>NW_026526655.1:84656300-85256300 GCF_024362965.1 Panthera pardus | reverse complement strand
AGGGAGAGAGAATCTTAAACAGGCTCCATGTCCAGCTTGGAGCCTGACTTGGGGCTCAATCTCATGACCATGAGATCATGAACTGAGCCAAAATCAAGAGTCGGACACTTCACTGACTGAGCCACCCAGGCTCCCTGGTACTTTTTTAAAGTATCTTTTTTTTTTTTTTTTGGTGATAAGAAGGTGGCATGAAGGCTGGTTAGATAAATTATAGCTCATTTAACATCTGTCGGCAAAAATATTTATTAATGGAATAGTAAATTACCATTTACTTGTTTGTTAACTACATCATATACTAGATACATTTTCACCAAATTTGGACTCTATGTTTAAGATGGTCTGACCTAAAAATAGAGATCGCCTGGCATACAAGAATTCCTTTTGTAGCCATGCAGTTTCACAAAGAGAAATGTGTTTTCCAGAACAGCTCATGAAAGCCCCATTGGGAGAAAAATGATGTAAAAATGAAGACATTAGTGACAGAGAAAGAAATCTGTGTTTTGATCATAAACTCCAACAGGAATGACCCAAGGCACACACCTGAATGGAAGGTACTGATTGGTGATTGTGCAGCTTCTCTTAAGGGACGGTCAACAGGTGGGGCCTTTTGGATTCTCTTCCCTTAGGCTACTTCACACTCCACTCACTGCTTTCCTCCTGTTCCCTCTATGTTGATCTGTTTTCTATGTCTCCTTGTCCTGTTTGGACTTTTTCCAGATTCTGCCCTGGGCCCTCTGCTCCTCTCCTCACCTACTCTTCCCCTAGGTGATATGTGCCAGTCCTGTTTCCAAAAATTCTCTGTAGGTTAATGACTCCCAAACTGTCTTCTCAAAACAAAAACAAAAACAAAAACAAAAAACAAAACCAAAAAAACCCACAACTCTCTTCCAAGTTCCAGATCTGTCCAACTGCTGGTTCAACACTTCCAATTTGATAACTCAGGGTCAGTTGAAATTTTACAACTGAAGCTGGCTATTGATTCCCCCCTCTTCCTCAGTCTAGTCCCACAATCCCTTTTATTTCCCCATCTTGGGAAAGGGTACTATACCCCTTAGTTGTTCAAGCTAGAATTCTGTGTATTCTTTTTTATTCCTTTTGCTCTCAAACTCCACATCAAATCTATCATCGAGTCTTAAAGATGTGATTTTCCAAACATACCTCAAGTCTGTCGTGTCTTTCCATGTCCACTGCTCCCTAGTTCAAGGCTGTGTCATTTTTCACCCGGATTAATGAAATCTTTTTTCCTCTGGTCTCCCTGTCTCTATATTTATTCTTTCTAATTAAGTTTTACCTATCTGTTAACTATATCATTATTCTCTGTGCAGGGAGAATCATCTTAAAAAGTCAATTTTATCATGCTACTGTAGGGCTGAGAACCCTGAATGACTTCACGGTTCAAAATCCTTACCATAGACTGTAAGGGCCAACACGGCCACTGCTAACCTTTCCAGAATCTTCCTCTATTCACCCAGTATTTGTTACTCTCCCAATACACCAGTCTTATTTCAGTTATTCATCCAAGCCTGCACTTTCCTCTTCCCAAGATGTTTCTATTTCTCTTCCCTTGATAATATAAACTTACCCTTTGGACTTAAAGTATCAGTTGCTTAGAAAATTTTACCTTCTCCCCATCCCCCCTTGACATGAGATCCCCAGATAGACGCCCTCAGCAAGTGGTATTCTTCCTTCAAAGCTCATATCACTGGATGTAGTTTTACTTCTGTTCCTGGGATTCTTAGCTGGAATCTCTGCTTTCTCTACTGGAAATGTGTATGCTACCCGAGGGCAAGGGTGCATGGCATTTTTTAAATCCGGCCTAAGGTAGGTGCTTAATGAAATTTACTGAATGAATTAATGGGTCAATTAAATATTTATCAAGTATCTTCTGTTCAGCACAGTAATCATCTTGAAGGAGAAAGAATACAAGTTAATTCAAAGTACGTAAAAACATCTCTTAAACCACTAAACCTCTAAACAATTAGAGAAGAAAGGAAGACAGCATGCAATTAAGTGTGAAAATGTGTGATACATCATGAAACTGCTAGAGGAATGCAAAGGAAGAGGTACTCTGAGGCTCCAACAACCAGGTGACTCTTCCTTGGACTGAGTAGAGCTTCCGTGAACATAGGTTTTGTTCACTTCAGACAACAGATATAAATTTTTATTCTCCCATAGCCACGCCGGAATTACAACAATTATTGATTTCTTTTTACAGCCGTTCTTTTGCTGTTGTAAAGGGCCTCATAAATATGTTATTATTTAAAATTCCTTTTTTCATCTTGACATAGTCATATGTTTCTCTGCTGCTTACCACCCGTTTGAGTGACATCAAGCAGTGCAGCGTTTGCTCTAGAGGGGCTGTCCCAGATCAGAGCCTTCAGAAGGAATGGTGTTCATGGCACAAAAGTGACACTTCCCCCACCCCCAGCAGCACATGAAATATTTCAGAGAGGACATCTGCCACCACCACTGAGATTTTATGGAGTACCCACACATGTAGACTCACTAAAGTGGGCATGACAGCTGAAAAATATTAAAAGTGTGTGTGTTTTTAAAAACAACTTATGGTTAGGAATTAAGAAATGACTTTTAAATAAGAACAGAATTTTTTTTTTTTTTGCAAGTGTGTACTTTTTTTCTTTTTCCTTGTTCTTTTTTTTTTTGAAGACCCCACACTTGCAAAATCTTTTAGGTCATGTGTTTGCTTTACGAAACATTTGGCAAGTAATAGGTGCCATGGGGATATATCCACTCCATCTGGAATCAGCAGATCCTCCTGGTTTCCCCGTACCTGTGTTACCACCAGTCCCTGTGGCTCACAAATGTTTTTGTTTTCTTTCTTTAATAAATTTTGGATGCAATAATTAAATGAGGAGCCCTAGTGAAGGGAGTTCCTCCTTAAATTTTGTAAAGCAAATCTCGGGGAAGAAAGAAAGGGTATTTTTGCCAGCTTGATGTTTATAAAAATGACACCTGTGTAGAATGTGATTACTTCTTTCTTTGGTAGAGCATTTTCCTTTCATAAAAGAAGGCCCAGTGAACACATTATTTCTGACCTAGCTTGTTTTCTGCCCCCCTCACCCCTCCAATGGAAAACTTTTTAAAGGCATTTAATTTTATTTAGATAATAACAAGTTATGGGTCATGTTGTCCTAACTTTTGTGTTCCTTTTAAAAATTGAACAAATATTGAAACTGATTTGGTTATCTGATCCACTCACTGTCAGGGTAAGATTGTTTCTTGCTATATCCTTTTTTATTTTCAGCTTCTGTCATCAACTGAGGATGGTTATATCATTTCGCAAAAAGCTTTCTGGATTTCCACTCCTCTGATTATTTTATTTTGTTTTATTTTATTTTAAAGAGGAGGTCATGTAGAAAATCAGCCTCATAATCTCACAAATACGGCGTCCCTTGTTTGATATTTGGATCTTTCTTCTTTCGTTTTGGCAAGAAATACTGTGGGAATAAGTGTTTCTGCCAAGTATCAGTTATTTAAATATTTCATTACCTCACAAAATAAAAAGAAGACGGGAAAAAACATAGCTTCTCTAAGACAATTGGACAAAGACAAATTCCTGATTTATCTGAAGACTGAGGTTCTGTCCTTTCTATAGAACAACACACTGTTTTCTAAATCTCTTTAAAATTTTCTGGAGGTATTCATACTATTAAATTAATTCAAAGGTTGACAATCAAAGACATAGCTTTCTAGTAGGAAAGATTTTGTATCAAAAAGAAAAGAAATTTTCTCACAAAAGCAAAAACAAAACAGAATGACAATCAAAAATATAATAATAAAGTATCACTCTAAATACACTATTAGGAGAAAGAAAATTCATACACACATACACCCACACACGCAACCTTTCATTGATCTCAATGCCTCCAGCCATTTTCTTGTTACACATATACTTCTAATTAAAACGATTTGAGGGGATAATAGTCATAAGAAGAGATTGGTGTGGTGTGTGTGTGTGTGTGTGTGTGTGTGTGTGTGTGTGTGTGTGTATTTGTCTATGAAAGCAAAGACTGAGCAAAACTAGAGATACTATACAGAAATGAATTATTTTGCATGCGCTAAAATATTTTATTTGCTTCATTGCTACAAAATATAACTTTGTTTTTGGTGGAGAGCCATAAATCTGAAGATTTGAGTGTTTAAATTTAGTAGAAATCCAAGTAGACCTAAGTAGGTGCAATCTTGCTATCGAAAATATATTGCTTGATTTATATGGCAAGAATAAGTCAAACCAATTTTAGTAAAACACATTTCTAGTTTCATGTTTATTTCATCCATCACTTTATAAATGTGTCCTCAATGTTGTTATTGACTAATTTGCCAAAACATGAATGTACAAGAAACAGAAAAAGAAAAGAAGAGAACAGTGAAGGGCTAATATATATTTTTTCAAAAGGAATCTTATTAGGACATTGCCGATAATGGTGAAGCGTTTGATTCAAGACTGTTTCTTTTGGACCTAGTTCAAGGGTCTTTATACTCTAGTTTCAGAATGTCCCTTCTTTTCATCCATGTTAGCTATCTGACAAACCTATAGCATGGATGTAAGGGAAGCATATTGTCAAGTTTCAGTGGATTATTATTTAATTATATTCAATTTCCTAATGAGAGATGGAATCCCCTTTATACCAACCTGTTGCTCCATGACTGGTTTGAAATTTCCATGTCAAAATAAAGCCAACTTCTCCATTTTAATCTAGAAAAATTGATTTTGGAATGAAAAGCACCAAACCTCTGAGAAGCTAGAGATAGTCAAAACTCTAGGACCCACTTCTTTGTGTGCCATTAGATATAATTTGAATACCAGTAGCTTACAGATTCATTATATGTCGGATATAAGACTCTGATCTTAATGAGTGGAAAGATAATATTTTCCGACATTGTTTTCTAAAAGTAAAACTTTACAATATTTTATCACCTACATTTTTGTATAAGATGATACTATAAAGATGAAAAGAATAAGTGATTATATTACAGATTCTAGAACAGATCCAACACTTATTAGACCTGTGACTTTAGCTGATACCTCTAGGATTTCTTTCTTAATAATTATTTTTGTGGACAATCCTCTAAAACCTAGTTATAGTAAATCTCTAAACATTTCCATATACTAGGGATCAGGGAAACAAGTCAGATTATGCCTCTCGAGTCTTAAATGATATAGAATATTAAACTACAGAGAGAATATATATATCAGTGCTTCTGATTTTATTCATAAAAAGTATATTTTAATGGAATTTTAATTTATTTTTAAATCTTTGAAAATAGCTTATCTTATGGAATAATGACTCAGAAGGTGTTGCATGAAATAAGCAATTTCTGAGACTCCCCCATTCTATGAAATATGGTTTTAGTAACCACTGGGTCATCTCCCTTTCTTGAATGGCTTGGCCAGTCTCTCTCTCTCTCTCCCTCTCCCTCTCTCCCTCTCTCCCTCTCTCCCTCTCTCCCTCTCTCCCTCTCTCCCTCTCTCCCTCTCTCCCTCTCTCTCTCTCTCTCTCTCTCTCTCTCTCTCTCTATCTCTATCTCTATATCTCTCTCTCTCTCTCTCTCTCACACACACACACACACACACACACACTTGGCACCTTATGCATTTTTCATTTGGTTCCCTTGACTGATAAATTTGGCCAAGACATTTATATATGGGGATATGGGCAGAGGTGGATATTGGTTTTTGAGGCCTGAAATATATAAAATTTGGGAGACCGTCCTTGAGAAAAAGAATTCAAAATTACAAATATAAAAAGATCTTGGAAAGAACCCTTCCTAATGAGTTACCAGAATTTTATGCTTCATTAGCATCTGAGAAATATTCTAGTGAATATAGGATTATAGATTATGGCCTCTGTGTGAAGCTTCAGACCTCTCTCTAATCTCTGTCCTTTTCTGCATGTGATTCCCAAGGAGAAGTGTTAATGTTGACAAAGACATTTTTGACACCTGCTAATGTACTAGTCTCTCTGTCTCTGTCTCTCTCATTCTCTCACTCTGTGGTTGGTCCTTTTGGACACTTTTATCATCATTTCCCCTTCCCAGCTTTTAGATTGGGACATGTCTTAAGAAACCCTGGGTGGAAAGATGACATTGTTCTTATTGAGTAAGAAACTCTTACTTTTCCGTCTCTCTCTTGAAGTGTTTTTCTCTAAACTCATTATTCCTTGCCATTGATGTCTTCAGATATAGAGGGCTAAGGTCCAGCTGGAGAATTTAGAACAAGTGTCTCAGATTCAAAGCCAGGCAGGTAATGAAAATGAACAAAGCATATCTGGTGTAAGAGCCACCACAATGAGTGGCCGAGACTGGAAGTTTTGTTTCATGGACAGAAGAGCCAGGCTCTAGCTTTGGAAAAAATGGTCTCAGAGAGGCGTATATTTCCAGTGGTGCAGATCTTTTTTGTTTTCCCCAGAAAAATACCAATCTTTCTTTTTAAAATATGACATTTTCTGATTTTTTATAGTGTAATTTTTTTTAAGTTTATGTATTTATTTTGAGGGGAGGGGCAGAGAGAGAGAAGGAGACAGAGAATCCCAAGCAGGCTCCCTGCTGCCAGCACAGAGCCCGACGTGGGGCTTGAACCCTGAAACCATTGGATCATGACCTGGGCTGACACCAAGATTCGGACACTTAACCAACTGAGCCACCCAGGTGTCCCAACATTTTCTGATTTCTGAATGTTTGTAAATAATTCCATGTTTTCAAGAATCAAAACATGGCAGGACATGCCTCACTAGTGGCAGGACAAACCAGCAGCTCATGATCGTGGATCTCTAATAAAATACATTCAGTTCCACCTTAAGGGCTATTAACGTGGCATGCACTTTCCTTTCAAAGAGTTTCTGAAACTTTTTCTCAGGCTTTCGTCTACAGAAGTTGTTCCTTAACTCTGTAGTTGTGGCATTTTGTGGTTTCAGAGCCATCCAGGAATGCTGTGCTGTTGAGGATATTCCTATTCCCACATTAAACATGAGAGCAGCATGATTCTACCAAATGCATTTCCTGTCACTTGGCCTCTTGACATTTCCAGTATGCTCTATAGCTTGTGCCTGGAAGGAGTTTTGTATGTAGTTTAAATCACTTGCAAAAAAAAAAAAAAAATGTAGGTTGGAATCTCATTTCTTTTTTCTCTAGGGAAGATCCATGCGCTAAATTGACATCAACACATGATAGAAATTGGTCACTCCCTGATACAGTCATTCAGGAATTTTTGCTATTTTAAGGCCTATTATTATTTCCAGCAGTTGCTACTTCATCATTCAGCAAAATACAGTCATCCAGAACTTCCTGACATATCAGGAGTCCCGTTCCAGGCCTTAACTCCCCAGTAGCTGGCCCTGCCACTTACAGACATGGCAGGGTGCGAGCTCCTGGGCGTGGTTCTAAGACATGGAATACACTGTGCCTCCTCCCTCATCACTTTCCTGGGCGGTCTTATCTGAATGAAATCAAGCTGATTTGGAGACTGCACCCTGCCTCTGCTCGTCCAGTCACATCTGCAACTTCTTTTTTTGCAAAACAAGGGATGTGAACAAGGAAGGAAATGAAAAGAGAACAGGAAAATAAAACACGTAGAGTTTTGTTGCATAAACACAGGCGCAAAGAACAGAAAAGATGAGGTCGAAAAAAATGTGAGACCGTAGGAATGAATAAAGACGATGGAATTAGGGGAAAATGTATGCTCAATTACAAGCTGCTCTCGTCCTCTGTATTTGAGCGTTTTACGGAATTTCTTCGATTTTACATGAGGAAACTCAATAGGATACTTGTTTTCTTTTTTCTCTCCCTCTGCTCTCCTCTCTTCCCTCCCCTTCCCTCCTCTTCCTTTCTGTCCATTATGCTGTTCACTATAGATTTTCTTTTATGTCCATTATGCCGTTCACGGTGGATTTTACATCCATCTAGTTGCTAAATTAATGCCTCGTAGGAATAATGCACAGCCATAGCCTGATCTTACATTCTTTCTACAAATGCCTTTGTTTTATTTTTGAGGTTTTGAATCTCTAAGCTTTCGAAGCATGGATAACTGAAGATAGATTGACTTAAGCACAAATGAGTTTCTAAAAGAAGTTATGTATGGCTGTAGCCTTCCATACATAAGAATTTAACCAACTTCAGAGAATAAATCAACAGAGCAGGGCAGGAAAAATGATGTGAGGCCTCTGCAGCTGTGAGAACTTTAAAAACCTACATTGGAAAGAAGTTATTTTATTTTTTATTAGTTTTGAGAGAGAGAGAGAGAGAGAGAGAGCACACATGTGGGGGAAAGGGGCAGAGGGAGAGAGAAAGAGAATCTCAAGCAGGCTCCACACTCAGCATGGAGCCTGACACAGGGTTTGATCTCATGACCCTGGGATCATGAGAACCAAAATCAAAAGTTGGACTCTCAACCGACTGAGCCACTCAGGGGCCCCCAAAACAAGTCATTTTAAGCTATAGTTTGCTGCTTTTCGGTTTATAGTAGGTAGTATAGACTGATTTTGAGCTGTTGTTTGCCTAGATGACTAGATTGTCACTTTTAATTAGCTTTTGTTTTTCTTAAAGGCTAATTGCTTTTTAAAAAAAATCAAATATTCTTGATTGCCGGTGTCAGGAGTATTAAGTAATATGGTTACATATTTTTAAGAGAAAATTCACAAACCTACCTAACTACAGAACTCTATTTCCTTTTAATTTTTTATATTAAAGGACTTATTTTTAAAACCAGAGAAACACATATTTACTAATAATATTAGTAAAATAAAATGTCTTGTTTTTGGCAAGTGGATAGCTGCTAACATATTTCATAAAACATAAACAAACATTTCTAGTTCTATTTGGCTTTAAAATATACTTTATGTCTTCATTTCCTTATAACTATCATATCTTTCTGGACTAAGGAACTATACTATCTAAATAAATATACTATATATTGGGGCACCCCGGGTGGCTCAGTTGGTTAAGTGACCAACTTCAGCTCAGGTCATGATCTCATGGTTTGTGGGTTTGGGCCCCACGTCGGGCTCTGTGCTGACATCTCGGAACCTAGAGTGTGCTTCGGATTCCGTGTCTCCCTCTCTCTCTGCCCCTCCCCAACTTGTGCTCTGTCTCTCTCTCTTGCTCAAAAATAAACATTAAAAAAATAAATAAATATGCTATATATAAAGGTGTTTTTACTGATACACCCTATTGGTAGATATATGCTCTGGGATTTTTTCTTGTTCAGCTCATCCTGAATTGCATGGTGTCATCAATATTTTCTTATTGTGATTTATTTACAAAGTTTAGGTGGAGGGATAACACTAGGGTGACGTCTTTGCTGTAGAATGAAGATTTTCTTTCTGTAGGGCTAATTGGTCCACAGATTGAACAGATGATTAGCCTCATTCATATTCTAAGAAGCAGTTGGCTAAATTAAACCCCTTGGATCCCCCATCAAACTTCATGGACTACTGACCGGCCGGATGCTAATGTTTTGAGCACCTATTTCATTCCAGGCACTGTTCATAACAGTGAACGAGACAGACAAAAAGTCCTGTCCTTTGGACTTCCATTCTCATGAGAGAAGACAGATCATAAATAAGATGAATAAGTTAGGTAGAATATTAAAAGACAGTAAGGACTACGGGGAGAAAGTGAAACAGAGAGGGCAGATGCAGGCTAGTATAGGAGAGTTGTAATTTTAAATAGGGAGGCCAGAGATGACCTTCCTAAGAAGATGGGATATGAACACAGATTTGAAGGAAGCGAGGAGGTGAGCCCTGGGGTACGTGGGGAAAAACAGTGCAGGTAAAGACAAGGACCAGTGGAAAGGCCTGGGAGTGGGACCATGCCTGGCATCTTCCTGGAAGAGCGGGGCCGACAAGAAGGGTGAGCCAAGGAAAGAACACAAGAAACGAAGTTAGAGGGATAAGGTTAGAATGGATCTCAGAGGGCCTCCTAGACCCTCAGAAAGATTCTGCATTTTACTTGCAGGACATGGGTAGGAGGGGATGTGAGCAGGGAAGATCAGCATCTCACTTAGGGTCTAATGAGAGCATCTGAAGGGGGAACTGATGGAGAAGGGCAAAGCTGGAGGCCAAGGGATCATTTACAAGGCGAATGTAACTGTCTGCATGAAAAGAATGTTCAACTATCTTTAATGTTTCTCTAGTTACCACAGTTAAGAGCTTTAGTTCACCTCCCTCATGGAGAAAGCTACAGTCAAGCATTGAGAAGTCATACAAAGCTCTCCCTGTGACTCCCTTCTTTCCACTTGCCCCTGTCACAGCAATGGCCACAGGGACAGCTTCTATCAAACGCTGTGACATTTTGGTAAATATGTAATTATACATGCCGCATCTTCATATGTTCTTTTCAGTGACCAATTAATATCAACCAGATGTGTGGTGAGCCAGAGTACGCTCTGGAGGTTGTCCTGAGAAAGTAAAGACATAGTGATTTAGCGAGTGCACCTGCAGCTCTTGCTGCTGTATGCTGCTTTTGCTGCAGCTTTGACGTCAGCTGCTTAAAGGGAAGCCTCTGCTTCCAAAATCCTCTCTTGTTGATTAAGTAGAGGAACTCTGGGTCAACGAGATCATCTAATCACCTCATTGCAAAGCACAGAGCATCAGGAAATGGCATCTTCCTATAAGAGGTCACTAAACCCCACCTGGTGTTTAACATGATCTGCTTGCTTTCTCGAGAGCTTGAGGCAATCACTTCTGGTTATTTGTGACAGTAAAGACTCAGAAAATGTAAGAACAGGTAGGAGTATTTGGAAGGTTGTGAGTAAAAATGTAACCTTGCTCTATTCTCTCAATAAGCCAAGAAACAGGAGTTTTCACTTTAAGCAAGATCATGTGCATAAGACATTTAAAACAAAGATGAACACACATGGCATTATTAAGTCAACAAATAGTTAAAAAAAAAAAGGAATGGAAATCTTGGGATTTAAATTATTTATGAAAATAATCCAAAACCATAGCCAAACAAAGCACTACACGTGGCTGAGATCAAAAGTGTGTTGTTTTCTTTTTAATTTCCTTGTTTTGTTGCTTAAGTGCTGAGTGGAAATTTACTTGATAATTGGTAGAATATGCATAGTTAGAACATTCTTCTTAAAGATGAAAAGTTCAACTACTCTTGAGGATATTGGCAATAATTCCATCCCACCTTGAGGCTTGATATTTTTCAGATTTTAGTTATGTCCACCCAAATTATTGCAACCAGATTATACTATGAAATGTTTACTTCTATTATTATTGTTATTATTATTATTTTATTCATAAAGATTTTGTTAACCCATCAGTCATATTTCATTATCACTGGTTGTTCTCTTGAATAAGGGTATCCAATCCCGATTTTGTCGAAATCATACAATATGTATGGTGGAATAATTTATGCACCTAGCAAGGTAGACAATTCAGGTTGTTCTTCTCTTGGTCAGAGAAACCTGGGCTTCCCCCTTTAATTAATAGGCCAAGAATATTTTGACAATGGAATTTTGATAGGTCCAAAAGAGACCTTGGTAGTTTAACTACAGGAGAAAACATACCCACATATAGAAAAATTGTAAGTGGAGATTATAGAATATGCATTCTCTTAGGATAGGAAAGTTAGAGTTCTCTTCAGTGCTGGTTATTCCTCTTCTTGACATAATCATGGATCCTGAGACTACTTGCCTCTGCTGAATTTCTGTACTTCCCTCAGCAGAAATCACTTAGATCCTGTGTTCTTCCATTTCCTCTTCGAATAAAACAAACTGATAGCATTTTCTTCCACAAATATGAAGGGTGATATAAATGATAATGTCTTATTTTTTAATCTTTAGACAAGATAAATGCGTTGAAGGTAAGAAAACACCTATTTCTTTCTTTCTTTCTTTCTTTCTTTCTTTCTTTCTTTCTTTCTTTCTTTCATTTTTAAGAAAAAAATGATAAGTCAATTTCATTTGAAGAAAGCCAGATGTCCTCAAGATAGGTCCTGTCTGCCAACAGAGTTGTTAAAAATCCTCTGATGAGTCAAAATTCCAAGGTTCTTTCCCATGTTGGCGGTCAGAGTGATAAGGACTCTCCCGCTAAAATGTTTCTATAATACTCTCAATGGTCAGTTGATTCCCTGTATCCAAATCTTATCCCAATAAGTCACTTTAGTTCCCACTGATTCCTGAGCAAAGCCATTAACTAAACAACGAAGAGAACAGAATTTGTATGAATGCCAATTGATTCAAATACTAATTGGTAATATCTGTGTGCAGTAGTTTCCTTCAATATATGTTATATTATACTTAACTGCTCTCCTGTCCAGGATATCGGTATTATGCATTTGTACAACATTTGTTACACTTTGTTTAATTATCTTTTATAGATTACCAATAGAGCATTTAAAAGAAATGAATGAAAAGTGTGTGCAGAGTGCTGCTCTATAACTGAATGGGTATGTATTATATTCTCCTTGGTCAAATTTCCCAGAGACCCTTCTCTGAAGTAGTCATATAAATGATAGTGATCTCTGGATGATGCTGTTGGGATTAGATAATAAGAGTATGACTCATAAACATGTCATTTAAACATGGGAACAAGTAACTAGAACCACTCTTTTTAGCCAAAAGCCTCTCATTTTTATGGGTTTTCCACCCCCACATGAATGGCATACACCTCCAGTCTTTCAACTGGCAGGTTTTCTTAGTAAAATGACCCATTCTAGGATGAAGAATACCTAAATCCCACAAGTAAAAGAAGCAGTCTGTTATTACTCTTCCTGTTCAGCACATGAAAAGCAGAAGTATGTGAGAACCAGACCCAACCTGTAATTTGGTAGCCAAACAACAGATCTGTGCTGTAACAGGAAAAATAAAAATACAGCTCTACTTTGGTATTCTTGGCTGGTCTGCCCCAGAGGAGTGAAACTTTGCTTGATTTTCTTTCTTCTACAACAATGTTCTCGTCTGCCACTAGATTCCCACCAAAGGAGCTTGTGCACATGGGGGTTTTGATGTTTGCTTCCATTCCAAGGGCTGAGACTGAGGAGTATATGGTCTGTGTTTTCTCTTATATAAAAATGCTTTCCTCTACTAATACACACACTTTCCCCTATGTACATTTTAGAGTTGAACTGTTTTAGGCTATATATTTTTTTTTCTCTTTATGCAAAGGATAAAAGATAAGCTGAGGCACATTAAAATTTTCAAAAATTTATTTGAGCATATATCAATTCAAATTTGATGGCACCCAGTCAAAGGTGGTTAGGAGTGCCCCACCGACAGGAGCTGGGAGAGAGATTTTTATAGACAAGGTGGAAAGCAAGGTAAGGAGATCATTTGACTGGTTGTAGCTTAAACAGTCACCTGATTTGGTGAAATCTATTTGGCTGTTTGTGATTGGTTGTTCTTAACTGTCATCTTTTGGATTCAAGTGTGTGGCTCTGGCTTGGATTTTGGTTTGCTTACAGAGGCTACCCGGGCAATAGAGCCACCTCAGTCTAGTGGCCTCCTTGTTTAATTACTTTAACACAAGGAACATAGTTATCTCACTACTGAAGTGGTCAGAGTTCCTCACATCCATGAATGACTATAACTTGCTTAGTGACAAAAGGGTCAGCTCTCCCTCTGCAGTCTACATTAGTCCTTGTTTTATCAATGCCACAGACACATGTTGATCGTTTTGAGTAAGACAGTATCATATTTAGATCTATAATTTTCACAATGGGAAACTATGTGTATGAGTGTGTGTGTGTCTGTGTGTGTATGTATGTATACCCTCACACATACACATACATACCTATATGTACATATACACACACACAGAAATAAACACATATGTATATAATTTAATGGAAAATATTCCTATTTGTCTTGGTCCTTATAACAACAGGAACAAAAATAATGAGGACAGTGTTATTATTCTGTAACTGTCACTGAAGATAAGATTTTTGTCATAGATAAGTGAGGAAAGAGGAATTTGACGCAGTTATAAGAGAAATAGCTTTTAATCCACACAGATTCCCCAAATCATTCTACCAAAATGCTGGGAATCTGAAGCCCAAAGAGAGGCTTGGTACCTTGACAAAAGGCATCTTGCCTTCTTTATCTAGTAAGTGATCTGGGGACTAATCAGTGATTTGATTTTTAGGCCAGTGAGTTTCTCTTATTTCAGGTTGTCTTGTAACCTGAAGTGTTTAGATCCCAGTAATACTAGTTTCCAAATTCCTTAGTGTTCAATTCCACTGCCTTTTTATTGAGTAATGTGTATATAGTAATAGAACTTGACACTCTAAAAAAATGCACAAAATTTCTTCCATCATTAAACAGAATCCTATGAACATCATGATAAAATTTTGTATGCAGCATGCATTTATAGGACAGTATCACAAGATAGATATTAAGGTATTTTCCTGGAGATGAAAAATCTAAAGAAATTTTTGGTGGGTCCATTTGTTATGGGAATAAATAAAATGTTACTAGTTGCTGCAAGCATCTTGTATATAGCAAGATGAGCCAAAAGCTAGCTTTTTCTATTCATTCCTGTGGCTTCACCCTAAAATGACGGAGTTAACCTCTGTTTCTGCAGGGCTAAACTGCAATTATTTCCCTGTTTACCTCTGTGACAAGAAAAGGGGAGGATAAGGACAAGTAAAAATACTTTTGTATTTTAGGACCATCGAAAGGGATTATTGAGAGTGCCAGAGCTGACCTAGTGCTTTGAGTTGGGGAAGATGTGTTACAAGGGGCTTTGGAAAAGAGGCATATTTTTAAAGGTGTTGAAAGTTTTTCTGAGGCTATGGGGTAGACTTCATATTTCCTTAGCCCCTGCAGTGATAGTCTTAACCCTAAGAGATGTCAGTATCACTTTTTGGGGTGGTTTAGGCCTTTTGAAGGTGGGGACAAGACATTAGTAAGCATGGCCATGAAGGTCACAGTGAAAAGTACCTGTGCCCAGCAGAGTAGGCTTCTCATGGTCTCTTCTGGTGAACGTAAGAGTAAAGTTTAGCATACACTGATGGCCAGAGTGCTCCGTTCCAAATGTTCTGGAATGACCCAAGAGGAAATCATGACTAAATCACAACTTCCTTTCTAAAAGACAGGAGGGAATTCTGAGCAGATTGTTTGATGAGTAAGAGAAATTAAAAAAAAAAATGCAATAAATAAGGACCAAATTTCCTTCACATGATAGAAAACCTAGCCCACTCAGAGGGGTTCTTGCCCTTTTTTGTCTATGTGCATATCCTTCGTTCAGGCTTTGAGGTGAGAAAGATGAGTTGGAAAAAAAGAAAAGAAAAATCATGAAAGTTATTTCCTGGCATCTCACCCAGGAATGAGTGATGAATAGAGCTTGGAAACAACTTTAAAAGCCATTTTCTTTGCTCATGTGAGGTCATGAGGTTGCTCTGTGCAACTCTCTGGGCACTAGAATGAATGAAAATGGCACAAAACACACCCAAGGTCTATCATTGATTTAAAGTGATTGATGGCTGGTCTTGTCTGATTGTGCTATATTGTCAAACCATCCATCATTCCAAACAAACCCTACACTCCATAGCCTAGTATACAGTTACATGTGGCCAAAGAGTTGAGGATTTTTTTTTCCCAGAGAACAGTTGGTGGTGGGGTGGGGGCAGGGGGAGGGAGAGAAAACATGTTGCTTCCTATTACAAAACTATAAAGTTGTTGTCTGTTAAGAAGAAAGTGCTCTGATGACACATGCTAAATTCTTGTTAAGTTTATGTAGGAGTGTGTTCATTTCCATTGAGCAAACCATATTTTCCACATTTCCCACTCTTTCCTCAAGCTGTGTCTTCCCAAGCTTTTTCACAAGACCTAATATTTGTCCTACTTAGGAAATCAGCTGTTCCTAATTCCTAGACCAATCTTGGTTTGAGACAGGAAGTTCATTTTTTGAGAACACCTAAAAAATGATTATGAAACTATTTCATACTCATTACCCAGAACATAGAAGATAAAGACAAGTGTGAAGAAATAAAAGTAATATACAATCCCCTCTCATCCTACATCTTAAAGCATATCTCCACTCTTTCCTTCCATGAGTTTTCCTATGTGTTAATATTTGTATCTAGTTAGCTATGATATATCTTCTACCCTTTTAATATAAAAGATCAGGGGCGCCTGGGTGGCTCAGTTGGTTAAGCGTCTGACTTCAGCCCATGTCATTATCTCACGGTTCATGAGTTCAAGCCCCGCTTGGGGCTCTGTGCTGACTGCTCAGAGCCTGGAACATGCTTCAGATTCCATGTCTCCCTCTCTCTCTGCCCCTCCCTCACTTGTGCTCTGTCTCTTAAAAAGAAAATAGACATTTAAAAAATTGCTAAAAAAATTTAAAAAAGTAAGACCACACTATATATGCAATTTTGTATCCTTTTATTCTCACACAATGTTATATTTTAGGTTATTGCAGGTCATTGCAAAACCTTCCAATACATGATTCTTGGGGCAGACAGGGAGTATTAGCCTCTCCTGACTCACTCTATTGGGTTAATAGGACTGCGTAGGGGTATACTGCTGGAACACCAGTGGTGATGCTTCTCAGTCTGAATCACCATTGATGCTTATCTCACCCATGACATCATGTCTCCTGCTTACCTTTGGGCTTCATAGTTGAGGCCAGAATCTAACTTGCCCCATAAACCCTGTAGTGCCTTCAGTCATATAAAATCTCAGGTCAAATTCGCTCTAGGTGCCATAGTTCTTAGAACTTGGCTTTTCCTTAGTCATCATTCAGGACCCTATCTTTACACAGTAATGAGGACCAGACTTGCTTTTGTGTGCACATGTACTTCTTGAACCTAGACAGGAATGCTGTCCTGGCTCAAAATCTGAGTACCATTAGCTCAGATCCCACCCCATCCATCCCTGCTTCCCTGATGCTACATCGTGACTATCGCTTAGCAAGTTCCACTGTGTTTTGAACACTGGAACTAGGCCTGTATCATGAATATGTGTAGCTATATTCTATGGACAAACGTTTTTCCTACTGTTAACCTCTGCCAGGACTTCTATGATCATCAGCTCCTAAGTCTTACAGAAACAGACTTGTGGCTTCAGTAGCTTGTAAGCTAGTTGGGTGAAGAAATTGCTCTAGGCTTCACTTCCTATCTTTCTCTTCAAAACATTGCCCCTGGTTTGTTGTTGTTGCTGTTGTTTATACCTGGATTTTCCTTCTTTGGAAAGCTCCTTCAAAGTGGCATTTCAGCTGGGTGGTTTCCATGAATTTGGGGGTTCAAATCTCCCAAGATGTTTTGTTTTGGCTCATTGCCAGTGGTTCTCAACTGGGTGTGATTTTTGGCCCATAAGGGATGGGATATATTGGCAATGTCTGGAGATAATTTGTATTGTCATAACTAGAGGAATGCTACAGGGATCTAGCAGGTGGAGGCCAGGGATGCTGTTAAACATCCTACAAGGCACAGGACTGGTCCACATGACAAAGAATTAACAGGCCCCAAATGTAAATAATGCCAAGTTTGAGAAATCCTGCCTTAAACTGTCCACATCATGGCCTTTAAGATTATAAGGTAATACCTGACTCTGGCTCAAGGAAGTCTGTGTCTCCCCTTTCTTACACAGATACTCAATGCCCCTCTTCTACCTGCCTAACTCACCACTAGTAGGTAAAAGTAGTACTAGGCTCTGAATCCTCTATGTTGAAAACACACTGTCAATGAAATCTGAACCCTGCATCAATATATGAAAGGCACTAAGCTAGGCACATTGAATAAGACATATTCTCCATGATCTATTTTTTTAGGCTAACATGGAATGTAAGATATGTTCAGAGATGACTACATAAATCTGTATCAGTATAGTATGACATGAATCTGTCCAAATAATTACATGGAATATGGATACTGCTGGCCACTTCCCTCCCTCTTAATCCCCAGGGATATTTTAAATTCTGGATAGGCACTCTCACAAAAATGATCTGAATGAAACCAAATTAACATCCGGAAATAATGTATAAAACACACCAAGCCAGTAATTCCATATGGAAGTCAATTTTTTTATGTAGCCAAAATTCTTATCTGACAATATCCTTCACCTCCACCTAATAATTCCTGTGTCTTAATGAATGGTAGAATGAAAAAAAAATTGATTCCTCTTTCAGGAAAGTGCACTTCTACTCTGCATTACCATCTTCCTCCTCATTGCTCTTGGTTTTTTCTTCACTTGTCTGTAGTAGCTGAACCCAGAGGGGCTTATCTGATCAGCCAGTTCTAATCCTTTCTGTCAAACTCTCTCAAACTTCCTTTCTTTCGTTCTTTCTTTCTTTCTTTCTTTCTTTCTTTCTTTCTTTCTTTCACTAAACATATGTGTTCTGAGTGCCTACTATAGGTCAGGTACCTGAACAATCCTACCCTTTGAGCAAGTGTGGAAATCATTCTATCAAACATGAAAAGAATGTTAAGGCTGGAGATAGAATATGACCTGAAAATTTGGCGTGTAACTTTAATCATCAACTTCTCTCCTAGCCCCTTCTCCCTCTCCCTTCCACAAATGATACTAGTCAGGTGTATAATGTAGGCAATGCATCTAAGAAATGAACTCTTCTCCTGAGTCATCCACCACTCAGCCACGAGTTGGAAGATAGAATTGGGAGAAAGGAATTCTACTGTCAGGTTATAGAAGCATAATCTTGGAGCATTTTGGCCACATCCACAGTCAATATTTACAGGCTTTGTTAAGTTCCTTGTGTCCATAACAAATTCATGGGCCATATAACCTCTTGGGCCCCTGAGAAAGACACTATAGTATTTTTCTAATCACTTGGCCATGCAGTTGACATTAATATAGCAATTTCCATGATCTGTTTAAGGTCCTTGACTCCCATCATCTTAATATAAGCCTGTGAAATAGGCAAGATTGACCCAGATGCCCATGTGGCTGCACTGGTGGTACCCATAGGCTAGGTGTCCTCACCTAGACTTACTGAAATGATGGGATGATTGGGCAGAAAAGTAGCAAGACACTTCTTTACCCTGATGGGCCCCCTGTCAGGGCTGCTTCTTATGTGGGTAATGCAAAAGGCCATGTGAATCCTTCCAGCTCCTTTATGTATTCACCAACCCAGCAGCACTGGCATTCATTTTGCATGAAACAGATCAATGCAAACTCCTGTGGGAGAAGAGAGCAGGGGACTTTACATCCCATCTGAGATTTAAGGCCCTTATGGCAGGGGTGGCACTGGGTAGAATATCCTAGTACAAGGGACAGATATGTGCAAAGGCATCCTTGCAGGGAAGCACATAACATACTTGCAAATGAAAAGTGATATGTTTTGGTTGGAGTGTAGTGGGTGTGCGAAGGATCAATGAGAAGAGAGGCTGGAAATGGAGATTTGGGCCAGATTATAGCAGGCTTTGAATTTTAAAGCTAAGAGTTTAGGCTTTATTTTATGGGCAATAAGGACCCATTGAGCTGAGTGTGTTATAATCAAAGCTGCACTACACCAAAATTACTTTGGCAGCAGCTTGAAAGATAAGCAGCAGTGTGGACTAGAGACTCAGACCAAATTTGTGTGCTAGACCGGTCATGTATTAGCTGAGTGAACTGGGGTGGAAGGTCACCAAATCTTTCCTCACCATTTCCTCATTTGTAAAATGGGTATGGCAGTACTTTTCCTGCAGGGCTCTGATATGGATTTGACATCCTGGGTTTATTTATTATTTTTTAAATGTTTATTTATTTATTTTTGAGAAAGAGGGAGCACAAGAGAAAGAGAGACAGAGAGGGAGACACAGAATCTGGAGCAGGCTCTGACAGTAGGACTTGAACCCACCAACTCTGAGATTATGACCTGAGCTGAAGTCAAATGCTTAACTGACTGAGCCACGCAGCTGCCCCAAATACTGCATTTAAAAGACCAGTACCAAGCTTGACATATACAGGCACTCAGGACTCATTCACTGGAAAAAGAAAGGCAACATTGGAGGTAGATTTCTCAATAATTTGTGTGAAAACCAGGAGGGCTTGGAGACAAAGAAGAGAATATGAAACATAATGTAAAAAAAAAAAAAGTCTCTAAGTCTTAAAAAATGTGGTAAAGGAAAAATAAAGGATAACTAATAGGTTGAAAATGGGTGACAGCAAGGACGGAGATGCCATATCAGTGGCACGAGTAGTGAAGAAGGAAGATATTCGGTCATTTCAATAAAAAGTACACATCATATAGAATTTAGTTCTTCAGCAAGTTATTTTTGGTAACGATATCATTTATCTTGGTAGACAAGGAATAAATGACGACTGTCATTCATGGTAGGTACTACATTAGGTATTCTATGTCATCCCTATTTTAAAAATTAAGAAACTGAGATACAGAAAAACTAAGTAAATTGCCTGAGGTCCCATAACTACTAAGTAGCTGAACCAGGCATTAATTCCAGGCACTCTGGCTCCCGAATCAGGGAGCATAATCTCTATATTATACTGAAAGGGACTAACATCCTAAAAGAATTTCTAGATAATTCAGCTCTGCTAAAGGACTGGTCAGGTGGGGCTAGTCTATTGTGGAGAATCATGAACACGTAGAATGTTAACAACGTCTTACAAATTTTAGTCAACAAATTAAGATGTTTATCTTAATTTTCTTTAAATTGATTTAAATCCATGAAGCCCCTATTCTACCATGGGTTCTAGCTAAAGTTAAAATGTCAGGGAGTTCCTCCAGGAATCAGTCATAAATCCATATTCCATTTTACTGAGGTTCCGTTTGTATCAGCTTATACAGGTACCTGCGGGTCTCGTGACTCTGCAGATCCCAGGGTTTCTAGAGGTAGGAGAAAGCTGGAGATTGTGGGAGTCCAAACTTCATATCCAGTATCTTTAGTTGGTCACATCCCTGCTATAATGTGTTGATCCCTCCATAGGACTATGCCACAAATTGTGCCTGGTACACCTACTCCCCCCAGTTCAGGGAAGTCTCTCCTTCTTCCTTATTTACTACTGCATTTGGAGAAATTATCCTCATTCTCCTTTGTTATCATGAGACCAAAGATATTTTTTCAATGAGGTTTGGTTTTTACAAATAAGAGAAAAATGCCTCCATGTTTCAAACTGCAAAAATACAGCTGAGGGCAACATATAAATGAGTGAAGACTTTGATTCAGTAACTCAAAGTCCTCCTACAAAGCAAAACCCAAACCCAGATGGCTTCATTAATGAAGTGTACCATTTGTAAGATTTGGTGCTGGGTGCCTGGGTAGCTCAGTTGGTTAAGCGTCTGACTTTGGCTCAGGTCATGATCTCATGGTTTGTGAGTTCAAGCCCTGCATCGGGTTATGTGCTGACAGCTTAGAATCTGGAAACTGCTTCAGATTCTGTGTCTCTCTCTCTTTCTGACACTTGCCCCGCTTGAGCTCTCTCTCCCTCTCTCTCTCTCTCTCAAACATTAAAAAAAAAATTAAAAAAAAGAAAGGGTGTACCATGAAAAAGTGAGACTTATACCAGGAATACAAGGATGGTTTTATTTCTGCAATTAAAGTAATAGAATACACAATGTCAACAGAATAAAGGACAAAACTACATGATCATCTCAACACATACAGAAAAAGGATTTGACAAAATCCAACATTTTGTCATGATAATAACACTAAATAAACTGGGAATTGAAGGGATCTTCCTCAACTTGATAAAGGACATCTATGAAAAAACCTATTAGCTAACATCATTTTTAATGATGAAAGACTGAATGCTTTCCTCCTAATATGAAGACAAAGATGTTACTCTTGCGACTTATATTAAACATTTTACTGGAGGTTCTAGCCAGGGAAATTGGGCAAGAAAAAGAAATAAAAGACAACCTGATTGGAAAAGAAAAATTAAAACTCTCTATATTTGCAGCAGCCATGGTCATATATATAGAAAATCCTGAATAATCCATTAAAACTTTAGAGCAAATGAAGAGTTCAGCAAGGTACAGCGTACAAGATCAAAATACAAAATTCAATTATATTTCTATATGCTAACAATGAACAATCTGAAAACAAAATTAAGAAAACAATTTAATGAAAAATAATACTTAAGGATAAATTTATCAAATAAAGTACAAAATTTTACTCTTAAAACTAAAAAAAAAATGTTGAAAGAAATTAAAGATGATGTTTTTCAACTTTGCTTATCTTGAGAGAGAGAGTGTGTGTGTGAGCGAGGGGAGGGGGGGAGCAGAGACAGGAAGAGAAAATCCCAAACAGGCTCCTTTGACACTGTGGAGCCGAATGTAGGGCTCAATCCCACAGACTGTGAGATCATGGCCTGAGCCAAATCTAAGAGTTGAACACTCAAGTGACTGAGCCACCTAGGCTCCCCAAAGATGATTTAAATTAATGGAAATATGTTTTTCCATTTCTTTATGATTTCTTCAATTTCCTTCATAAGCTTTCTATAGTTTTCAGCAAATAGATGTTTTACATCTTTGGTTAGGTTTATTCCCAGGTATTTTATGCTTCTTGGTGCAATTGTGAATGGGATCAGTTTCTTTATTTGTCTTTCTGTTGCTTCATTATTAGTGTATAAGAATGCAACTGATTTCTGTACATTGATTTCGTATCCTGCAACTTTGCTAAATTCATGTATCAGTTCTAGCAGACTTTTGGTGGAGTCTATTGGGTTTTCCATGTATAATATCATGTCATCTGCAAAAAGTGAAAACTTGAAGCATAAATACTGTTAAAATGTCAATACTACCCAAAGCTATCTACACATTCAATGCAATTCCAATCAAAATTGCACTAGCATTTTTCTCGAAGCTAGAACAAGCAATCCTAAAATTTGTATGGAACCACAAAAGGCCCTGAATAACCAAAGTAATTTTGAAGAAGAAGACCAAAGCAGGAGGCATCACAATCCCAGACTTTAGCCTCTACTACAAAGCTGTCATCATCAAGACAGCATGGTATTGGCACAAAAACAGACACATAGACCAATGGAATAGAATAGAAACCCCAGAACTAGACCCACAAAAGTATGTCCAACTAATCTTTGACAAAGCAGGAAAGAACATCCAATGGAAAAAAGACAGTCTCTTTAACAAATGGTGCTGGGAGAACTGGACAGCAACATGCAGAAGGTTGAAACTAGACCACTTTCTTACACCATCCACAAAATGGATAAAGGACCTGAATGTGAGACAGGAAACCATCAAAACCCTAGAGGCAGGAAAAAACCTCTCTGACCTCAGCCGCAGAAATTTCTTACTTGACACATCCCCAAAGGCAAGGAAATTAAAAGCAAAAATGAACTATTAGGACCTCAGGAAGATAAAAAGCTTCTGCACTGCAAAGGAAACAATCAACAAAGCTAAAAGGCAACCAACGGAATGGGAAAATATATTTGCAAATGACATATAGGACAAAGGCTAGTATCCAAAATCTATAAAGAGCTCACCAAACTCCACACCCAAAAAACAAATAACCCAGTGAAGAAATGGGCAGAAAACATGAATAGACACTTCTCTAAAGAAGACATCCAGATGGCCAACAGGCACATGAAAAGATGCTCAACGTCGCTCCTCATCAGGGGAATACAAATCAAAACCACACTTGAGATACCACCTCATGCCAGTCAGAGTGGCTAAAATGAACAAACCAGGAAACTATAGATGCTGGCGAGGATGTGGAGAAACGGGAACCCTCTTACACTGTTGGTGGGAATGCAAACTGGTGCAGCCTCTCTGGAAAACAGTGTGGAGGTTCCTCAAAAAATTAAAAATAGACCTACCCTATGACCCAGCAATAGCACTGCTAGGAATTTACCCAAGGGATACAGGAGTGCTGATGCATAGGGGAACTTGTACCCCAATGTTTATAGCAGCACTCTCAACAATAGCCAAATTATGGAAAAAGCCTAAATGTCCATCAACTGATGAATGGATAAAGAAATTTTGGTTTATATACACAATGGAATACTATGTGGCAATGAGAAAGAATGAAATATGGCCTTTTCTAGCAACGTGGATGGAACCAGAGAGTGTTATGCTAAGTGAAATAAGCCATACAGAGAAAGACAGATACCATATGTTTTCACTCTTATGTGAAAGTTTCCTGAGAAACTTAACAGAAGACCATGGGGGAGGGGAGGGAAAAAAAACAACAAAAAGGTTAGAGAGGGAGGGAGCCAAAACATAAGAGACTCTTAAAAACTGAGAATAAGCTGAGGGTTGATGGGGGGTGGGAGGGAGGGAAGGGTGGGTGATGGGTATTGAGAAGGGCACCTTTTGGGATGAACACTGGGTGTTGTATGGAAACCAATTTGACAGTAAATTCATATTTAAAAAAATAAATTAATGGAAAGATGTTTGATGTTATAGATAAGAATGTTTAATATTTTTATGATGGCAATATTTCCCAAATTGACCTATAGATTCAACACAATCTTTATCAAAATCTGAGTTGATTTTTCTGCAGAACATGACAAACTGTCCTAAAATTACTTTAAAGGACCCAGAATAGTTCAAAATAATCTTGGAAAAGAAGAAGAAAGTTGAAGGACTCACAATCCTATTTTAAAAACTTACTATAAAGCTGTAGAAGTCAAGACAGCTTGGTGCTGGTGTAAGGACAAACACAGATAAATGGAATCAAATTGAAAATCCATAAATAAACCTCCAAGAAAAGGGAGAGAGAAAAATACATAGAGCAAAATCCAAATTTCTATCTTGAGATAAATGCTTCAATATATCATCTGTCTATCCTGCTATCATATTTGTTTTCATGATTCCCTATGAAATAATTTTGGAATAAATATAATCAATTGGAATAAATATTTTCTGATTGAAGTTTGTCAATTGAATCTTTTTGTCACCGCAGAGAAAAGAGTCAGTATTTCTCTTTTTCACTCCACTACATTATTCCCTATCCACCTCCCTCGCCCCCAGCCCCATGGCCAACCACCTGGTGAACTCTCTGGAAAGGGTAAACATTAGCTGATTTAAATACACACTGAGGTATAAACTATTCATATCCCAAATTTTCCTGAGGCTCAAAGGTCCTTGGAGGGTTAGTGAGCCAGAGTATTCCAAAAGCATCTCTGTGACCTCTGAATCCAGACCCAGCCAAGTTACCATGTCACCTAGGATTAGGATTCAGAGCAAGGCAGCTGACTTGGTAAGAGAAACTGCCTAAGCTCCAGTAATAAAACTATGGTTTGGTTGTTAGAGTTGCTATAAAGTAGCAGTTGTTTTAAAAATTGTGTTAAACTAGGAACATTGAGAGGATTCAGTTAAGATTTAGGAAGATGTGAGGAACATCCAGAGGCACCAAATTTGAGAGAGTATGATAAGGAAAAATATTCTTTTTTCAGAAATTTTAAGTAGGAATGAGGCAGATTGCTGCTGTTTCAGAAGGGATGGGGAGGGGACTGAACGAAACCAATAATTAATCTTATAATATATGAGGCTGAAGGCAATTAAAGTAAAATGAATACTAGTGACTTGAGTTTGTTTTGGAATAGAGAACCTATTTAATAATGAGGCAACTGCCCAGACTGAAAAGAAATGTTTGGGGAGGGATGAAGAAAAGTTTATAAAGGCCAAATTTATTGAGCTCTTAAAATATGATCATGTTGGAGTGAATTTCAGAAGTTGTGATTATTAAAACTACTTACTACTTCATTTCTATCCTGCCAAACCCTGCCAGTGAAAGAACACACAACTCACACTATGGCAATGGAATTTAGAGAATCCACAAAACTTCATCAATTGTCACAAAAACACACTGAAACTAACAAAAATCTGTTTCGCCTACCTTTCAAATGTTAGTTTCATTTTGAAGAGTCTATAAACCATATATAGAGTTGTAATGAAAAGAAAAACTAACCCAGGAACTTTTTCAAATGTTCTGAAGGTATTATGATGTTCGTCTCCAACACAGATGTATTTTCAGCTGTGCCCCTCCCTCCCCATCCCAGTAGGCAGGCAAATTCAGATGATATGTGCTATGGAACTAGAAAACCTCAACGAAATCATAATTTAAACATCTAATTATGATTCTTAAAGAAAACTCAAATATATAAGCTTTTTCCTCTAAATTAAATACTACAAGCAGATGAATTTTAGGTTTTGGATATCAACGTTAAATAGAATATACGAGATTGCTCATAAGAGATGGGGTGAGAGGGACAGGCGGCACAGGGAGGCAGCACCACTGGAAATACACTGATAAACAATTAAAAGATTAAATAGAAGGAAATTGCCTACACATTTTTACTGGAGAAGCTTAATCTAAAACGACACCAGTCCCAAAAAGGTTAGCTGTCACATTCAACAGCAGGGGCATATAGTGGTCACTGGCTACCGAAGGGAAGAAGTGGGTAAATTTCTCCAGGTCACATACTTTCCAGAAAGATGAGCTCTTCGGTGTCTTTGGTTGGCCTGTGTTATGAAGGCGTCCCATTCTATGGAAGGTTTTGTTAACCTAGCTAGAAGCAGGTCCTGATTGGTCATGGGAGAATCCGGACTAAATGGTATACATTTCTGATGATGTAAAAGTAAATTAGAGAACAGGGCAAGTTATTACACCAGAGAACGGAGGGCAATGGGGAATAATAAAAATCAGGCTACTCTAATTTCCTTTGAACAACTAAATATATACAGGTCATTATTTCCTGTAATCCGCAGGCCTCCCAGTGCAAGTCCTGGCCCTGTGTTAAAGCCTCTGAGACAAAAACAACAAAATGCAGTGTGGAGAGAAATGAAAAACACTGTAATGCTATTTAAAGAATGGATTAAGTACAGTTTTCAGTTGCCAGCTTTCTTCTCATCTTGGAATGTTAAATTAGAGAAGCAGGAGGAAAATTCACCTTGTTTGAAAAATTCAGATGTCTCCCTACCAGCAATTTCCATTCATATTTTCTGTAGTCTGTTCCTGTACATGGCTGGGACAGCTAGGCTGCATTCTAACTTCTGTTTGCCAAAGCAGAATCATAAAGGGAATAGCAGTTTCTCCTTGAATGGGGTTTAGGCTATACTCAACATTATTTCTCTGGAGATTGATCTTAGTCCTTCATTTCAAGTCTGGGCCAAATAGTGGTCCCTTTTCCCAGATGGACACTATACCAGTTGCATAGGAGTGCGGAAGTCTCTTTTCCAGCCTTAGGTAGGTCTGTGCATCCTCCCTAATACAGGAGGCTTGTAGGCAAACAAAAGCAGCTACTTACAGGCCCAGGGCATTCTGTGTGTTGGCAAGAGAATAATTGAGAAACAAGACTTTTTCCAGTGCTTTTGGCTCCATGGACCCCTGATGTCCAAATCACCTGATGTGCTTATTGTACATACTGATTCTTGGGCATCTAATCAATTTTGCTAAAGGATGGAACCCAGGAACTCTTTCAAATGGTCCCATTGATTCTTACAAACACTAAAGTTTGGAAATCACTGCTAGCCATTCTTTACCTTTTCACAAAACTTATCGAATGGAACTGCTAGGGATGTTTTTGTTATCATATTTGTATCTGGAGACGGCTAGAACTAAATTCACTATGACTGTGCCCGGTTTCTTCTCTAGGCACTGTCATACTATGTTGAATAAGACTTCTTCCAATGGAATCAGATTCTTGTACTACTCAGCTTGTGACAGAGTCCTACTGCATTTCACATGTCCTTATTGTTTCACCCACGGGACCATGCATAATCTATGAAGATTTGATCACATGGGGACTCTTAGCTCCCAGGCAGCTAGATGGGGACAGAGGATCTGAGTGATGGCAGAGAGTTCTTACTCTGGGAGGCTGGCCTGGAAACACCAAAGTCTCACCTGTTCCCAGCAAATCTATCCAGAAAGACTGGAGAATGTCTGGAGATGGCAAAGGTTGAATTGAGACCCTGAAAGCTGGCAGTGTTGATCCGGGAGTTCAGCTTAAGGGATGGGGGCAGTAATAAAACAGAAAGGGGGCAGTTAGTTTGGTTAGGAAAATAACAGGATACAGCCATCTAATGTATTTCTAAACATGACTTTCTTCACTATCCAATATTTAAATACAGAAGACGTCCCTTTTACCTGGGATAGTTCTCCTTAAGCTTCTTGTCCCAGTGCAATCATTAATTGCTTATGTGTTCCGATTGGCTAAAAATGGTATGCATATCCAGTAATATCTTGTCCTCCTGTTACCTTTGCTGGTCCTAAAAAGAGACCACATATCCAAGTTCTATAATTAAAAGATTAGTAAGCCCCTTTAAGGCTTTATCATTGCTTAGCCTTAGAACGAGTTTTAATAAGGTGAGAGAAATAACAGGTTCCATTGGCACTAGACATGGAGTGAGGGAGGAATGACACCCAAGAGAATGGTGTAGGATACAAAGATTGAGGACAGGTTTATGTCAGGCCATGTCTGGTGCTACAGAAAACCCTGTTACTTCTGATACTTTTTTTTTTTCTTTAAAAGAGAAGTTCTAGGGGCGCCTGGGTGGCTTGGTCAGTTAAGCGTCCCACTTCGGCTCAGGTCATGATCTCACGGTCCGTGAGTTCGAGCCCCATGTCGGGCTCTGTGCTGACAGCTCAGAGCCTGGAGCCTACTTCGGATTCTGTGTCTCCCTCTCTCTCTGCCCCTCCCCTGTTCATGCTCTGTCTCTCTCTGTCTCAAAAATAAATAAACGTTAAAAAAAATTAAAAAAAATAAAAAATAAAAGAGAAGTTCTATTTGTAATTCAGAGCACACAACATATTTAAACATTATCTTTTTATCAAACCATTGAATACACTTATTTTTATAACTTTTCTCAACTGTTAAGTAATAATCTTGAATATTAAATACTAACATATTTGAAAATTACACCTTTACTCTGATTTGCCTAGATCTAATGTCGCCAGCAAGCTTTTCCAGCTATTTTCCCCAATCATCTTGGTAATACTTTAAATATTACTATGACATATTAGAAAAAAAAAAAATCCCTACCTTTCCAGGAAATGCTGCTATTCTAGAATCATAGAAAATTGGACACCTCGGAGTGCCTGGGGGGCTCAGTTGGTTGGGCGTCCGACTTCGGCTCAGGTCATGACCTCGCGGCCCTGCGTTCGAGCCCCACATCGGACTCTGTGCTGACAGCTCAGAGCCTGGAGCTTGCTTTGCATTACTGTGGCTCCCTCTCACTCTGTCCTTTCCCCACTCACTCTCTGTCTCTCTCTCTGTCTCTCAAAAATTAATAAATGTTTAAAAAATTAAAAAAAAAGAAAATTGGGCATCTCTGTTTAAAGAAAGTAATTGTCATAGGTTCAGTTAGGCCTGGGAGGCAGAAAAGGAAGTGAAACAAAATAGGGGACTGATATTTAGTATGTTCAAGTTGGGGGAAAATAAGATACTTTCAATACAACTGAGTTCTGTTGTCATTGCCAGAAAGTGTCTCTGAGAAAATAAACATATACACTCCCTTCCAAAAAAAAAAAAGTGAGAACAGGATTTTTCCCCCCCTCTTAATTTGCTGTTTGTTTCTAAAAAAAATCCACCCCCACATAGGTCACTTGGAATTCATTTTGTCTACATCCTGGACTGCACGTAGGGAGACAAAAAAAACCCGCCTGGGATTGGAGAGGAGGAATGTGGCAGGGCATGGGAATCGCAGTGTCCTGGTGGTCACCGAGCATATTTTGGCTTGTCTTAAAACAAGCAAGCACCGTTGGACCTTTGGAATCCTAACAAGTGAGTCCCGCTATCACCCTACCTATCAGAGGCTGGCTGCCTGAGAAAAAGCGTGTGGGTTTGAGGCTGCAGCCGGAGGCGCTGGCTGGCTCTGTGTCAGCCCCTGCCTGATTTCTGACTTCCAGTACTGTTCCGCGACCTCTGCCCCTATCCGGTGTCCTGTTACAGTTCATTTCAATAATTAAACAGTTCGGGGATGGCAAGACTTGTGTGTTGTCAAGAGAAAATCAGGGCGATGGCTTTTTCTCAATACTGAAATCAGGAGTGTTTGGGTTTAATTATATTAGCCAGTGCCTGTTCATTAATTTTCCCAATCATAGGGAGGCATGCTTGCCGGGCGAGATTGGCAATGGGTTAAAGCGGTTATTAAGGCAGGGCATTTCAAAGGAAAGGGATCCGAACTCTGACAAAATCAGATGTCTGAAATTTCAATCAAGTGCCCTGGGTTCCAGTGGCAGCTTTACTCCTTGAAAGAAGACAGCTTCTCTCCCATCTGGAATCCCAAATCGCTCGGGGAGCGGGACTAAGCCATTGGATGCCAGCTCCAAATATGCCGATTTCTCAGTGCCAGAAAAATAAACTGCTCCCTTCAAACTCCAAGTAATTGGTTGATGCACCCCTTCTGAAAAGTCTCTTACATCTTCACTGTTGCTCAGTGAAGCTTTTCCACCTCCCCACTTCAAGGAAAAAGAAAGGGGGGGGGGCAATATAATGTACTTAGTGAAACCAGCAAATTTGCCATTTTTGCTACTTTAGCAAAAATGTTAATACTTCAACTTTTCGTTAGGGATGTCTTGGAAATTTTGCTTATTTTTTCCCCCTTTGGAGAGTTTAATGTGTACCTTAATGCCCCCTTTCATTATTGGCCTGGCCCTCTTCCCAGCTCTTCCCTGCTGACTCCGGACCTATCCTGGTTATTTTGTGGTGATGGCTGGCTCTTGGTCATTCAGACATGTTTGTGGCTTATAAGTGTATCAAATTAGATGCCTCAGTCTCCTAGGTCTCCTCCCCATACCCTGACAAAAGTGGTCTTGCTCACAAATTTCACTGGCCTCCCTAAACTATTTTTTTTTATCATCTATCTCTTTTGTGAGCCTAAGAAATGTCCAAGCGCTTATCTCTACTCATAATGAAAATGACCAAATCGTAATAGCTCAAAGATGTCCTACCCACCCTTTTCAGCCATGAGGATATAGCTTGACAATGAATAACCTTGATGTTTAAGCTAGCAAGCAGTCATGTTCATGATACTGTGGCAGCAGGGAATGAAGCAATGACTATAATAACCATACATTCTTCCCAATTTTAGGTGAAGAAATATTATTTCCTTCCTGACTCACTGAAAATTCAAGTAGAGAAGACCGTGAAGAATCTGGGCAATATTTCTCATATTTAGTTCTGTAAGATTTTATTTAGTTGTGCTCTGACCCTGGGTACTCTTGAGAGCTAAGAGATATAGAAAATGTCTTTTGGAGTTTGAGAACCGGGGTTCAAAATCCTAATCCCGTCTCCTTTTATCCATAGGATTTGGGCAAGTTACTTAAGGTCTATCACCATTTTCTTATCTGTAAAATGGACTTAATAATAGTATCTACCTGAAAGCATTATTGGAAGGAGTAAATGAATACTTCATCTATAGAACAATGTCTGTCACAAGATAAGAAATTTCATTCTTATTATAGCCCCATCAGTTGATATGTATTACAGCATCTAGGACTCTGATATGTAAATTTTACTTAGACACTTTTATTCCTTTGTATGTTTTTAAGAGTAATGCCTTGAGACACTTTTCATCTCCGTGTTCTTAATGTAACATCACAGTGTTTCATTCAAAGTTACTCCATAAACATTTGTTAAATGGATGGCTGGATGGATGGATGGCTGGGTGGATGGACGGACAGATGGAAGTAGAACTATACAGCATCAGGGTTGGTCCTAAGCAATCATTTTCAAATCAGGACATGTATATCTGGGGGTATCTCCTTTCTGTCATCTCCTTCAACTGTTTAGATATTGTTGCCTTTCTAAGTTTGGACATGCTCCAAGCCTTGTTTTTCCTCCTCTTTCTTATCACATTTTTCTTCTCTTCAGTTCTTCTAAGTGACTATCTAGTTTGATCAGTAAGTAAAAGGGGCTTTATGTGTCATGTCTTCAAGATAGCTTGTATATTTTATCAGATAATTTTTTTCTCACTGCTTCATTCCACAGAAGTGACTAATATGGGGATTTCAAGAGAGCTATTACAAAAAAAAAATTTTTTTTTTTTGTAGGAGGCTTTTGGACTTAAAAAAAAAAAAAACAACACCTATAAAACATCTGCCTCCTTTACCTGGGGCTAAAGCTGACCCTGAGCAATACTTTGTTCCAATAATATGAACAGCTACATAAACTCATTTTGCATGAAAAGGTAGGGGGTAAATATCGAAAGAAAGAGGCCATCAGGAAGCCCCTGTGGCATATGCTGAGTTACAGTCCAGCAATAAGATTAACACATGCACTTCAGCCTCTCTCCCCATCCCCAAGGGAAGAGAAGCCTGAGTGTCAACATGAAATATTCAAGTCTCATATTTTCCAGGTGTACAAGCCAAATCTCGCAATGATGTTGGCGACTTCTTAGAGTTGCAAAATAATGGAGAAATTTTCAAGCGAATGATTCTCTGGATCTCTTAAGAATATTCTTTCTTTCTACATGTTCTTTCAAACTTGGTATTTCAACAGTGGTGGAAGGTCAAAGTGGAATTCAGACAAGTGTCACATATTTTGCTGAGGCAACAGGTACGTAATGAAGGCTTTTTAAAACTGCACATACAATGGATGAAACAAGAATTGAATAAAAACCCTGAAGTTTAATATTCACTCTGTTGAGGCATTTTCAGGCAGGTTGGGTATATGTCATTAGCCGTTTTCCAAATGCCTGGATAATGGCTCTTGGTTACTAAAAGAATATTAGAAGCACTGTTGAAAGGGTCCTCAAACTACAGAGGAAGGTGATATGGGGTGGGGGAGAGGGTACTGCTGGCATCGCCTTTTCCCTGTAAGCAATCCCCACTCATTGTGGGCGCCCCAAAAGAAGTTTGTGAAAGCATAGAGGAGAAGGGGAAGGGTGAACGAGAAGGACTGAAAGGGAAGGGAAAACTATCATAGGGGGTGCAAAAGGAAAAGTCACAGAGGCAAGAAGGAACCTTCAAGAATTGAATTCTATAGATGCGAAGGAGAGAAATATTGATTGGTGGCAGATAGTACTTGAAGAAAGATGGAACAGTGTGAGAAATGAGGAACAGAGTGAGGATATATTATTTCCCTACGATATTGTGGGCAGAGTGGACCATAGTCTGTTACACCATCAACCTTCTAATATGGGTATTTTTGGTCCCCACTTCATAACAATTGAGTTAGGGCTAACTGAGGTAAAGCCACACATTTCAGGTCAGTGTTAAGTAAATCAGTTCAGGGTTCCACAGCACATTGTCTGGTTCCATCGAATTTTTTTTTTCTGTACCTTCTGCACTTTTTTCTGGAACTTCTGCCTCAAAGTGAGGCCTTTGATTTGGCTCTAACCTGTTTCTTAGTTTCCCAGGTAAAGGTGCAGACTCCAGAGGGAGTAGCATGGTATGGCCAAGAGAAAGCTGTCATGGGAGTGGTAGATCCCTTATTTCTAGTACAAGCCTCATTACTAAGTAGCTGTGTGATCTTAACCGCTAGTCTATGTTCCTTTCTTCCTCATCTGTGAAACGAGGGAGTGGGGATGCAGTGTTGTCTTAAGGTAGCTTTTGGCTTCAATATTCTGTGGTTCAATTGAGTTAAATGAAAGTGAACGTAACCAGATGAAGGCTGGGCTTCTAGAAGTAATGCATTCATGTACTCCCTAGCAAGTACAGGTTATTGGGGTCACTGGGAGAAATTCCTTAAATTTATATTCCATTTAGAATATCTGTTAGTAGATGTGAAAGAAATTACATGAGAATGTCGAACAAATATGAAGTTCAGAAGACAGATATTTCAAAACTTTTTGGAAAGAAATTGAAGAGAAGAAAGAAGGGAAGTCGGTAGGAGAAAGGTTGAATCAAAATTTCCCCCCGCCCCCCTTTGGGGAAACAGCTGCATTCATTACTGATGTTCCTTTCCTCATACCAGAATTGTGTACTTATTTCAGAATATGGAAGCACTTGTAGCATTTTCCTTCATTCTTACTAGTTCCAGAGTGGATTATATCCCTAGCTGGGTCATTCCATATTCTTTATTTTAAAACTTACTCTAAGTATCTTAAATATTAACAATTAATCTAATCTCTGTATTTAATTCATAGACTTTTAAACTAAAATAATACAAGTTGTAATCACTCTGCCTAAATTAGACTTTAAATCTCTAATGCACTTTTAGATTTCTAAATTATTTTTTATATACTAAACTATTACATTCTTTCTGTAATGAGGTAGGTATGAACAAATAGATTTAATTGCAAATACATTATGAAATTTGATCTTCACACAATCTTATGAGGAAGATAAAGCAGAGTTTATCATTTTCATGAATGAATCGCAGGCAGGGAAAGATTACCTCTCTTGCTTCCTTTTTTTTTTTTTTTTTTTTTAAATTTAGGAACCATATACCTTTATTGAAAGGAATGGTAAACTTGGAAGAAAGAAAATTTTAAGTGAATGTTTTTCAAGGGCAATGTTGCTGTATGCATGCCCAGCATGGTGATGGGGGGGCAGTGGGGGGAGTCACCCTGTGGCTACGTGGAAGGTGGACAAGTTCTTCCTGCTGTGCACCATGCTGGGCTTGCCATCCTGCGCAAGGCCCCCATCCAACTCAGCTTGGTGAGAGCTACATACTCTTTGAAGGACTTGACCTGCTTGTGGAGGGAGGGACGCTTCGGGAGCTGCCACAGGTGGGAGTCGTTCCCATCAGTGGCCAGCTGTTGCTGATAAAGGAAGCTGGTCACTAGCTTCTCCAGCTGGAAGGCGCAAGCCAAAGCTTTCGCGGTGCTTCGCAGCGGGCAGTCCTGGAGCTTGGCTTCTGCGGAGGCTATGCGGCCATGCAGATACCGCAGCCACCTGGTCTTCTCCCCCCCGGGAGTTCCCTCTCCTCCCTCTCCAACAGGGGCTGGTGCGGGAAGGACCCACGGAGCGCTTCAAAGGCCAAGTCGTCCTGGAAGTACAGGCAGGAGGCATAAAGCACCAGGTTGGTCTGGCTGTTGAAGGCGGCCTTGCATCTTGGTGGGAGTGGGGTGAGGGTGGGGTAGGTAATTAGTAGAAAAAGTTGTCTAGAACCTGGGTGTTCTAATTCCAGCTCAAGCCCCACTCCCTTGATGATGGGCTGCTTGCTTTGTCCTCTAAGTAGTCTGCGGACATCACAAAACTGAAACCTCAACAATAGATAGAGATGTGGGGTGGAAGACGGGGAATAGAATTAAAACAATTAATCTGGGTGCTAATATGAACTTCACGATTTAGGAGCTATTTGGCTTTAGGGCAAACATACTCAACCTCCCTGAACACTTAGAACAGTCTTTCTGAACTTTTTCTTCACTTGTAAAATTATTACCCCAGTCTATTTCTAGGTCTTGCCTTGTCTATGCTTACAGAGAATATGTGGATATATGTATATATATATTACATATGTATATGTATATATATTACACTTTGATCCGTGGTTCTTAAAGTGTGATCCTTAATTAGCAGCCATCATCATCATTTAGGAATTTGGTAGAAATATAGGTTCTAGGGTCCCTCCCCAGACCTCCTGAATCAGTAACTCTGGGGTCGAGGTTCAATAATCTTTGATTTGACAAGTTCTCCAGGTGATTCTGACTCACGCTAATCCTGAAGAACCAAAGCCTTAGTTTAAAGCACTATCTTAAAGCAAGTCCTGTCAAATCTATGAATATTCATTGAATGGCCATTAAATGTAAGATACTGTGCAGCTGAATGGAGAATTAAAGAATAAAGCAGATCTCATGATGTTTCTTTCTGATTTCCAACAGTCTTTAAACAGAAGTAGGGAAGGGCAAAAAAAAAAAAAAAAAACAACTGTGTCAAGTAATGCAAACATTACGTTTGAAATCCAGCTCCTTTGGGTTAGAAATGGTTAGTAGTTCAATTCAGGATATAAGGATTTCCCTGTATGTAACATTTGAGCCTTACATCCCATGCCCAAGAATAGGGTCTCGACAGGAGATGTCAAGATGTTTAATAAGTAGAGGATTTGTCTTTCCTATTCATATCACAGATCAGGAACATACCTCAAAACATCCAGTTTCTCTTAAAGAGAGCAGAAGGAGAGGGGACACTTTATTCCATCATAGGATTTCTCTTTGTTCTGCTCAGCTCCTCGAACGAGGAAAAACAGAAGGAAGGCTGGTGGAAAAGTTGGTGCTGTATACAAAGTAGGTCAGGAGGAAAGAAAGAAAAAAACAAACCAGACCAAAACAAAACCTATTAGAATCCTCTCCCTTCCCTACCAGTCGCATTATTACTGGGGAGGTTTTAGTAAGGTGAGGAAGAAGCTTTCACTCTGCTGAGCACATTCCCCAAATGCATATTATCAGAAAGTAATTCAGGAATTGAGACTTCCAACTATTTTGAAGCCATAAAAATACTGGGGTCATTCCTTTGCAATTTATATTTATTTGGGTGTTTATTTTCTATTACATTTATAAATATGCTACTCAGACAATAGAATTTAAAGGGAAAGTGAAACAAGCAAAAATAATTGCTAGTATTTTATTCACACAACCATTGGTCTGCCTTGCTCACCTTAACACGAAGTTACTAATTTAGTTACTATGGTGAAAAGGCATTAGAGGTTTCGGTGGGAAAGGATAGATGCATCTGTTTACTGGGTCCTCAAGCATCAGTGAGCCAGGTAGACATGTAAAGACTGCAGCTTTGATGGTTATCATGTGTTTAAATATACTCTATCCTCTATGGACCAATGTAAGATCTGTTCTTCCCCCATCCTGGTACTTTCTAGATGTACTAGAAGCCACTTCTAGTGGTAGGGTGGTCACTATGGCATGTAAGGAGAGGAACATCCAAACTTCTTTGGCTGACACAATACCCCTGCTTTATGATTCACAAGCTCACAGTTCCATAGACAAAACCAAATTAGCAATGTGTTGTGGGTATTTTGGAAAGGTGGGGAGTTAAGGGGAAAGGACTTTGAGGAACAAAAGCTAGACTTAAATGTATGGCTTTCAGGGGGCGCCTGGGTAGCTCAGTCAGTTGAACGTCTGACTTCAGCTCAGGTTATGATCTCATGGTTCATGAGTTCGAGCCCCACATCCAGCTCTGTGCTGACAGCTCAGAGCCTGGAGCCTGCTTTGGATTCTGTGTCTCCCTCTCTCTCTCTGCCTCTCCCCTGCTCAGTCTTGCTGTGTTTCTCAAAAATGAATAAATGCTAAAAATTAAAAAGAAAAATAAAGGTATAGCTTTCAGTAGCAATATAATGAGTAAGAATTCAGGAAACATGAAAAATTAGAGGCAGAAATGACTCACCATTTGAAAGAAAAACTTGGATAGGTTTTGGGGTTAATTTTTTTTCTCCTAAATGAGATTTTCATCTTGTGTGCGTGTCTGTGTGTGTTCAATATTGGCCACAGATATCGAGGAGGTGGGTTTGTTGGAATGAAAGCAATAGAAATATAAAGGCAGTTTGATCTAGAAAAAAAATACCAGGAAGCTTCTGTAGGCTGGGAACTTAACTTATCACAGAATGAGTCTAGTATACTCTGTTTATAATCATGAAACCCAAGTCAGCAAGTCAAGGAACTTCCCCAGGTATCTACTTTTAGACTAAATGTCCTCCTTGAATAATGGAATCGCCTCAGTTTACTGCCTAGTACTTAGTTTGTAGCCACAGTCAAGACATTCAAATCCTTCTCTTCCGTGTCCTCCCACAGAAAACTTGTATGTGTGCACCACAATTAAACATTGCCATATTTGTTGTGATTACAGGCATACCTTGTTTTATTGTGCTTTGCCTTATTGCACTTCACAGATATCTGTTGTTTTACAGACTGAAGGTTGATGGCCATCCTTTGTCCAGCAACTCTTTCTGCACCATTTTTCTAACCACATTTGCTCACTTCATGTCTCTGTGTCAGGTTTCAGTAATTCTCATAATATTTCAAACCTTTTCACTGTTATTTGTTATGGTGATGGGTGATCAGCAGTTTTTGATGTCACTATTGTAATTGTTTTGGGGCACCATGAACCAAACCCGTACATGAGGGCAAACTCGATAAATGTGTGTGTTTTGACTGCCCCACAGACAGCCGCTCCCATCTTTCTCTCTCTTCAGTCCTCCCTATTCCTGGAGTCACAACAATATTGAAATGAGGCCAGTGAGTAATCCTACAATGGCTTCTGAATGAAAGGTGAAAGGAAAGATTTGCACATCTCTCACTTTAAATCAGAAGCGAGAAATGATGAGCTTAGTGGAAAGCCAAGATAGACCAAAAGCTAGGCCTCCTGTACCAGTGAGCCAAGTTGTGAATGCAAAGACAAAGTTCTTGAAGGGAATGGAAAGTGCTACTCTAGTGAACATATGAATAATAAGAAAGTGAAACAGCTTAACTGCTGATGCAGAGAAAGTTTTAGTGCCTGAATACAAGATCAAACCAGCCACAGTATTCCTTTAAACCAAAGCCTAATCCAAAGCAAGGCCCTAGCTTCTCTTCAATTCTGCAAAGACTGAGAGAGGTGAGGAAGTGCAGAAGGAAAGTGTGAAGGGGCACCTGGGTGGCTCAGTCAGTTAAGCATCTGACTCTTCATTTCAGCTCTGGTCGTGATCTCAGGTTTCATGAGATTGAGCCCCACGCTGGGCTCCATGCTGATGGCACAGAGCCTGCTTGGATTCTGTCTCCACATGCATGCTGTCTCTCTCTCAAAATAAATAAATAAGCTTAAACAAGCAAACAAACCAACAAAAAAGAATTAAAAAAATGTGAAGCTAGCAGAGATTGGTTCATGAGGTTTAAGGAGAGAAACCACCTCCATAACGTAAAAATGCAAGGTGAAGCAGGAAGTGTTAATGTGAAAGCTTTAGCCAATTATCCAGAAAATCTAATTAAGAATATGAATGAAGGTAGCTACATTAAACAGTATATTCTCAATATAGATGAAACAGCCTTTCTTTGAAAGAAGCAGCCATCTAGGACTTACATAGCTAAAGAGGAGAAGTCAATACCTGGCTTCAAAGGACAAGCTGACTCTCTTTAGGGGCTAATGCAACTGGTGACTTTAATTTGAAGCATTTCATTTAACTTGAAGTGCTCATTTACCATTCTCCAAACTCTAGGGCTCTTAATAATTTTGTTGAATCTACTATTTCTATGCTCTATAAATGGAACCACAAAGCGTGGATGACAGCACATTTGTTTAAAACATGTTTCATTGAATAATGTAAGTCCGCTGCTTACATTTGGTTTCACCTGTACTACTGCTTAGAAATAAAGATTTCTTTCAGAACACTACTGCTTTCAGACCTGGTCACCCAAGAGCTCTGATGGAGATATACAGTGACTGTTTTACATGATTGCTAATGACATGTTTACATGATTGCTAACACAATATCCATTCTGTAGCCCATATATTAAAGAGTAATTTAGACTTTTCTTATTGTTTAAGAAATATATTTCATAAGGCTATCACTGTTATAGATAGTGATTCCTCTGATGGATCTGGGAAAAGTCCTTTGAGACCTTGGAAGGATTCACAATTCTAGATTCCATTAAAAACATTTGTGATTCATGGGAAGAGGTCAAAATATCAACATGAATAGGAGTTTGGAAGAAGTTGATTCCATCCCTCATGGATGACTGTAGGTTCAAGACTTCAGTGGAGAAGGTAATTGCAGATGTGGTGGAAATAGCAAAAGAACTAGAATTAGAAGTGAAGCCTGAAGATCTGACTGAGTTGCCACAATCTCATGAAAAAACTTGAAATGGTTGAGGAGTTGCTTCTCATGGGTGAATAAAGAAAGTTTCTATCTTGAGATGAAAACTATTCCTGATGACGATGCTATGGAAACTGTTGAAATGACAACAAAGTATTTAGAATAGTACATAAACTTAGGTGATAAAGCAGCAGCAGGGTTAGAAAGGATTGACTCCAGTTTTGAAAGGAGTTCTATTGTGGGTAACACACTACAGAGAAATTATTCAAAAAAGGAAGAATCCATTGGGGCACCTGGGTGGCTGAGTCAGTTAAGTGTCTGACTCTTGGTTTTGACCCAGGTCATGATCTCACAGTTCACAAGTTCAAGCCCTGTCAGGCTCTGTGCTGACAGCGTGGAGCCTGCTTAGGATTCTCTCTCTCTCTCTCTCTCTCTCTCTCTCTCTCTCTCTCTCTCTCTCTGCCCCTCCCTTCTTTGCACATGTGTTCTCTCTCTCAAAAATAAATAGACATGTAAAAAAAAAAAAGAAGAGTCCAATGATGTGGCAAACTTCATTGTTGCCTTATTTTAAGAAATGGCTACAGCCACCCCAACCTTCAGCAATCCCTCACCCAGATTAGTCAACAACCATCAACATCCAGGCAAGACCCTCCACCAGCAAAAGGAAAGCTCATTGAAAGTTCAGATGATAGAATTTTTCAGCAATAAAGTATTTTTAAATTAAGGTAAATACATTTTTTAGACATAATGCTATTGTACACTTAATAGACTATAGTATAGTATGAACATAACTTTCATATACACTAGGAACCTAAAAAATTCATTTGACTTGCTGTATTATGATATTCACTTTATGGCAGTGGACTGGAACTGAACTCACAATATCTTTGAGGTATATGTGTATGTGGCCATGATTAGGATCATTAAATCCTGAATATAGCCACCTGTCTCCACTGCATGATTTCTAGTACATGTAGGAAAGAGAACATGCTAGATAAATATATCTTGATTAGTAATTTCAGATAGGACCAATGCCCTATGTAGTCTACCCATCATGAAACAAATTGTCCGTGTGTGAGCTTCAAGGATTCTTTTTGTTTATTAAATTAGAAGGAAGAAGACCTCAGACTTATTAGTATTGTGGGAGGGAAAAGTGAGCTGGCATGTGATCTGATAGACCAGCCACCCAAAAGAGAACTTTCCAAATAGAAGTAACAGCTTGTAACAGTGTCTCCCTTTCACAGGTGAAACCACATCCTCCTGCTAACACTAGTACCGGTCTTAAGTATGAAATGTGGGTAAGGGGAAGAAGAAGAAGGAAGAGCAGAGACTATATCCATTTCTATAGCTTACAATAAAATATAATAAAAATTGTCTGAAAATTACCACTTGCAAAAATCAATGAGAGTCTTTAAGAACTAAATCCATATATACTTGGGGATTAAAGGGGAGCCAAACTGAAGATAAAATATTTCCCTAATATTTCCCTCTACAATGATCTTGAATTGAGAATCAATTTTGCTGTCACTGTTGACCAAATATAAAGATATGTTCTTTACAAAATTCACATCGCAGAAATATTTTGACAGCCTTCTTGTTTCATGAGTTTTCACAGTCCTGATCAGGATATGAAAATGTTTTATCTCATTTTTCAATACTGCACCCTTGGTGGTGACTTCATGTTATATATATTGAAAATTATTCATTCACTATAAACTTTCCATGATTAACTTGCAATGGCTGACATTGGTATGGAGACTGGGGTGAAAATATGTATTTTTCTATTCGACATTAAGGAAAATAGGAATACGAATTGAAAAGAAAGCATAATAAGAAAGGCTGGTAGATATTTGTGATATGTACAGAAAGTAAAATGAAACAGGAATATTATATGAAGAAATGAAAGATTCCCAAGGACAGAACAAGGCTGATGCTTCAAGATCACATGGAAAGAAATTACAAGATACTTGGCTTAAAACAAATTTTAACATTTTGATATTAAAAAATTAAAAAAAAAAATGTACACTTAAAAGGTACTAAAAACAACTCAAGCAAGAGCAAGTTTGTGGCTCTTTGATGTAGGACAAGTTCAGGAAAGAGCCGTTGGAGCCCTATGAGTGAGTTTTCCCAAAGGATTATAAAAGGATGCAGTGCTGAGCCAGTGCACATTCCTTCTCACGGTCTCCTTTACCTTTTCCCTGCTTCCTTTCTGATGTCTCTTGTTGTTTATGGCTGAACATTTAGGGCTTCTTCCTTTTAACGAATTCTTTAGCCTTTGACTTGCCTGTCACCACTGAATTTTATGCTTTTGTTGTAAGGCAGTGAGCTTGCTCCACACACAGTCCAAATTGAGCAAAAACCCCTTCAAAGCCCCCCCCCCCCCACCCAATGATGGCATTGTCCTTTTTAATGTACGCTTAGAGAATGAAACAATCTGTTTCAATCCTTGTGTTAGAACAGCTGGAATGATATGAATAGAGGGGGCTGAGCAGTTCTGCAAAATCTTTGATAATAGAGAAGTACAAGTGTTCCCCATCAGCAGTAGGATGATAATTTCTCTGGTATGAATGATGTAACCAAGTGGTTGTATATTACTGCCCCATTCTTTCTTGTCCCAAGACACCCTTGGAAACGCGATGCTACATCTCAATGGGATTTTCCAGTACAAAGATTCTTTTCAAATAGCATAATTGTGGATACACACCACTCCTACAGAGGTAAGTATACTGAAGATGTGCCAAAACATTAGGGCAGAAATTCAGTTCCCATGGCACACAAGCAGGAATCCAACCATTTGCAGCAATAAATAAATTTTTTTGTAGACTCCAAGATTATAAAGTATACACTCTCTGTAAGACTCAAATTGCTTGTTTATTTGTTTTGAAGTAAAACAATCTGATAAATGAAACAAAAAAATTACACAAGAATGCAGAATATTTTTGTTTCACAGCTGAAATTGGTATATTTCTGTTGCTGTTCAACATAGGAAGCCTATAGGCAATGAGAAGTGTTAGGAAGAGATAACAATTCTTTGCTTACTATTGGTTGAACTTTCACTTCTTTGACTTTTAGAGACTATGTAAACAAAACAAGCAAGCAAAATAAAGATGACAGAAGTACTAAAATATCTTCCAATCTGAGGTTCAACCAAAATTAAGCCCAGGAGAAAAAGAAGAACAGACATTCTATTGGAGACAAAATGGACATAAGTAAAAATTAGTTGGATGTCCAATTTCTGGAAATCATATCCTATGCACAGCAGTTGTATAAACCTGTCTTTAGAGAGGTGAAGATCTATGTAGAACACATAATAGGCATAATTCGGACAACTCCAAGGGGAAAAATTGATGGATAAGCCATAGAGGGGCAGATAACCAGCTCAAAATAAGAAAGAAAATTTTAACTGCATGTACTTAACAGCAATAATGATCACCATTACTAGGAGTTTAAGTATAGATAATAGTAAGTAAGACCAAAATATTCCCTCGCTGAATTTCCCAGGCCATCATGGTGAAGCTATGATGCTAGTTTGTATGTGAGGAGTTTTATTCACTTAGGAGCACCAAGGGAAGTGAAATATAAGACTCTTCTGTTAAGGACTCTCTTCTGGTAAGGAAGGGTCTAAATCCTAGACGACAGTCCAGAACTATAGATTTTAGTGGATACTTGTTTTGACCTAGTATTCATTTGCCCTCTATTCGTATTGGCTAAGGTCACCCTGATTTTCCTGGGAAAACCAACTCTCCCCCACTCTTCATTCAGTTGGGGTTCACATCCCCCAGTCCTAGGGGAAATCTTAATATAGATTTGCTCAATAAAGCCATTAGATCCCTGGCCACAGTGATTTGTCAAGCAATGAGTGTGTAATTCGCAAGAAGCTAGTTAGGGCTAATGAGGAGTCTGTCTCTAGGCTAGTGTTGTTGAGCAGTCACAATAAAAACCAGAGCTTCTGGAGGTTGTTTTGTCCTCATGACAGAAAAGCCTATGTGACAATAAAGTCAATTCAGAGAAAAGCAGAACTGAGATAGGGTCAGAGTAAAAGTAAAAATTCATGTAAGCTCTTGAAACCAGCCATGCCTAAAACTAACTCTACCCCAAGACTATTTATTCTTTGAACCTCCCTGCCTCTAGTTAACTGTGGTACTTCAGCTTACATGAGTTGGGATTCTGTCACATACAACCAAAGTTTTCTGATTGCTACATGGATGTCCAGTAAGGACATTAGTGTGATGACCCTGGACAGTCAATAGTCACCAAGGGCCAGGAGAAGAGCAGTGGCAAATTTGGCCATCTTATGATTTTGTCTAGGAGCTGGCATTGAATATCATACACTATTGACTTTAACCATATCCTCTCTTTAAATTATTGATTGAATCTTCATTTTTTTGTCTCTCAACCTCTGCTAAATTATTTAGTATCCTCATAGCCTTTTGAAACCAATCACATCTGATTTCAGTTATTCTAGACTTTAGGCAGTTTTTTTTTTATTTTTTATTTTTATTTATTTATCTTGAAAGAGAGAATCCCAGGCAGGCTCTACGCTGTCAGCACAGAGCCCCTACACAGGGCTCCATCTCAGGAACTGGGAGATCATGACATGAGCTGAAATCGAGAGTCAAATGCTTAACCAACCGAGCCACCCAGGCACCCCAGCTGTCTTAGTTTTTAAAGACCTAAATACATGGGTATAATTTGGTATAACAGAACATTTTAATAAATTGATTGCAAGTGCTTGCCTGTTATTGTCTTACTGTATTTCACCCTTCTTCATTTATTTATTCTTGTATTGAGTTATTTATTATTGAGTTATGTATTCTCTTTGTATTTAATTTGAATACTCTAAAAAGATAAAATCAGGTTATGAATACTTAGAGTGGTATAGTGTTTATATAGCCATTTTACTTCCATTTTGATACTTTATTTGTAACTCTTAAATTCTCCTTAAAATACTTTGGTCGGGTCCTTGATACATATCGTTTTTATTTGCAAAGAAATTTAACTCAAATTTGACTAGATACAATTTCTAGATGCAATGAATCCTTAAGCAGTTATTTTTCTATTTTGTTTCTGATAGAGTGTGTTTCACAATGACAGGAGACAACATGATACGAAAGTTAGGGAACTAAGGAAGTAATTTAGGATGCCAACATCTTAAGATAGGGAAATACCATAGTTTTTTCTATTTCTTGCTTTTAGTTCTTGACAAAAAAAAAAAAAAAAAAAAAAAAAAAAACCCACAAAACCTAGGGTCTCTATTCTTGTGAAATAGTGAAGAAAGAAAACCAGTATCTTTTTGTTTCTGATTGCAGTGCTTCTTGTTTTTTTAATAGTAAAATATGTATAAGAAAATAATAGTACTTATTCTGAATATTGAGGTTAAAAGCCAACATAACTGTATGGTGTAAGAAAGTGGTCCACTTCCATTGTTTTGAATTAGCTGTCCAGTTTCCCCAGCACCATTTGTTGAAAAGACTGTATTTTTCCATTGTATATTCTTGCTTCCTTTGTCATAGATTAATTGACCATAAAAGCATAGGTTTATTTCTGGACTTTCTATTCTGTTCCATTGATCTATGTATCTATTTTTGTGCCAGTACTATACTGTTTTGATTACTATAGCTTTGTAGCGTATCTAAAAATCTGGGATTGTGATACCTCTGGCTTTGCTCTTCTTTCTGAAGATTGCTTTGGCTATTTGAGGTCTTTTGTAGCTCCAAAAATAAACTCAAAATGGATTAAATACATACATATGAGAACTAAAACCAGAAAATTCCTAGAAGAAAACATAGGCAATATTTTTTGACATCAAGCTTAGAAACAATTTTCTAGATATGTATCCTCTGGCAAGGGAAGCAAAAGTAAAATTAAAATATTGGGACTACACCAAAATAAAAGCTTTTATACAGTGAAGAAAACAAAAAGGTAACCTCTGGAATCAGAGAAGATATTTGCAAACGATATATCCAATAAAGGGTTAATATCCAAACTATATGAAGAACTTATCCAACTCAACACCAAGAAAACCCAACAAATCATAAAATTAAAAATGAGCAGAGGATCTGAGTAGACATTTTCCCAAAGAAGACATACAGATGGCCAACACACATATGAAAAGATGCTTAGCATTACTAATCATCAGGGAAATGCAAATCAAAACACAGAGTTCGCTTCACACCTGTTAGAATCACTGAAATAAAAAGACAAATAACAAGTGTTGGTGAGGTTGTGGAAAAAAAGGAATCCTCAAGCACTGTTGGTGGAAATGCAAAATGGTACAGCCACAATGGCAGCAATATGAAGATACCTCAAAAATTAAAAATAGTATTTAATATAATCTGGGCATTTACTCAAAGAAAATGGGCATTTACTCAAAGAAAATGAAAATGAAAAGGTAGATTCACCCCTATGTTTACTGCAGCATCATTTACAATAGCTGAGATATGGAAGCAACCTGAGTATCCACTGATAGATGAATGGATAAAGAAGATGTGTTATATACATACAATGTAATATTCCTTTGTATTTTTTAAAATAGTGAAACGTGTATAGAAAACAATAGTATTTATTCTAAAGACTAAGGTTAAAAGTAGAGATTGATGGAATGATCTGGGTTAGACTTTAGAGGCTATGGGATTTAGTTCTGGATCTGCCTCCATACTCTGTTCTCTGTCAATAGGCAGTCTAGACCCATGCTTTCTAGACTTGAGTGACTGTTGGAAACATTGGTAGAGCTTCCTAGGTGGACACTACCCCCAAGAGATTCTGATTCAGGGGGTCTGGGGGCAGGGCATGTATATGCATTCCCGGTGAGGCTGATGTGCCGATCCTTGAAAAATTACTGGTCTAGATCTTAGTTTTTCCTCATCTTTATAATGTAGGGATCCAATTAGACCTATCTATTATAGCCGTAAAAAGTAAAAGACAACAATTTCCATTTTTTAAGAGGAAAAAGATTTTAGTTCAGAAGTTTCAGACCTTAAAATATTAATAAAAATTTAATACTCACAAGTGCCTTGTAAGAAATATAGAATGAACATTGACAACATTGTCCAGATATGGAAATAGAAGCATTGGATATTTACATGTCTAAAGTTATCCAGCTGGAGAGTAATAAAGTCAGGACTGATCTTGTCTCTCAACTCAGAGCCCTATTTCTTACGTTTCTATGGCACTGCTTTTTATAAGTGAACTATAATTCTTGTATAGCCTGTAATCATTCATGGTGTTGAGAAGTGGTACTCTCTATTACTTGGGTCACACGTTACTCTTGAATATGGCTTTGTGGCAGAGGCAGGTAATAGTTTAAAAGAAGAATAAGAATAAGAAATAATGATAGCAATTAATAATAACAATAATAGTGAAGGAGAAGAAGGAAAGAAGCAGCTATAAAACACAAGAGAACTAGCATTTTTCTGGAACAAGCCACTTGCAATCTTTGAAGATATCAACAATGCCAACACGAGGGCCCCAGTCTAGACTATTTTGCAAGAACCCTCAACCTTATACATTCTTATGATGTAATGTATACATATTTCATTAATTGAGATGAGGCACAGCTATGAACAGATGTAGCTAACACTGCAGTTCTGTACCTTCTGTCTGAACCTAATTGCTGTCCCCCACCAACAAATATTTGCTCTGACCTCACCTTTAATATCTCAGCTGCTGCAAAGCAAATCCCCAATCATTCCTTGATTAAGTTCTCGTTTCATGGTTTTAAGTTAATATTGAGATGCTAAGCCAGAAGGTGGAGGCATTGTTGGTGACAACTAAAATAAAAAAAAAAAAAGTGAGAATTAAATTGTTCCTATAGCTGTCAATGGGGCCTCCCCTGAGGCAATGCCAGTATAACGCCAGTTGCCATATTGTGCAAACAGGGATTGCATCGGGTTGTGTGTATCCAGTGAACACCAGCCATTTGGTATAGGATAAAATTTCAGGCCATCTAACAGGTTTGGCTCATGATGCCTTTATGTTACTTTTTGTTTCAGACTTGGTTTTATAGATACTTTCACATAGGAGCTTTTTGCTGCTCTTAAATATTAAAACAACCCCCAAAATGATATTATTTGACTTCCATTATTTTAGTTGTTGCATTTTTTAGCTCATTCTTTTTAATCTTGAGTTAGGAAAATTAATTTTGTCCTATGTTTCTGAAGGTTATAAAAGACTAAAATACTCATTTTGTGGAGTGGCTCTCTGACTTGTACTTTATAGACCAGTAAAACTAAATAAAAATAAGAACAGACATAGAGTTAGCATATTTCTATTTAATAAAAAGAACATGGAAAATATAATGCCTTCTATTATAATTCTCTCATTCACCAACAGTATGAACTTTAAAAAAATAAGAAAGTAGAAAAAAATGCCAATTTTTTTAAATAGCCTGTGAAACATATAATACAATGTCTTTAGTGTTTTTTTGTTGTTGTTTGAAATGAACCCCTGAAAACTTTGTTGACAACCCAGCAATACCAAGGACCACTATTTGAGAAAAGGGTCAATTGTCTGCTTACTTGACGAGGGGGCCAATGCATGGGCATGCTGAGGCGGTGGTTTTGTAACTAGGCAAAGGGTGGTTCAGAGCACTTGGAAATAGGTGATCTGCTCTGTGACTCAGGCTAGTAGAAATCTCCACACTCCCCCTTGATACTGCCTGGCTAGTGTGTGTGGATCTGGCCAGTAGCCCTGTCTTTTTCTCATCAAATCTTGAAAGGCTTGTAAGTATTTCATCACCGTGAGCATCCTGCAGAACACATCCCATGTCTTACCATAAATTATCAGTGGGCAAACAAGATTTATTCTTAAAATTTTTACTTTGCTGTAAATCGTTTCTCCTGTCACATGAGATGAGTGTTCTATAGCATCAGAAGAAGAGATGGCATTTTTCAGATTGTGTATGGATTGGGGCACATGACGTTACATGATCTGGTGGAAGCCCATGTGCGCAGTGCAGCACGGTTTCGGGGGGCTCTGTCTGGTCAGGACCAGAACAGCTAGATTTCCTGGCCTGTTACCCCAAGGCTATATATCTTTGGCCCTTGAGCAGCCATGTCAAGTTGGGTCTGATAGTGAAAGCCTACAGACAGTGAGCAGGGTAAGTTAACATCCAGCATTTGCTGCTTGGCTCAGGTGCTCTAGGCTCAGCAGGGAAGGTGCTGGACAAGTACTTCAGTGGCCAGCTGCAGAGCTCATTGTGTCCATCTTGAATAAAGGTCTTTGGACCTTTTAGAGGAGTCCTTTTTCAGGTTTTAAAGGAAGGTGCATAGTCTGAACCGGGCCTAGGGTGGAAACTTAGTGGGTTGAGAATAGCAAGGTGGGGACTCTTAGTAGCCAGAGCTTGAGGATGGAGGCTCTACATCATTACTTTATATATATTGAATTCATCTATCTTATTGTGGATCATTTGTATTCTTTTAATGATAGCCACACTAGCCGCATGGTAGCTGCTCTAATAATATGTATGCTTCTAAATTGGATCTTAATGAGAAAACATTCTGTTGGAATCAAAATTATTGAAGGGAATTTCAGCACTATATTTATCAATGAGTGGAAAGGCTTTAGCTTTGCTAACTAATTTTAACTGTTTTAACTTTTTGAATGGTTGTCAGAGTTGATTTTAAAATTGTTTCACCTTTTCATGATATTTTTCATTAATGGTGACTATTAATGATTTGGAATGTGCTTGTATCATCGTAATTATAGATGTGCTATAAAAGGTTATAGAAGTGTTCTCTAATACTCTTGGGCATAGGTGGGAGTTCTGGCTGTCCACTGGGACTCTACTGATACCTGCTGGGCACTATGTCATTTCACCCCCTCCCTCTGTGTGAACAGAGACTGAGTGGGGAATCTGAACTACTGTCCCAAATGGTCTGTGATGCAGTGGTGACCCACATTTCCTTGCTGGAGCGGCAGAAGAGGAGGTCAGCAAAGATTAAAGATTTAAATTAGTTCCGGATATCATGACATGATGTCCAAAAACCCCAGGTTCAGTAAAAAATAACTAGACCTATCAATGAACAGAGAGAAAGACAATTAACAGATGCCAATACTGAGAGGACAGAAATGTTATTTGACAAAGGTTTTAAAGCGCCTGTCATAAAAATGCTTCAGTGACCAATTAAAAACACAACTGAAGCAAATAAAAAAAAAGTCTCAACAAAAAAATTAATGTAAATCTAAATTTACATTTATACATTATACATATATGTATATAATATGTATAAAATGTATATAATATGTATATGTAAAATGTAAAAATACATATACAATATGTATATGTAAAATGTATACAATATGTATACAAATGGATACAATATACATTTACATATAATGTAAATATAAATGTAATATTACATTAAAAACTCAGTGAATGGGCTCCACAGCAAAATGGAGGGGGTAGAGGAAAGCGTGAAGTTGAATACAGACAATAAAAAATTTTCAATCTGAACAACGTAGAGAAAAGAGACTGGGTGACAAAATGTAAGAGGCCTCTGGTATTATACCTGAAGATCTAACATTCATGTCATCAGAGTCCTGGATGGACAGAGAAAATAGCTCAGGGCTGAAAGGTATACCATGTCCTGGGCCATAACCTTCAGCAAAGTTAAAAGAATTGAAGTTATCAGATTGAGTTCTCTGACCAAAATGAAATCAAACTGGATGTCAACGACAGTAAAATAACAGAAAAATCATCAAATATTCAACTAAGTAGACTTCTAATAATTTCTGGGTCAGAGAAAAAGTCTGAAGGAAAGTTAAAAAAATATATGTTGAATTGAATGAAAATGAAAATAGAACACACCAAAATTTGTGTAACACAGCTAAATCAGTACTGAGAAGGAAATTAATAGCAGTAAACACATGAGAAAAGAGAGCAAGTCCCAAAACAGTAACTTCAACTCCTACCTTAAGAATCTAGAAAAATAGGGGTGCATGGATGGCTCAGTCAGTAAAGCATCTGACTCTTATTCTCAGCTTAGGCCTTGATCTAAGGGTTGTGAGTTCAAGCATGGTGCTGGACGTGAAACCTACTTAAAAAACAAAACAAAACAAACAAAAACGAGAATCTAGAAAAAGAACAAAAATAAGCCTAAACCAGCAGACAGAAAGATATAAAGACAGAAATAAATAGAAAGGAAAAAACATAAAACAAAACTTTTTTTTTTTGCAAAGATCGATAAAATTTATCAGCTGATTAAAAAAAGAGAAGGCGCAAATTATCAATATTAATAATAAACAGGGGTTATCACTATAGATCCTGCAAACATCAAAAGGAGAGCAGTAGAACACTGTGTATAACTCAAATTAAACTGACAACCTAGATGAAATAGATCAATTTCTTGAAAAGCACAAACTACCACAAATGACTAAATAATGAAATAGATAACTTAAATAGTTCTGTAAGTATTTTTTTTTTCCAAGGTGGTTGACATCTTTATTGCTTTGGGTGTGGGGGGCAGGTGCTCAAGTGCTCTTGGTGGGGAGCCTCTTCCCCATCACAGGCTTCTGGCTGCGCAGGGTGGTGCTGGCTGTGCAAATGGCGGCCACGCACAGATCTGGGTGGTACTTGTTCTTGCGGATCACATGTCAGATGCTGCTGAGGGTGGCCGGGGCATTCATGTTGACAGGTGGTAGCTACGTAGGAGGTGGCAGGTTTTCGCTGGCCCCATGTACATTTCATGACCCCCACTGCACCTGTGCCTTGAGCCCCTGGCTCCATGCCCCTTCATGTTGTGGGGAATCAGCCCTCGGTAGCAGAAGGAGTTACAAGTTCAGCTTATGGCACTTGGCGCTGTACGGCTGCTTGTTTCTGTGGCAGGGGCAGGACGTCGGAGCAGTTTTGCGCCACCTTCCGTTACGGGTGGGCGGTCACGGCAGCAGCTCCTCTCACTCCGTAGCCAGAGACGGAAAGAGGCCCGTGGTCCTGCAACTGTTAGGAAAATTGCCTTCATGATTGAAAAACTCATGAAAGAAATAGCCAGGTCCAAATCATTTTACTCGGGAATTCCACCGCACTTTTAAGAGAGATTTAAGACTAATTGTACACAATCTCTTCCAGAAAAGAGAAGACCAGGAACTATATCCAAATTCATTTTATGGAGTGGATACTACACTGATACTAAAACTATATAAAGACAGTAAAGAAAAAGAAAACTACAGTCCGATATCCCTCATAAAATTAGACCCAAAAATCTGTAACATATTAGCAAATAGAATTAGGTAATATATATAGAATTGTATGCCATGGCCAAGTGGGGTTTATTACAGCAATGCAAGATTGGTCCTCAAAAACTATTATATGACCTACCCCATTAACAAGCTAAAGAAGAAAAACCATATGATATCAATTGGTACAGAAAATGCATTTACCAAAGTTCAACATCATTCATAACAAAAACTTAGAAAAATGAGAGAAGAGGGAAACTTCCTCAACTTGATAAAGAACATCTATAAAAAACCTACAGCCAATACTTAATGGTGAGGAATTTGAATGCTTTCCCCTACGACTAAGAAGGAGACAAAGGTATCTGCTCTTATGTATTCAACTTGGTTCTGAAAGTCCTAGCCAGTGCAATAAGATTAGCAAAGGAAATAAATTTCATAAAGATTACAAAGGAAGCAATACAACACTTGCTATGTGCAGATGATGTGATTGTCCGTGCAAAAATCCCAAGGATTCTACCGAAAACTGGAAAATAACTGAGTTCAGCAAGTTTTCAGGATACAATATCCAAAAAACAATTGTCTTTCTATATGCTAATGATAAACAGAAAAAAGATGAAAAGTGCAATCCTACTTAAAATTGTTTAAAAAGGGAGAAATAATTAGGTGTGAACCTAAAAAAAAATATGTACAGGACTCACATGCTGAAAAATACGACATGCTGGTGAAATAAAGAAGATCTAAATAAAGAGATCTATTCTGGTCAAGGATTTGGAAGACTTAACATAGTAAAGATTTCAATTGTCCTTTTTTTTTTTCAAGTCATGAAAACAAATATTTAACGTTGTCAGAGAACTGCTACAAAAAGGCTTCAGGTCCAGGTGGTATTACAATAGGGAGTTTTCAGGGCTTAAAAGAATAAATATTTCTCTCTATATAAATTATTCCATAATTATATATATAAATATATGTATACTTTATATATAAATTATTCCATAATTATATATATAATTATTCCATAATTATATATATAAATATATATACTTTATATATAAATTATTCCATAATTATATATATAAATATATGTATACTTTATATATAAATTATTCTATAATTATATATATAATTATTCCATAATTATATATATAAATATATATACTTTATATATAAATTATTCCATAATTATATATATAATTATGGAATAATTTATATATATAAATTATTCCATAATTTATATATATAAATTTCTCTCTATATAAATTATTCCATAACAGGAACAGAGAAAACTTTCATTTGTCCTTAAATTGACATATAGGTTAAATGCATTTCTTTTTAAAATACCAACAAAATTGTTTTGTGGTCAAAGAGCAGATTATTGTAAAAGTTATATGAAAAGGCAAAGGAACTACCATAGTTAACATAAATTAAAAAAAAAAAAAAAAGAATTAAAAAAGAGGAATCAGCCTACCCAAAGTTTCAAAACTTACTATAATAACAAAAGTATTGAAGACTGTGTAGCATAGGTAAAGATATACATAAATCAATTTATGTAGCAATAAAGAGCTACATAAATACGTTCAACTGATTTTTTATAAAGCAATTCAATGGAGGAAAGATAGACTTTTTTTAACAAAAGATGCTAGACTAATTGGACATCCACAGACAAAAATATAACCTTGACTTAAACCTCACATCTTATATAAAAATTATCTTGGGGCGCCTGGGTGGGTCAGTCAGTTAAGCATCTGACTTTGGCTCAGGTCATGATCTTACGGTTCGTGAGTTCGAGCCCTGTGTCAGGCTCTGGGCTGATACTCAGAGCCTGGAGCCTGCTTTGGATTCTGTCTCTCCCTCTCTCTCTGCCCCTCCTCCACTCAGGTTCGTTCTCTTTCTCTCTCTCTCTCTCCCTCTCTCTTTCTCTCTCCCTCCCTCTCTCAAAAATAAATAAACATTAAAAAATTTTTTTAAAAATCTCAAAATGCATCATGGACTTAAATGTAAAACACAAAATTATAAAACTTTTAGAAAAAATATAGGAGAAAATAGTTGCAATCTAAAATCATGATTTATAGAAGGGAAAATGAATTAATTACATATGATCAAAATTAAAACTTTTGCTCTGCAAAAGATACTTTTGAAAGGATAAAAAGATAAGGTACAGACTTGGAAAAAATACTAGAAAACGACATTTCTTACAAAAGAGTAATATCTAGAACATGTAAAGAATTCTCAAAATTCAGTAGTAAAAAAAATAAACAATCCAATTAGAAAATAGGCAAAAGGGGGTGTCTGGGTGGTTCAGCCAGTTAAGCGTCTAACTTTTGATTTCAGCTCATGTCATGATCCCAGGGTCATGAAATCAAGCCCTGCATTAGTCTCTGCACTGAGTGTGGAGCCTACTTGAGATTCATTTTTTCTCTCTGTCCCTCTCTCCCTTCCTCTGCCACTCTTCCCCTCTCATGCTGTCTCTCTCTCTCAAATATATTTTTAAAAAATGATAATAGGCAAAAGGTCAAACATTTCACTGAAAAGTACATAGAGATAGCAAAAAGTAAATGTGTTCAGTAATATTCAGCATCATTAGCCATTAGGAAAATGCAAATTAGAAGGACAAGATATCACTACACACCTATCAGAATGACTAAAATAAAAAATGGTGATGAAATAAATGCTTATGAAGATGAGGATAAATTGGATCATTCACACATTGTTGGTGGGAATGTAAAATGTACAGCCACTCTATAAAGAGGTTGGTAGTTTCTTAAGGAAATTTAACATGCGAGCACTGCACAACCATTAATTGCACTTATGGGCCTTTATCCCAGAGAAATAAAAACTTGTATTCACACAAAAACCTCTATACAACTGTCCCTATCATCTTTATTCATGATAGCCAAATACTGGAAGCAACCAAGAGGTCCTTCAGTAGAGGAATATTTAAATAATCTGATGTATGTGGACTACTCCTTATCAGTTAAAAATGAATGAACTGTTGACACATGGAATAACTTCAGTGAATCTCAGAGAATTACACTGAGTGGAAAAAAGATGATTCTGCTTACATACTGAATTATTCTGTTTATATGACGTTCTTGAAAAGACAATATTGTATAACTAGAGAACATATTAGTGGTTTTCACAGTGTAAGAATGAGGGGATGGAAACTATAAAGAGAAGCATGAGTGATTCTTGTAGTGATAGAAATGCCTGTATCTTGACTGTATCAGTGTCAATATCCTGGTAGTGATATGGTACTATACTCTTGCAAGATGATACCATAGTTTTGTGAGATGATACCATTGAGTAAAGGGAACATGAAATCTCTATGTCTTATTGCTTATAGTTTCTTATGTATCTACATTTTCTTCAACTCCAAAAAAGTTTGATTAAAGTTATAGAAGCAAATTCAACTTTTCATAAATATTTTACAAGATTTTTTCTAAAAGTTTAAAAACTTTAATTTGTAATGCATCACCAAATACTTTGAATTTGTTCTTATCACAGGTATATAACATAAAGAAAAACACAATCGAATGTTTTTTCTAAGCCCAATGTGGATGCCCATTGGTTCCTTCCAGTTTACGCCAATATGTGTTTCAAAGAAACCAGGGTTCATTCCAGTTTACCCCAGTATGTGTTTCAAAGAAACCAAGATTTTTAGCATAAGAGGAAAAAAATTCACAAGGAAAGAAAGAATTTTTAAAATCACTTTTTGCAACCTCCAACAAAATAATTACGTATGTAATACTTATAGCAAGACTTGCATGAATATTGTGATGGGGAATTTTATAATGGACGTATAATGGATATAGTAGGCTGACAGCACCAGAGTCTACTGATAAGTCTTCACTGAATATCATTTGTCACTAAACAAAAAAATAAAAATGGCACAAATGGACCACTGAATATTAAGTGGATCCTGACATGGTACGATAGGGAACACACAGCACCAGCCATGAGATGCTGTTGCCTCACAATACCACCAAAAATACTAAAATGACTCCATTTAAATTCCTAACTCCACCCACCTGTTTATAGGAAACTCAGAGATGAAAAAGAGCTTAAATGACAATCTATGGAAATAATCACACACATTGCAAGTAAGAGAAATTCAACAGGAAAAACAAACCAGTTTCCTTGACTGTATTCTGATTTGAACACACCATCTAAGAAAGTGCAGAGAAAATTGAGTGTGACTAGATAATGATAACATTAAGAAGTCATTGTTTCATGTTTAAACATTTGAGGGTATTGTGGTTGTGTTTAAAATGGTCCCCCTGGGGCGCCTGGGTGGCTCAGTCGGTTGAGCGGCCGAGTTCGGCTCAGGCATGATCTCGCGGTCCGCGAGTTCGAGCCCCGCGTGGGGCTCTGTGCTGACAGCTCAGAGCCTGGAGCCTGTTTCGGATTCTGTGTCTCCCTCTCTCTGACCCTCCCCCGTTCATGCTCTGTCTCTCTCTGTCTCAAAAATAAAAAACGTTAAAAAAAATTAAAAAAAATAAAATAAAATGGTCCCTACCTTTTAGAAATTTATATTGAACTTGTGGGTAAAATTATATGTCTGCAATTTGCTTTAAAACATTCCAGTTATGTAACACTACCAATGACAACAAAAGTGGGAGAATTGGGATGTATTGAGTCTGTTGACCAATAGTTGGTAGTTGTTGAGTTTGGAGGATGGATATATAAAAGATTATTATATCATCCTTTTATACTTTTGCATATGTTTGACAACCTTCCATTAAAAATAATACATACATATGTACACAATTTATGCCATGCCAAAGCAAATAGAGATATCAGAAATGATTGTCAGCTTTTCATAGAATATTTTAAAACAGCTGAAGTGATCCATCTTTGGATTAATATATAATTCAGACTCTGGCTCAAATTGTGTCAGTCACACAAATTGAATGCCCTCTACTTTTCCTGATAGCCTTTTACAATATCATTGGTCATCTAGAGGCTAAGACTTTAATATACCCTGAGTTTTCTCACTGTATCAGCCCTTGGACAAATCTATTGTATATCTATCCTCCCAGGGATCCTGATTTTAATTAATTTCTTCAGCTTAGTGGTAACATTGTTAAAGGTATTGCTGTGAAGGATTTTTATGGTCAAAAAATGGTAAGTAAACACAAATGGGAAGAGACATGATTTGTTTTGGCCTTCCCCTATCTTTCCCTTTCCTCTCCGCCTCCCTTCCTTCCTTCTTTTCCTCTGCTACCTTCTTCCCTAGGGATTCCCTTGCTATTAGTTGAGTAATATATAATTTTTAAAAAAAGGTAGTTACCAGGGGCAAATATCTTTTGCACTTGATCAGGGAAGAAACAAAATAAAACAGAACATATTTTGTACAGTATGTTATCCTGCTGAGTTGTCATATGAGACGAGAAAACTATACTCTTGTTCAAACTTATGAAGTTAGAAAAAAACATGCAAATTAAGTGTGAAACATAAATTATTCTGAAAACAAGAACAGCAACATTAAAGGAACAGGGTCATCAAGGGAAATTCAAATCCAGGACAGAGCTGTGTAAAACCTTAGACGGTAAAGAGTAGCAACACTCATGTAGAGAAGGAAAGGATTACTTTAGAACAGATCCTCAATGAAAAGGAAATGAACTAAGTCTATTTTTATTTAGAGGAGACCATTGTAAGATATTTTAATTACTGTTTAAAATATCTTTAAGGAACAGTTTCCATTTACATTAAAGGAAACAGAATGGGATTTTGCTTCCTTTGTTGAGTGTCTTTATAGCTATGGGATGTGTGAAGTGAATATACTTACCTAATGTGGTCAAAGAAGAGATGACTCATTCATTCATTTAGTAATTCAACAATCTTTTATCGTTTTCCAGCTATGTGATGAGCATTAGTGGTTCAAAATTAGGAAGGTATAGTCCTTCAGTTTCATGTACTTAAAATCCTGCATGGGATACTGGATATCAAATATAAAAAAATTGCTATAGTGAAATGTATCGGTGGGGGTATACCTAGAGTTCAAGAGGAACACAAAAAGGCTCATACCAGGAACATAAAGATTAAATGAAGTTTTGAAAAACTGTAAAAGTTATTCTAATAGGGACCAAAAAAAAATGGTAATGGCTGTGTTGGCCGTGGGTTGGGAGAGGTTATGGACATTTCAAATATTCTAAAATCATGTATGCAAAAGGTGGAAACAATCCAATATTACAAGTGGTTAGTTTAGGTTGGGCCAAGGGGTATATTTTGGTGGCCAGAAGGGGGTGCTAGAGGTGAAAGGGGCACAAAGCACAGAGGTCCGTATGATCAACTGTATAAACTAGGATTTATATTATAAAGCATGAGAAGGAATTGAAGGTTGTCAGAATGAGAGGGATGATATAATCTGATATGCATTTAAGGAAGGCATCCCTATGCTCAAGCTGAGTGGAGGTATTCTTTAGAGTACTAAAGAGATGGTGAGAAAATCCATGAGGATTCTATTTCAGTAATATTATCTTATATCTAATATCTGTGGTTATTAAGAAACTATTATTTGCAAAATTATGTCAGTCATTCTTATATCCATTTTGTGCTTTCTCCTACTCTGTCCTATAATCAGAGTGGCTGACCCCTGCAAACTGTACCTCCCAAGATCTCTTGTCCATTGAACTTTTAGTTAAGATTTGACCAATTGTAGTTACTTGTGTGAGATTGGAGGATAGAAAGAAGGGAGAAGTCAGGTTATTTCTCAAAACGCCATTAAATTTTGCTATAGTTTAGGACCCAAGATGCTTTTTGAATTAAAATAATAATAATAATAATAATAATAATAATAATAATAATGGGGCTTCAAGGATAGTTGAGTAATGTGATAAGACCCATCCCAAAATAGCCATATATACAAGATAAAATTTGTAAGTTTTAACATAAAGGTACAAAATATTCTTAGGGCTCAAGTAGGGAGTGAGATTAGAAAATAAAAGAAAAAGAAACAGGTTTCATGTGCTGATTTGTCGGAATTCACTCAAACCATAATTTATCCTGGGGCAAGAGTTGAAAGCATCACAGAATTATGTTCCCATTGCATCACTGACCTTCATAATATTCCTACTCTCCTCTATTTCTCTCTGTATGTCTGCTGTGAGCCCTATTTCTATGCTTTCTGTTTTGGCCCTTATCTGATAGGAAAGGAGCTTATAGTACAACTGTGTAGGCAGGGGCAGGCAGGTAGGTGATCAGGTGACAAAAGAGGCAGCCAGGGGACCTCATATTTCCCAGGGAACCAAGAACTGATGATACGGATTGGGAACAGCAGAAAAATTTGGGATCAGAAGCTATTCTCTCATTTCTGGATCCAGAGAAGAAAATACTTAGAATATTCCCACCATCTATGAGCTGGAAAAGACCCAGATTTTCTATATGGATACAGAAGAGGAAGAGAGTTTTGGAGGTGGGATGGAGGGAGTACAATAGGGAGACATTCCTTGTTAGATTTTAATATTTAAAAAATCATTCTTGTGTTGATTTTTTAAATGTTGTGTTTGGATTATGCCTGTGTCAGTCAGAAAGTTAGTGTCCAAGTCATGTGTAACAGAGAAAAGGACCTGAACAGAGCACCCATTTCTGCTATGTGGACAAAGAGAAAATAAGTCAACTGAAAAAGGAACACCAGCAGCAGTGAAAACAACACCTACAACAACATTATCCCTCTTCTTTTGAATGTTCAGAGACTCCCAGTGCATGTCACAGTCAATAAATATTAGTGTCCACTAAATACTGGTTTAAGAAACGAATGGCAAAATAAATGACAAAATACATTTTTCTTTTTTAGAGAGAGAGCAAGAGCATGAGTGAGAGAGTCAGAGGGAGAGAGGCAGAATCTTAAGCAGGTTCCATGCTCAGCACAGAGCCCTATGCTGGGCTCGATCCCACAACCCTGGGATCATGACCTAAGCCAAAACCAAGAGTCAGATGCTCAACTGACTGAGCCACCCAGGTGCCCCTGACAAAATACATTTTTAACAGCACTTGGATAAAGCACAATTTTACAGACTCAATACAGGAAATAAAGCATTCTTTTACTTATCCTCACATCCAAGCGTTTTCCAACATCCACTTAGACCGAAATTATTAGTATTATTTTTAATGAGTAAGTTTTTTCTTCTTGGATTGAAACAGTGGGTCAAATCTTATAGACACCCTCAAGCTGTCCAAAAACAATTTGCCCTTGAAATGCGGAAACCTGAATTGTGAGCTGCCAAACATGATGTAATCACGTATTGGACATCTTCATTCCCCTCCCAAGGTATGCGATTAGGCCTTCTTTTATTTTCATGATGAAAATATTGGATCTACAGTATAGAGGAGTAAACTTGAATTTTCTTAATAAAAAAAGATACAAAGTATCGTGGGCAAAACTGCAATATCCGTCCAAAAAAATGAAGCACAATAGACAGAATATTCCATGGGCAGATGTTAACTGAAAGTGCGCATTGTTTGGGAAAGGAGTTAATTAACAACTTATTAATTGGATAGAAAATCTGAAACTGTTGTACTTCTAGCAAATACATAATTTTCTTCAAGTATTATTAAAGCGTTTTTGTTGTACCTATTAAAGATTCTTGTCTCTAAGTTAATTTCATTATGCTAATAAGCTATCATCGTTACAGAACCTAAGCTTTGATCCATGTTAATTGTCGTGATCTTCAAAGACAAAGTCACCACTTACTTTAAATGAATTTTACATCTTTTTAAAGAATCACACGGAAATTAGGGGAAGTAATTAATTTTTTATTATGTGTCTCAATATTTTTAAGGGAGGAAGTCAATGGTATTGGCTAGAATTCATTTTAACATTTAACTAGGGAAAACAGCATGAGGCAAAAAAACTGTTCAGATGCAAAAGATTAAAGAAAATTTGAAACTGGGACCTAATTTGTCTTGATAAACTTTGGTGTTTAATATGCTTCTTTTGTTCTCAGTGTGAAACTGTGGGGTTTTGATTTGTAAAAACTTTTTGAAGAATTAATTCTTTCTAATTTTTATTCATTTCTTTGCCTTTCTTTTACAGTAAGACAGACAAGTTGACCTTCAAACCATAACACTTTTAAATATCTATGAACTTACAAGGTTAAATCTATTAGTGATCTGATATTAGCTATTGTACACTAACAGAGTATGTTTCTTCTGAAGCAGATTAGACCTAGCTGTTCCTATATAATAACTAGTTATTTGAACCTTAAGGGGTATAAGCAAATAATGTTATTAAATTATTTGCATTTCTCTTTGTAATGAGAAAAGGTCAAGTATGGAAATATTAACTCCTCCATTTTATGAAAGTTCGTATATGAAGATGGAAATGCACTGGTTTTATCTTTGTTATAATTAGACTTGAGATGAGGGTTAGGGACATTCTTGAAGCCCCCATCAAACTAGATCAAACACTGGATCAAAAACCAGAGAAGCGAAAGCACAATATGTTTTTTCTTGAAAGTATAGAGTGAAGGCATGAACTGCCAAAATCGTAATGATTAATTTTTTAATCATTTATATCATATCAAACCCCTTGACATTCTTTTTTTGGAAATATAGGGAGTATGAAAGATATTCTAAACTTAAACATACATTTAAAACACACACACACACACACACACACACAATTCACTAAATGATGTAAATAGGTGCTTCACAAAAAATAGAAATGTATCAAATCTAGTGGCTGCAATAAAACTGTTAGCAAATCTAGTGGCTATCATATAATTTTTAGCAAAGAGGAACATCTCAATACAACAAATAAGCTAATGATGAGATTCTACCTTGCTATGAAGGATTCCTGAGCCCACTGGAGAGGTGATGAACTTATCATAATAATATCTTGATATAGCAACCAATAGTTCTCAATTCTTTCTGTGTAAGAAGATTATGTGGTGATGGCAAGAATGTGAATTCCAGCATGGTGCCCAAGGGTTTATGTTTTTAACAAGAATTGGTAAGTGATTCTAATGCAGATAGTTCATAGAGCACAAACCTTAAATATTGATAAGATTAATAACACACTCAAATTTTATCTGATGATAAACTTTTTATGATTTTAAAATATATTTCAAAAAAATACATTTCAGTCCATAAAATTCTTTATTAGCCAAGGTGCCACTAGTATATGTAGAAAATAGCCATATAAATTAATATGTTGGCTTAATGACTTTAGTATTAGCAATATCTCATGAATTATATTAGAATGACTAAAAACAATACAACTAATGAATCCCCTTCAAAACAGGGAACCTATATACCTCTTATGATAAGCCATTTTGTATCGTCCTCTTTTCATATTATAGGCATTTATGGATGTTTATTAAATAGAGGAACTGGATTTTAATCTTGTATGTCATAATCCAGTGAATGGCCCAATTTAAGTTTATCCACTTTATTTGCCAAACATGACTGTTGTCATAAAAATCATAACTGTACACACAGAATAAGCATTTTCTATCTGAGATTGTTCTAAAAAAACTGTGCTGGAATTTCTGAAGTTATTTGAATGAGTTTTGTGATACTGTAAGTTCCATAATAATACATGAACATGTGTTCCCTGGGCCATCTTAAAAATAGACAAAACCACACATTTGCATGTGCACAAAGGTCAAATTTTTCTTAGACCTGCTGTGTCGTGCGAGAAGTTCTGCATTATATTCGAGATTGAGTTCCTGGTGAATGTAATTTAGGGTAAAAAGACTTAAAAATTATTTACATTAAAAATTCACTCTTAAATCTCCACTAAACAACTTCTTTTATCCTTTTAACATCGCCTTCAAACACATTAAATCACACTTCAAATACATTCTAGAAATAATAACAATCTGGGTATGAAATCATTCTTACGTTAAAGATGCTGACTTTGCTACATGGAAGAATTTGGAGACATGATAAGATGGCAAAGAGCTCAAAGCTCATCCCTCATAGGATTGTTTTAAGCTTGCTGGGGTTGAGGAGGGAAGAGGTGTATGATTCACATCCAGTTCTAGGAATTTCTTTCTAACTTGTCAGAGGGGCCTGATTAAGATGGAAGGGGAAGTAAAATTCGTAGAAAACTTTCCCACATTGTGACTATAAGGAATAAATAAGGTGTACACCATTTTTTTTTGATCTTAGCATAAAAATTTACAGTTTCATGTAATACCTCTCTTTATCTCAACCAAAGCCACCTGGAAGGTAATTCAAGAGGGGACTGCTACATATGATGGTTTAGAGCAACATGTGCCTTGTACAAATGTCAAAGGAGAAATATATGAATGATCAAGCCCTCTATGTATAGTTTTAGTAAATTAAATACTTTAGATGGGGCTCCATATGATAAATATGAATAGACAAATTTAAGTTTAGGAGATGAGACAGGTAGGAAACTGGAACTGATAAATAATGTAACCAAAGATGGCATTTATTGCATAAAAAACTTTGTTGTTAAGATTTTTTTTTTTTGTAAAACTATCAAAACAAAACTGCAGTGGCTTCAAAGAAATTTGTGATCAAAGGTACAGCAAATCTAGGATTAAGGACCATAACCTAGACTTTGTCAAATGCTGTAAGCATTGAAGAGCAATACTTCTGAGTAATATCTGATTAATTTCTAAATATCCCCTGGCTTTCTGCCCAAAGGATTAAAATATATGCTAAAAGGAAATAGTCATTTCCCTAGCTGTTGCTTGAATTTGGAGATCATTAACATTTATTTATTGTACTTTGTAACACAGGTTGCAAAGTGGCATCAGCCATATTTTGTTTGGCTTACCCAATATTTTAAAATACTTGAAAGCTAGTTTCCAGCATTTAAATATCGTGTGATTTAAACAAGTATCTGGACATCTAGTTTTAATTTTTTTTTAAATATCTGCTATCTGAAAATGCTGAGTATTTCCTTTTACATGAAAAGATGGTTTGGGAACAAGTGGGGATCCCTTCTTTGAAGTCACGTTCTGTGTTCTCCTGTTCACGTTAGCACTTGTCAAGCTGCCTTTACATGAGTAAATAGATCGTCTAAGGTCTAAAGACACTTGAGTTGGCCTCAACTGGTAACATGGTCTACTAGAAATGGACACTAATTCAGTATCCACTACTGGGGAATCTTCCATGTGCAAACTACTGAGATAGGTTGAAATTTAAAAAGGTATTAAGAACAATAATGTAGGGAATGAAAGGGCGGTGGAAAAATGAGAAGAGACCAAAACTATTGTCTGGAGAGACACAGCCAGATAGGGTCTTGTTCCAATTACCTTTTGAAGCACTTGAGAAAACCTTGGGTGAGTCTGTATTTAGCAAATCTTAGATTAAGAGAAATGAAATGTTAAGGTTTGATGCAAATAATTTTCATTTCTGTATGTAGTAAGTAACATTCTGACTTAAAAATGTAAAAATACCTCTGACAGAAGATTGTTATAAGATGTTTGGGGTTAACTGCGTTAGATGCTTTCCTCTTCTAAAGACCTTTGCTTTTAACTAAATGCTTGCTTATCTTTCTAATTTAACATAGTCCCACATTCTTCTTTGTAGTAATTTTGGGCTATCTGATAACATATAATGGAAAACATGTTTATGTCTTCCACCAGTTCTTGTTGCATATTTCAAATGCTTAGAACAACAATTTTCAGAAGCTTTCATTAAGGTTAATTTAAAAACTACATTAAATACAAACAGATTTTCTCACAAACAAAATGCAATGTGTACTTAACAGACTTCTGTATGTTATATTTGATAAACTACCTCATATAAATGCAAATTTTGACTTTCTGCCAGAACCAGGTGGTATGGAAAATATTTCTATTAAACAAATAATGCGGGAAGAGCAAACTTCAAGCACTGGTATGTTGCATAGGAAAAGAGGATGTTTTCGTTCAGGTTTGATGTATATTTTCAGGTTGACCTTTTCATATACAAAATGAAATAAACATGCTGAAGAATGATACGTGGCGGGCAGTTGTCTTTGGTGTCAAAGAAGATTCAGGAAAATATACTTGGGGAGGGATTTTACATATTCAGAGAAATAGGCTAAAATATTTTCTCCTGTTTTCCATGGTTATTTGCTAGCATCATCTCATCTCCTTTGGTAGTTATCTGAATAGCTTTCATCTCAATCACTAAGTAAAATTGAACAAGGAGAGCTAAATAAAGCAGGATGATTCTAAACATTGCCTCAGATGGAAAAGCTTTTTTTTTGTTGTTGGTTTTTTTTTTTTTTTTTGAACTCTCGGCCAGACAAAATACAATCAGAACATAAAAGCAAACAGAAGACCTCCCCAAACCGATAACCCTAGAGTAACCATGAGAAAAATATTAGGAAAAACAAAATGAAGAGATATTCTACTAATTATCTGATCGGTACTCCTCAAGATTTGTCAAGGTCATCAGAAACAAGCGAAGTCTGTGATGCAGACCAAAGGAGACTATGGAGAGATAAAAACTCAATGTAATGTAGTGTTCTGCATGGTATCTTGAAATAGAATAATGACATGGAAAAACTAGTGAAATACAAATAAAGCATGCAGTTTAGTTAATAGTAACATAGCAATGGTTGGCTTAATAATTCTGACAAATGTACTCCATAGTAAGATGTTAACAATAGGGGTACGAGACACTTGGGAATTCTCTGTACAATGTTTATAACTTTTCTGTCCGTCTAAAACTATCCCCTCAAAAAAGTTTTTATATTAAAGAAAAGACAAATAGAAGATAAATGGAAGAGATATTATTTGTCCTTAAGGTACGTGTGGATCCTTATGAGGATGCTTCTTAATCACTGTTTTCTGTTTGTTTTTTGTTGGACGACCGTGGTGCACAATATTACATTAGTTTCAGGTGTATTGAACATAGTGATTTGGCAGCCATATATGTTATGCTGTCCTCACCAGAAGTGTAGCTACCATCTGTCACCATGCACCGCTATTGCAATACCATTGACTATATTCCCTATGCTGTACCTTTGATCCCATGACTCATTCGTTCCATAGCTGGAAGCCTGTATCTCCCACTCCCTTTCACTTCTTTCTGCCTATTCTTTCACCCACGGACCCGTGGCAACCACCATTTCTCTGTATTTATGTTTCTGCTTTTCTTGGTTTCTTTCTTCATGCGTTTTATAGATCCCCTGTAAAAGTGAAACCATACTGTATTTGTCATTCTCTGACTTAGTTCACTTGGCATACTACCCTTTAGGTCCATCCCTGTTGTCACAAATGGTAAGATCTCATTCTTTTTTATGGCTCAGAATATTCCATTGTGTGTGCATGTGAATATATATGCCACATCTTATCCATTCACCCATTTTTTTAAGTTCATTTATTTTGAGAAAGAGAGAAATCACACACATGGAGGAGGAGCGGAGAGAGAAGGAGAGGGAGAGAATCCCAAGCAGGGTCCTCCCTGTCAGCACGGAGCCCAATGCAGGGCTTGAACTCATGAACCGTAAGATCATGACCTGAGCCTAAGGCTGAGGCTTAACCAGCTGAGCCACCTAAGCACCTCTCCATTCATCTATTGATGGACAGTTATGTGGCTTTTATCTTGGCTACTGTAATAATACTTCGGTGAACACATTGGTGCACGTATCTTTTCCAATTAGAGCTTTCTTTTTTTTGGTGGTGGGGGGGGGGATAAATACACAGCAGTGGAACTACTGGATTGCATGGTATTTTTATGTTTAATTTTTAGAGGAACCTCCATACTATTTTCCACAGTTGTTATACCAATTTACATTCCCACCAGCAGCACACAGGGTTTCCTTTTTCTCCACATCCTCACCAACACTTGTTATTTGATACCAACACTTATTTTTGATACAGGCTATTCTGATAGGTGTGAGGTGCTTACCTCACTGTGGTATTGATTCTTGGTTCTCTGATGATTAGTGATGTTGAGCATCTTTTCATGTTGTCTGTTGCCCATCTGTATGTGTTCTTTGGCAAAATGCCCGTTTAGATCCTCTGCCCATTATTTAAGTGGATTATTTTTAGTATTGATCACTCTTCATAGGGATGGTGATGAATGTATACAAACTATATATACTCTCTTGCTTGGTTTCAAACGTGGGGTTCACCAGAGTGTTAGGTGTGTCATCTTAAAGAAAGTTGTGACCTACATAAAGTGCAATAGAAAAATCCGTGACTTTGACTCTACTGGTGCTAGGTTCTAAACATTAGGCCTAACAAACTTCTCTTTATTATCGTGAGGTCCGAAGACCCTATAGAAATGTTTGATTCACGACAAGGCAGTAATATTTAACACTGTTGTAAATCATTTTAAAACATTATTGTTGATTATATGCAATATGGGAATAATATGCTATTTAAAAATATGCTATTTAAAATTCAGAATTGGAACAATGTAATAATTTTTAGGTTTGATATTAGAGATTAAATATCTAAAAGTAAATGCTAATTCTAAATGCATGTAATGAAGAAGAAAGAGGAGGAGGAGAGAAGAAGAGCAAGAAACTTCTTTAAGGGTGGGGGGGTGGTTCTCTGTTCTTAGCACTGAACTTAGAGCTTTATATACTCCATACATTTGGTATTACTATTCTTATTTTATAGATAGGCAACAAGATTCAGAGACAATAAGTAACTTTCCTAAATACTTACATCCTGTAAGTAGCATAGTAACTTTCCTCTCATCAGGTACTCTTGCCAACACCTATCACTACCATCATCAAAATTTCTTATTTAAGTCTCCCAGGTCTTTATCTTCTTGGCATTCATTCTTGTCTCTCCCATTAGAATGACCACTTATTTTTATGGTCTCAGAGATCATACATGATACAGCTGAGATTCTAACCCAAGTTCACATAATTCCAAACTCTGTATGCTTAAATTAAACCAGCGAATTAACATGCCTATAGTAGAGTGTATTTGCCTTTGAAGTACTAATAAACACATTTTATTCCTGAAAATGTTAAGGAACTTCCTGACCCAAATACCCATTACCAAAACATTTTATTTATTTTCTTAAAGGAGAATAAGGATCAAATTTCTCTTTGGTGAAATCTCTATTAGCGGGCAAAATGTAAATGTTGCCATATATTAACGACATGATATGAAATTTTGTCGGAATTTTAAAAGTGAATAGAGGACAGAGGAGAAAGAGTGAGTATGACACATTGAGGTACTTTGAAAGGTCTTAATAAAAAGTTAGCCGGAACAGAACTGTAGATTTTGTTGTTGGTGGTGCTCTTGTTTGTTTGTGTAATATAAGATCTTAGGTTTCATCCTTCTAAAAATAGTGCACATTGTCATAAGAAATGTGTTCTTCCTGCTGCAGAACATAGCCTAGTCTATGTTGAGGCTTCTGAAAGTCACTTCACATCTCTGACCTACTACGTTATTTCTGCTAATATGAGATTAACATTACTGATGCACAAAATAACTTCATAATCGTCTCTAGTAACATCTAACTAAGCATACAACTCTGAAAAGGCAACCAGTTTGAATATAATAATTGTCATTAATATCATATTTAAATTTATTTCTTTTAGAATCAAAATGGAGCCAAGCTTTTTAGAGTCCATGAACTTTCAGAAAAAGATCTTTTGTCTCTCATTGAAATGGGAACAATTTCCTAAGAAGTTTTTGTCTTTAGAGAGCTAGTTAAGTTAGGTACACATAGAGCTAATCGGTACAACCAGTATTCTATTCCAAGAGGGAGTTAAATTTCAAAATCAGAGATGTTTTTCTTAATTCTTTATATCAAACATAATTCTGAATCCTTGAGAGAATTCACAAGTCAGGGAGGGTTTGATCATGTAAAGTATGATTTTAGTGGTGGGTTAATAAAATCATACATACTGTAGCATATTTAATGAGGAAGCCTGACAAATGGCATCGATTTTATAACAAACTCAATATTTGCCTTGCTAAGTTGGGTAAATTCGTTTCTCTAAAATTTTATTTAATATCAAAAGAACAAAATTCAAAAAATATGCAAAACCAGAGACTTCCAAAATTGAATATGAAGCGAAACATTATCAAAAACTGTATTAAGCTGGTCCAGATTAGTTATTATTTAAAGCAGATAGTCAAAAATATTCAGCTTTTAAGGTAAAGCTCTCATATATTTAAATGTGAGTGACTTCAAATTTAATACTATTATTATTTCTTTACGTTTTGTCCAAGGAATATTTTAGATTTTGAGCCAAGTCTGGAATTATATGGTTGGAGGTTACATAATGCAGACCTACAGAGTGTTTTATATTATGTCTACGAGACAGAGCATTAGATTTCACAGAGAAAGTCATAGAGATGCCACACTGTCGAAATTTCTGATCTGGTTGCAATGCTTAGGTTTGAGTGAAAAACCCAGGGGCTAATTTACTGAACAATTACATTCGCTTTTCTGCACCCTTGATGCCCCAAAACACTAGAATTTGCACTTTTGAACAAGCAAAATAAATTCTCTCTTTCCTCCTTACTAAACTTTAAACTTACAAATGTTTCTTCCCTAACTTTAAGTACTTTCCTAGGGGCTTTGCCGGCCTGAAAAAATGGCAGGGCAGCTGAGAAAGGTGTTCCCAGCTCAGCCATCCTGTTTATCTATCTGCTCAGCTCCAGTTCATTCTAAAGCACAAGCACATAAAGAATCCTACCAGGGGCATCTTTAAAATATGTAACATCACTTTAAAAAAGTAGTTTATGTCATGACTTTTTAGCACATTATACTTACTTCGAAAAGAAAGGATTCAATAATACTGCCAATCAGACCTTATTTTTCTTTGCTACTGAATACCAAATTATATTCAATATGTCACTGTGATGTCAGAAATCTGTCCATAATCCACAATATAGGTTATTATTTGCCTATGTGAAGAACAGAGCTTTTCTTGCTAATCAAGAAAAATGAGTGAAAAATAAATTTAGGATTGATACAAAGATGGCATCTGTTTGTGTAGATGGATATCCTTAAAGTCTCTCTGATTCCTCCCGAAGACACTCATACCTTCTAAGTACTGCAGTAGCTTTCCTCTTGTCAGTTGCTCTTGAGCACAGCTATCACCATTCCGGGGAGTCTTTCTTGTCCTATCACGTCTCCGTGGTCTTCACCCTCTTGGCATGGTTTCTTGATCTCCTTTCAGATTGAGATCTCCTCTCCATGGTCTCGTATTTAGGCTTTTGGCTATAAGTGTCCCAAGATAGTTCTTTAGATTGTACCCAGAGCTGCAGTATACTTTTGCCTGGATAAAGGACTTTTCCATCACTGAAATAACTGTGCATCGAGAATGGCCCATAAGTATTCCAATGATGAAATTACGGACACCTACAGTGATCACATCCAAGATTGCCAAGACAGGTCTGCTTTATGTTTGTTATCTTCAGGGGATCATTAGCACATCCACTCGTTCTCTCAAAAGTCGTTATTTGATCACCATGTCAATAACCAATTTGTTAAGACAAGGTGAGTGGGAATAAACTCATGAGACCTCAAGGACAAATTTACTATTTTAGGCAGAAACACTACTGAATTATGTGCAGTGAATATCCCTGTAGCCCTAATGAGAATAAATGCATTAAAGCCAAGCTGTAAAGGGTCTTCTATTCAAATTCCAGAACAAGACCCCAAAAGCAAATAAATGGAGGTGTTTCAATCCAATAGCTTTAGTGATCATGTGCTAGTAATTAGAATTTATAAGTTTAGATATACCAATTTGGTCTCAGTAACAATATTGTGATAAACAGCTAAGAAAAAGATGTCTAAGTTATGTTTACAGTGATAGTATTATTCTGAGATATCTCCAATAGCAGCCTAGATTGAGAAAGGAAAACCATACGTATAGAAGGACAGTGGTATGTCAGACATTAAGATAGGTATTATAATTATGCAACAGAACTATAAATACAGATATGTTAACACAGAGTGATCAGAGCACCTCATGAAGGATCATGCTAATGAGAAGTTAATCCCTTGGGATAAATTAAAAGCCAGAGAGAAGACAAACAAGACAGATATTCATAGGATACAATACCTTCCCATTCTACATGAACCATGGCAAAGTTCAGCAATGCCTGGATGGTTGCTATTATTGAAAGCTCATATCACCTTCACAGGGGGGAAGGAAAATGTGTGCAGGCAGGGCTCAGCACTGGTAGACAGAGAGTCAGCTATCTCAGACGCATCTGAGAAACAACTCTGACTATTCCTAAGAAGTGACACATCCTGGGGAATGTGAAGGCTGAACCTTGCCACAAATATACCCCAGATTAGCCCATATACAATAAAGGAAGGAATAGAAGACACTAAGGTTGAAAGAGGTCTTGCATATTGAGGATACTCAGAAATTCCCACGGTAAACGTACAGTGTATTCATTTAATACTAGTAAGAATTTTCTATATCATGTTTTCTTTTCTGTAACCTTTGTGATAAGAGCTATTATCCTATAGGCAGAGGAAATGAGAAACATGTTATTTGGTAGAGTCCTATAAAATGTATTACTTGAAAGGGGTGCCTGGGTGGCTCAGCCAGTTAAGAAACCCACTCTTGACGTTGGCTCAGGTCATGACATCATGGTTTATGAGTTCAAGACCCACGTTGGGCTCTGTGCTGACAATGGGGAGCCTGCTTGGGATTCTCTCTAGCACTGTCTCTGTCCCTCCCCACTCTCTCAAATAACTTAAAAAATTTAAAACAAAAAGAACAACACAATGCTTGAGGTAGTTCACAAACAATCGCATGAATGGAAATATGGATACACTTAACAATGATATTTATTCTACCCTCAAAACAACTTAGGGAAGTAGATATTATCCCTGCATGACTCATGAGGAGATTGAGTATAGGCAGATTGAGTAATTTATCCAGGGTCACATAGGCAATTAATGGCAGAGCAGCTCTAACTACAAAATACACTTATTTTTAAGTATATTATTAAGATTGTAGAGCAGTGCTTTTCAAAATTATATGTTTATAGCTATCCCTTGATTTTTATTTTTGCTCTTTTTTTTATTTTTTTGAATGAAAGCTCTGAATCAGGTGATCTGGGATGGGCCTGACATGTTATGATGATAATGATGTCAGTCCATGGGCCACACTTTAAGTAGCAAGGGTGAAGTGCAGGGGTGAAGAGAGAGAGTGCCTTTATACTTAAATTTTCAGGATTATTTTGTTATAAGTTACTTATGGACTTGCTTGCAGCAATTTTTTTTTTAGTTACATTGCTTCTTATTTAAGGAATTCTAAACTACCATGTATGAAATTGACTCCTGTCACCATTTGTACTTTCTAATCAAGTATAATATTTTGTTGGAATGGATAATTGCAGATGCAACCATTTGTGAGTTAATGATATATTTTCAAAATTAAACAGGATCATAATGCTAGGTTGATGTAATATTTCTCTGTAGTCTATAGTTTGCTTCCATAGTTACTATCAAATTGCCCACTAACAATAGTTTTGTTGCTCTGCAGGTAGCATTCAAAGACATCTCCTGCCTGTGGAAATTTAAATGTTAGTGGAACTGTTGAATGTTTTTTATAAAGCAAAATTTTAAATTCAAAATAAACACAAGGCAATAAAACAAAAACACACACCCCAGAATTAAAATTCTATGATTCAACCAGCTATCAACAGTATAATTTTAGTGAGACTGTTTTCATGACATAGATACTGAATTTTGAAAGGATTTTCTTCTCGAGGTATGTCACAGGTTTTAATATAATTTCAGTTACATTGTTTTTTCTCATTTGAGACCCTCAGAACACCTTTGTTTCAAGAGGCAGGTCTTTTTCCTATTATTATTCAGGAATAATTAACATGCAGTGTTATCTTGGCTCCAGGTATACTGTATTTTTTTAATACTTTGATGTTTGTTGCCAAAATCCCTTCTTCTGACTATAAACTTTTGTAGAACAGAGCCCAAGAACTTTACTCCCCCAAAGTTTGAACTATACAACTTATAATCACTAATATAAATAATATTCAAAAACAGCAAAAGCTTTCTTACTGAAAAACCCCAAGAATTTATCTAGCCCAAAAAACAAGTCATAGTCATTCTGTCTCTCTAAGTAGTTATTATCCTATTTACAAGTTTTTCTATGAAGGGTAGTTCTAGAATTCATATACCTAAATTTATTTCTTACTCAACATAAAAAGAGAATAGAATAAAAAGAGAGTCTTTTGAAAAGGAAGTGATCTGACAAAGTGACTCTACAGTTTATATGAAGAGGCAAAGAAAGGACCCAAAATAGGCAACACAATATTGAAGGGTAAGAGCAAAGTTGGAGGATTCACACTATTTGCTTCAAGACTTACTCTAAAGCTACGGTAATCAGAAAAATGTGGTTGTGTCAAAAGAATAGATACACAGATCAGTGGAACAGGATAAAGAAGACAGAAATAAATCCACACTGTCACCTGATATTTAACTAAAGAGCAAAGGCAAGTTCAATGCAGAAAGGATACTCTCTCAACAAGTCATGCTGAACAACTAGATATCCATGTGCAAAGATAAATAAAATAGCATCACCATCATCATCATCATCATCATCATCATCATCATCATCTAGACATTCACCTTACATTCTTTACCAAAATTAAAACAGATCACACGCCAAAATGTAAAATGCCAAACTGTGAAACTCTTACCAGATTATGTGGGAAAAGGTGGAGATAATACCGTATATTTGACATTGACATTTTATTTTTTTTATTTTAGAGAGAGTGTGAGCAGAGAGTGTGAGAGAGAGGGGCAGAGGGAGAGAGAGCATCCCAAGTAGGCTCCATGCTCAGTGCAGAGCTCCATGCAGGGCTTGATCCTACAACAAATGTACCACATGGATGAGGGGTGTGTGTATGTGTATGTGTATACGAGGAGAAGTATGTAGGGATTCTCTGTACTTTTCATTCAATTCTGCTGTGAATCTAAAGCTGCTCTAAAAAATAAAGCCTATTAATTAGAAAACAAAGCAAACCAAACAGAATGTGATCAATTTAATTTTATATTATATATCCATTCAAGGAATGTATAATATTCCGGGTTTTGTTTTGTCTGATTTTTCTTGTACAGGTGAGTTCTTCTATCCTCATCTCCAAAACACTCAAACACACACTTTTCCTACGCAGGGTTAGTGCTTATCTCACACAAGTGTTATTTTTCGTTATCAAGAAAATGCTATGTTAAGGAATAATGTCTTATAATGAATTGTTACAAGTTTCAGGTCTAAAACATTGCTTTTCTTTGTCTCAGGCTAGTGGGTGTGATGATTTAAAGTAGAATTGGTCTGTCTAAATGACTAAATGTATTAGGGGATCAACATATTTTAGATTCTATCATGGACTCAATCTAGGAGGGCTTTGGTAGTAAAAGTGTTAAAAACTAACCTGTGGTGACAGTTGCTCCAGATCAAGTAATAAGCATAGACATTGATAATCACTGGCAAAAGATTTTATAACATAAGGTGATAAGTTCTGTGGTGGAGGAAGCACCTTGATCTACTGGTGCTCATGCTGGAAAGGACATAGATTAGTTGCTGGCCCCCAGAGTTTCAGATTTCCTTTAGTGGTTCATTAATAGATCAAAGTATTGTCATTTTAATATACAAAAAGAGAAGTCTTCGGCGGTGTAATGCATTAGTCTCTTTCAAAGAAAACGTAACAGCAAAGATTTTATTTCTCATATTATTTTCTCCAACTTTAAATTTTGACTTTTGTGGTAAATTTTAGATATAAGATTATATGCATGTATTTCGGGCATACAAAAAAATACACGGGAATATATGCAATATGTTTGGAATCATCTCTGGTGCTTTGCACTTTAACCAATTCATTCACCATTTAAAAACAATTAAAAAATTCATTAAGCTGGATTCTGCCCTTGGATACACACAAGAAAACCCCCATTGAAGTCAATGGAAATTGTGCATGCATATCCAAGGGCAGAATTTGGCCTGCTGTGCTTAATTCACTCTGATCATTCCTATTAATTCAATATTAATATTTCCGTTCATTTATTCAATTAGTTCTGTGGTATTCAAAATTCATTGTATGTAATACATTGCGATCAGTCAATCATTACATTTCCAGTCCACTTTCTAACAATCAATATTTGAAGTTAGTCAAGGCAAAATGCACTTAGAAACCAAACAGAAATAGAAATAGAAGATATCCTTCTGCAGAGATATTACCTACTTTGTTTCGTGGTTTCTTGGGCCCGACCTCTCCCTGTGGATTTAGTCAGGGTGAGAGACATTAGCAAATTGTGGGGCAGAGTTGGCCCTTAGATCAAATGCTGCTTTGTGGGGTAGCCAAGTAGGGCTATCTAATAACAGCCAGATGTGAAAGACTAAGCTCATGAAATACCCGCCATTTAATTAGGTCACACAATACCATTTGGCTCTCAATCAAATTTGGGTTATCTCTGTTCTGAGCAGAGGGATCTCTTCTGTCTTGAAGGAACATAGATCAAAATGAACACAGAATGTTAACATCATAGTATAAACATGGCATGCATGAATAAGCGGAGCTAAACTCAAGAAGTATAATGATCCCTCTGCCCCAAATTCATTTAAGTAATTTCTTTAGGCAGGAGAACTTAAACTTCTTGCATAATTTCTGTATTCATTTTAGGTATCCACAATATGCAAGATTATCAGTAAATCTCAGAAAAGAAGTCTATGGAAATTGACAGTTCATATTTAAGTATTTGTTAGACATTTTAAAAAGCATTATATTCATTATTTTTGCTTTGTAACAGTTTTATTGAGGTACAATTGACATACAAAAAAAGCATAGATTTAAAATGTACAATATGGTAAGTTTCGACCATGTGTTTATGTGTTTGACACCTGTGAAACCATTGTTACAATCAAGACACAGAATATATTCATCACCCAAAAAATTTCCTCATGTCACTAAACATCTTTTACATCTCCTTACAGAGACTACTAATCTGTTTTCTGTTATTAGAAATTAGTTTGAACTCTCTAGAGTTTTAAATAATCCAAAAATATGTATTTTTCTATGTCTGGCTTTTTTTTTTCATTCAGCAGAAATAATTTTGAGTTTAAACCATGTTGTTGTTACTATCAGTAGTTGATTCCTCTTAAAGTCTGAGTAGTAGTCCACTGTGTGGATATAATTTGCTTACACAGTTTTCTTGTGGTGGACATTGAGATTGTTTCCATTTGGGGGCTATTACAGGTAAAGTTGCTGTGAATATTTGAGCACCAATCTTTGTACGGACATATTTCCCTTGCCTTGAGTAAATAAATAGGAGTGGAATGGCTACATAAGGTAATATGTGTATGTTTAACTTTCCAAAGTGGTGTGCCATTTTACATTCCTATGAGTAGTGTGTGAGAGTTCCAGTTCCTCCAAATCCATAGTGTTATTTGGTACAGTCTTTTTAATTTTAATTATTCTCAGGAGTGTGTAGTGAAATCCATTGTTGTTTAATTTGAGTTTTGTTAATGGCTAACTCTGTTGAGTATCTTTTCATGTACATGTTTGCCATTTGTTGTTTATCTTCTTTGGTGAAGTGGCTGTTCAAATCATTTGCCCATTTTGAATTGGGTTGTTGCCTTTCTTAATGTGGAATTTAAAGAGTTATTTATGTATTCTGAATAAAATCCTCCAGTAGATATATATTTGACACATATTTTCTCTAGCTCTTCTGTTTGTCATTTTTGTATCTTAACACTGTCTGTTAAAGAGTAGAAGTCTCTACTTAGGATGACAGCCAGTTGATCAGTTTTTATTTTTCTTTTGGGATCGTACTATTGGTTTTATATCTTAAGAATATTTGCCTAAACAAATGTCACATAGATTTTCTTCTATAAGTTTTATAATATTATATTTTACATTTAGATCTATGATCCACTTGAATTTAATTTTCATATATTTTTAGATTTTTTTTAATTTGTATTTATTATTTATTTATTTATTTATTTATTTATATTTATTTTTGAGAGAGAGAAAGAGGGAGGGACAGAGAGGGGAGCAGAGAGAAAGGGAGGCAGAGGATCTGAAGGAGGCTCTGTGCTGACAGCAGAGAATTCAATACAGAGCTGTACTCATGAACGGTGACATCATGATCTGAGCTAAAGTTGGATGCTCAACTGACTGAGCCCCCCAAGCCCCTTAATTTGCATATGTTTTACAAGATAAGGATCAAAGTTCAATTTTTTTGTGCATACTAATACTCAGTTTTTCCAGCACTATTTGTTGAATAAACCATTTTCCACTGAGTTGTCTTTGCACCTATGACAAAAATAAGTTTTCCATATGTTGTGAATCTTTCCTGGCCTATTTTATTCCACTGATCTATTTGTCTATCTTTATATCACTTCCATCCTATCATGATTTTGCTGCCACATTGTAGTAGTCTTGAAATAGGTAGTGTTTGTCTTCAAGTTTATTCTTCTTTTACAATGTTTTTGGCTATTCTAGGTCTTTTGTATTTCCATATGGTTTTTTAAATCAACTTCTTAATGTTTACAGAAATCCTGCTAGGATTTTACCTGAAATTATATTAAATCTATAGATAAAGTTGGGATGATTGATATCTTGACAATATTAAGTATAGTAAGCATGGTGTATTTCACGGTCTATTTGGGGTTGCTTTAATTTATTTCAACAACATATACATATTTTAAAGTTTATTTATTGAAAGAGAAAGTGAAGAGGGAAGGGGCAGAGAGAGAGAGAGAGAGAGAGAGAGAATCCCAAGCAGGCTCTGTGCAGAGCCTGATGCAGTGCTCAATCCCATGACCATATGATCATGACCTGAGCAGAACCCAGAAGTTGGATGCTTAACCAACTGAGCCACCCATGAGCACCTCAACAGTATTTTATAGTTTCCAGTTTACAGGTGTTGACCATCTTTGCCAGATTTATCTTTAAGCATTTTCTATTTTTATGCTAGTATGAATGATATTTTTTAACTTTCAATTTCAGATTGTTAATACAATATTGTTAGCTTTGTTAATATTAGAGTTATATGTTATAGTCTTGCTCAATTAACTCATTCGGTTTAGGAATTTTGTTGTAGAGAGGAATTTTCTACATAGATGATCAAGTCATCTGAGAACAAAGATAGTTTAGTTCTTTATTTCTAATTCGAATGACTTTTTTTTTCAAAACGATTACAATGCCTAAACTCTATTATGTTGTATAATAGATGTGGTGAGAGCAAATATTCTTCTCTTATTCCTGATATAAGGGGGAAAAAGCACTCAATCTTTCATTCTACCTATGATATTAGCTATAGATTTTCCCTAGGTGCCTTTCATCAGGCTTTGGACATTGCCTTCTGTTCCTAGTTTGCTGAGATTTTTTATCAGGAATGAATATTTAATTTCACCAGATGTTTGTATGTGTATGTGTGGGTATGCATGCACATGTCTATTAAGGTGATCATATGGTTTTCCTTTTACACTTTATTAATATATAATGGTGAATTACATTGGTTGAGTTTTGAAGTTGAATAAGCCATGCATTACTTAGATAAACTATACTTTGTTGTGATATATTATGATCCTGCTTTTATATTGTTGCTTTTGACTTATTTATATTTCACTGAGAATTTTTGCATGCATGCCATGAGGGATATGAATCTGTAGATTTCTTCTCTTGTAATGACTTTGTCTGGTTTTGACAATAGGTTAATGTTTGCCTCATAAAATGAGTGGGATAATATTCTTTCTTCTTGGAGCTTCTGAATGACTTTGTATAGAAATGGTACTATTTTTTAATGTTTAGTAGAGTCATTAGTGAAGTTATCTTGGATGGAAAATTTTTAGAAGGTTTTTAAAGCAAAAGTCAATTTACTAAAAGATATAGGGCTATTCACATAATCTCTTTCTATTTGAGTAAGCTTTGGTGGTTTGTCTCTTAAGGAACTTCCCCATTTCACCTAACTTATTGAATTTATTGTCATAAGGTTTCTCATAATATCCTCTTATTATCTTTCTAATATTTATAGGTTAGGTAGTGAACTTCTTCGTCTCTCATTCCTTATATAGTTAATATATGTCTTTTCTGAGAAGTCTTGCAAAGTGTTCACCAATATCATTGATTTTTCTTTAAGAACAAGCTTTTACTTTCAATGATTTTTTCTATTGTTTTTCTGCTTATTATTGCACTACCAACTGCTCTGATGTTTATTATTTCCTTTTCCTGAATACCTTAGATTAAATCCTTGCCCTTCTTACTAGTTTTTGAAGAGCAAATCATTGATTTGAGACTTTATTATTAGTATTATTATTTCTGGTCATTCAGTGCTATAATTTTCCCTGCTTATACTGCTTTGTACTGCTTTAGCAGCATTCTACACATTTGTGTTTCCATTTTAATTCAGTCTAAACTACTTTCTTGTTTCCCTTTTGATTTATTATTTTGGCTAGTGGATTTCTTAGAAATGTGTTATATAATTTCCAAATATTTGCGGTATTTCCAGAGATCATTTTGTAGTTGATTTCTAATTTAATTTTGTTATAGGACCAGGGCATGCTTACTTTGACTTTTAAATATATTGAGACTTGTTTTCTGAATTTAAATATAGGTGATCTTAGTAAATGTTCTCTGTGTCCTTGAGAAACATGTATATTTTATGGTTGTTGACTGGAGTGGTCTATAACTGTTAACCACATTGAATTGGTTCGTAGTATTTTCAGCTCTTCTATATTGTTACTGATTTCTATTTGTTCTGTCAGTTATTGAAGGAGAGGTATTGATATCTCTGATGATGATGATAGATTAACTTATTTTCCCCTGTGATTCTATTAGTTTTTGCTTCATTTATTGTGAAGCTTTACTATTAGAAACATCAAAGTTTAATATTCTAATGTCATTTGTTGTGATATGATGTGATTATGAAAAGATCCTATATTTTTTGGTTATATTCTTTGCTCAGAAATCAACTTACTCTGGCGGCGCCTAGGTAGCTCAGTTGATTGAGAGGCTGACTTCAGGTCAGGTCATGATGTCACAATTCAGTTTGTGAGTTCCAGCCTGCTTGGCTCCAGGTTGTCAGCACAGAATCTCCTTCAGCTCCTCTGGCCCTCTCTCCCTCTGCCCCTTCCCCGCTCATGCTCTCCCCTTCAAAACTAAATAAAACATTTTTTAAAAATTAAAAAGAAATCAACATCAACTTACCCTGAAATAAAAATATTTTATATTTATTTACATTTACTTTGAAATATATTTCATATATTTATATATTTTTATAAGTATATAAAATATATTTTTATTTATATGTGTATTTGTGTATATTGTGCATAAATATGTTTTATATTCTATTTTATGTTCTTTTTTAGCTATTAACTATGGTGCTTTGTTTTATTATTTTAATAATTGCCTTGTGGCTTAGAGTAACTATCTTTAACTTATAAGAACTTTACCATAATATACTTCTTTTACTCTTCTCCTACGCATAGTCTGTTGTTTCAAATTTTACTTATACATATGCTATAAACCCCTAAATTTTTATTATTTTTGTTTAAGAAGTACATTTTATTTGAAAGGGAAATACTAAGAAAAATATATTTATCCATGTAGTTATTTTTTTCAGTGTTCTTTCTTTGTATAGCTACAGGATGTCATCTGTCATTATTAAACTTGAATGGATTCCTTTAATATTTCTTATAGTACAGACCTGTTGGTAACGAATTCCTTCAACTTTTGTATGCATGAAGAAGTTTTTAGTTTAATTTTGTTTTTATTTTTTATTATTTTTTTTTAATTTTTTTTTAAACGTTTATTTTACTTTTGAGACAGAGACAGAGCATGAACGGGGGAGGGTCAGAGAGAGAGGGAGACACAGAATCGGAAGCAGGCTCCAGGCTCTGAGCCATCAGCCCAGAGCCCGACGCGGGGCTCAAACTCACGGACGGTGAGATCATGACCTGGGCTGAAGTCGGACGCTTAACCGACTGAGCCACCCAGGCACCCCTAATTTTGTTTTTAAAGGATATTTTTTACTGAATGTGGTATTCTAATTTGACAGATCTATTCATTCAGTACTTTAAAGATTTTACTGTGCTGTTTTCCTGCTATCATTGTTTTTGGTAAGAAATCTGCCACATATTTATCCTTGCTTCTCTATGTGTAACATCATTTTTCTTTCTGGATGATTTTAAGATTTTGTCTTTACCCCTGGTTTTGAACAATGTGGTTATAACGTGACCTGGTATGTTTTTCTTTATTTCTTGTGCTTAGACCTTGTTGAGTTTCTTGGATCTGTAGGTTAAATTCTCATCAATTTTGGAAAAATTTCAGTCATTATTTCTCCAAAGTATTTTTCTGTCCACCCTCTGTCAGTAGCTTCAGAGGCTCCAATTATACATGTGTAGGGACATTTGAAGTGTTTTCAAATCTAATTTTCTATTCATTTTTTAAATAAATATTTTTCTCTATATATTTCATTGTGGAATTTTTTTATTGCTGTGTCTACAAGTTCACTAATGTTTTTCTTCTGCAATATATTATCTGATGCCACTCCCATCTAGTACAGTTTCATCTCTGGTGTACTTTTCATCTTTAGGAGTTTATTTGTCATATACTTTTTCATCTATTTCCTTGCAATACAGTTAAAAAAACTATCTTAACATCTTTATCTGCTAATTCTAACATCTGTGGAAGTTCTGGTTTGTTTCGTATGATTTTTATCCTAATCATAGGCCATATTTTTCTACTTCTTTGCATGCCTGGAAATTGTTGATTGGATGCCAGACATTATGAATTTTATTTGAGCGTCCAATATGTTTGTGTTCTATAAATATTCTAGAACTTTATTCTGGAACACAGTTAAATTATATGAAAATAGTTTGATTCTTTTGGCTCTTCCTTTTAAAATTCATCAGTTGGGACTGGAATAGTACTCAGTCTAGGACTAATTATTCCCTACCACTCAGGCAAGATATTTCTGAGTATTCTACTCAAGGCTGTCTTTGTTATGAGGTTTTCCATGCTGGTTGGGAGGGATAGGCATTATTCCTAGCTCTGAGTGACCACTGGAAACTGTTACCTCTGATCTTTTCAGGTCCTTCTCTCCCAGTCTTCGGCAGTATCTTTAATGATCAGTACTCAGCTGAATATTAAAGGATACTCCCCTGTGGATATCAGTAGTTCTGTCTGTATATCTTGTTCCTCTTTGGTACTCTATTTCACAGATTGTAGCCACCTTCTTTTCTGCAGACACTTACCCGTATCCCCTAACTTCAAGGAGTTTGCTGATATAGCCTATTTTCTCCTTCCCTGGACCATGTCTTGGAAGCCCTTTTAAGGCCTTAAGCTAGGGCAATTGTAGGGCTCACCTCAGTTTTTCCCTGGAATCAACGTCCATTATCTGATGTTCAGTGTCCTAAAAAAAAATCATTGTTTCATATATTTGTCTATTTTGTGTTTGTTTCAATCACAGTAAAGCTGGTCCTGTTACTTCTTCTTGGTAAGAGGTGGAAGTCTTAGGTTCACCACTGAGTCATTTGTCATGGCTTTCTCATTTGTAATGCAAACAGGACATGGAAAAGAACAGTTGATGGTCCATCTAGATTTTCCAACATGAAGACCTGGGAGAACTGGAAATTATTAAGTTGACTGTTTGACTGTAGATAAAGTCTATAATTTATAATAAAAAATTATTTAGGGTTCAGAATAATTCCGTTTGGCTAAAGTAATTCTAATTTGAATTCAGTCACAGTTTTTCATGTGACTCTGCTCTTTTTGTCACTGGGTGAGTTGACATGATTCCAAACATCCCATAATAGCTTAGCAGAACCAAATCCAGTAATTTTCTCAGGCATTTTAGCCTGACACTTAGGAATACTGCGGTGTACCATCTATAGAATGAGTTAGTGGTTTACATGAGTATAAAGACCACTGAAGCTCTGTACTGGTCAGTATGTCATTTGTTTTTTTTTTCTTTAAAAGCAGCATAGCCCCAGCTTTATTCTCTTTGTTTCAGGAACATCCACTTACTTTTCTCTATTATTTTATCTTTAAAGATACAGCTAAATAAGAAAATTCTCCCCTTCATTTAAAATATTTTTTCCTCTTCCCACATTCCAAAATTACATAATGTTTTCCATTATTCTTAATCCCATGACTTAAACAACTGTTGTGATTTCATAAGTGGAAGCATTTGACTACAGGTGGGGATTAATTTGCAAAGGCAGGAAAACTGTTGAAAACAAAGAGCTAGTGTCCAAGTAAATATCTCTTGAGAAATTAGGAAGTACAAGCTACATTGCATGAGAGGAATTGTTACTGAGTATTATGGCTTAAAGAATTCCAGGTGGTCTGTGTGGGTCATAATGCTAATATTTCATCTTGGAATAATCTTTGTTCTTTCCAACATTTTTTTAACCAGTATTTCTCCTGTAAGGTGCTAGAAGGTTTGTTCATATAAGCTAATTAAGTCTGTAGCTATAGAGTACAAAATAAAAAGCAAAGGAAGGATCTGTTGGAGAAGCATTATTTTCTACAAACTATAGAGATAAATTAAGCAACAGAATTTTGGAGGCGATGATGAGTAAAGGGGGTGTTGGTTACCTGGATCAGTGCCTAATTCTCCATTTTAGTTTCTACACGTGGATACAGCTCTTATCTCCACAGGTTTAAACTTTAGTTAATGCAAGGTTTTTTGTTTGTTTTTTTTTCATCTGTGTGTGTGTGTGTGTGTGTGTGTGTGTGTGTGTGTGTGTGTGTATGGGAGGAAAAAGGCATTCAATTCCCCTTTTCTTTCATAGAGAAGGATTGCTATGTTGGTAAATCATAAACAGGAGAGAGATACCCTGTTTATATATCAATATAATGTATATCACTGTATAAGGGGCCTCCATGAGGCCCGTCTTTTCATCACGTGTCAAGATGGACCTAATAACTCACTCTGTAACCGCATGTTGCAAATCCTACTAAAAACCAAAATGGCCTATTCTCTTTAAGTCTAATGAGCAAGGTTTATTTACCTATTTATAGCCAGTTATGTCACGTTCTACGTAAGTCTTTAATTCCTTTATATTGCCCTAAGAATAAACTCCTTGGCCTAGCGTGACCATTTCCACAGTCTTGGTCCAACTTACCTGGCCATGTTCATCTCATGCCACATCCCTCTTCACACCTCATTCTTTAGTTGCACCCAACAGTGACCTTTTCTCACATAGTGCAGTGTGTGTGTGTGTGTGTGTGTGTGTGTGTGTGTGTTTTATTTCAGAGAGAGTGTGTGAATGGGGGAGAGGGACAGAGAGAGAGAGATTGAAAGAGAGAAAGAATCTGTACTAGTTCTGTGCTGAGCATGGAGCAGGGCTCAATCCCACAACTCTGGGATCATGATCTGAGCTGAAATCAAGAGTCAGACGCTCAACTAACTGAGCCACCCAGGGGCCCCAACATTGTGCATCTTTATGCCTCTTCCTTCTTACGATTTCTTTTCTACCCAGGCATTTTTTTCCCTCTTCCTCACCAACTGTTCCTCCCTCATGATCCACATCAAATGTCTTATCCTCCTTGAAGCCATTCTCAACTCTCTTAGGAAGAGCCAAATCTCCCCCTATTCATATGCCTATACATTAAGATTGAACACATATCATTGATTGTCACCTCCAGGAACAACACATTGTACCTCTATTCTGGTATCTAACATAACTGCCACAATGCAGGCCTTAAGGAAATGAGTAAATAATACATTTAAATGAATGGGCACAAGAATAGTGTCTTTCACACGTGGAGATACCACTCAGAGCTGACAGTGTTCAGTATTCTCTTTTCACATGCAAACAATGCCCTGAGCTGATCAGTAGCCATTGTTCTAATTCATTTCAGAAGGATCTTATTGCATTGGGTCGTCAGTGCCAGCCTAGAAGCCTTGATGTACTGTGTCTTTACAGGTTGGCTAGAGGGAGGGAAGCAAAATACTACAGAAGCAGAGATTACTGATGTTCAGCTAGCCACTGACTCCATACTACAGACAGGGAAAAAAAAATAGTATCAAAGCAATGGAAACTTGATGTCAGGGAGCGGGGTAGCCGTGAGCCTATTTACTGGCTTGACCTTTAATCACAAACTTTGTCAAGTTGTTCTAGTAGTAATCTCCCAATTATTAGTGCAATGATTACAAGTAAAACTTCACTTACCAGCAGTTAGGTATGATAACTGCAACCACCTGGACTTTGTAATCCCTTTACTACTTTCCTTCAGTATTTCTACTATCACTAACAGCTTCTCAAGAAAAAACTAATCCTCTTACAGTAGGATTACTGAAATTTATCTCTCAGGTAGTATCCATAAATAAACAACAGATGATTTAAAAAAATCATTTCTTGACGCTTTATTTAAGTAAATGACACCTACTTTCCTTATCATGAGTATAACAAAATTTTGCTTGTTCAGCCCGGTAGATAAATGAAAGAATTATGTTTTATATTTTGTTTGTTTCTAAGGCTAAAAGTACCAATACATACAGTATGTCTGAAACATACTAGAATCATAGTGAAAAGCTTACAAAGTGGCTGAATATATAAAGATCTGCTTTCATTTTTTTCCCCTGATCTCTGTACTCTAGCTTAAAGAAATAAAATTAAAGTAAACCAAATCTATCTAGAAAAGTTCACCTGATATTTTAAAGGCAGATTTTAGAGTTTAATCTTTCCAACTCTGGGCCTGGTGCTTTGAGACTATTGCCATCTCTTGCATGCCCCCTTTACATAGAAGAGCACCTAAATAAGTAAGTAAGTAAGTAAATAAATAAATAAATAAATAATAAATAAATAAATAAATAAAGCATGAGACAACTGTGAAATATTTTGCAAGATTTTAATGTTACTAAAGCAAACTTTCATTCCCTTTGTTTAGCAGCCAGCTGTAGCTGACACAAATATATAGCTGCTAGCTGCTGGCCCGCCCTCAGAGTGATATTTTATATAAGGATTTATTTATGGCTAATTTCTTTATCTTTATATTGAATATCATACTTGGTAGTATCTTTCAGCTTGTAATTATTTTGCTTCACATCAAAGAGCAACATTAGAAATGAAAGTCCATTCACTGACGTGTCTGATTCATAGCCTATGATGCGGATCGTATAAAAAAGATGCTCATTTTTCTTTCTTTTCCAGACCTCCTCTCTTCCTCCGTTCTCTGCACCCCTCCACCCCCACTTCATCCACATGCTTCAGTACTTTTGGTATTAGTAATTCATCCTAACATGTATTAGCAATATATAAATGTCAGAGGAAGAAACTTCTTCCTGCCCGTCACCCCGATCCATAATCCAAGGAGACTTCTGTTTCTTTGCCCCTCGGCATAGTCTTTTACAGTTAGATTGCCTATATCCACCTCCTAAAGTGCTTGTTGAATAAGAAAGACGCACTTGGTACCAAGCTGCCTTTACTCTCCTTGGTGTGGAATCTTATAGCACTGTGGAACTTATAAATAATTGAGTTATTTTTAAACCACTGGATGTTTTCCAGTCACTCTATTTCACACTGGATTAATTATGTAAGAAAACTGAATTGTTCCTCACCAGTGTTACAACTTTTAAAAACAACATGCTGTTTAAATTCAGGTTTGGCAACTCTGGCCCGAAACCCCTCAAATTTATGGTACCACACCCATAGCATAATAAAACCTTTAGTGGTCCTTTGTCTTTTAGCTTGCCTTCTATTTTTTCTCCAGGGTGTTTTATGCTGGAAGATGCAAACAAAAGTTGTCCAGATGTTATTTGTATCAGAGCAGGATTTCAGTCCAGCTATCTGTGCTTGCAAATGTTTATTTTAATGGGTTATTGTGCAATCTTGCATTGTAGACCGTCATGGCCTTCTATGCATGTTCTCAGCAATGCCAGGACATTGTTTTTTTAAAATATATCATTTTAGTCCAATTGAATGATTAGTAGTCACTAGGGGAGCAAAAAATGTAACACCTGTAGAAACACAGAGTATATTTTTGCCAATGCCCCTATGCTGACACCCTGCAAACTGCCTGATTATGAAATCATGACCAATGGGCTTTAGGTAAAGCAGGAGGAAGGTGTGGTCCAAGCCCTAGCAACAGTCCAGCCCTGAGACAAAGTTACACAGTTACGCGGCTGCAGTCAACATACCAAGGGTGTCGGAAAAAAGGCCAGCTGTTGCCCCGTGCAGTTTGATGGAATCAAAGAGGAGCTTAGCTAAATCACCATAGTGTGAGCTGCGATTTTATTTTAGCAATTATAACAAGCTCGGGCTGGGCTTATTATTCATTTTTAGAATTCTAATAAAATGGTCACTGATGGTTCCTTGACACTAAAGTAAATTGTTTACTCTGTATCTAAAAACTTATGTCCAGTGTACCAATTAGCAGTCGAGAATTTCTAGTCCTTAAAATAAATTTTGAAACTAAATTACATCATACAGAAAAGGATTTGGTTTTTCAGAAAGTGCTAAATTTTAGAACTACGAGTTTTCTCTGATAATTTATTTAAAACCAAAGGATGCTTCTAGCATACATGTGAAAGACACATTCCACATTCTCTGCTGTTGGAAAAAACAAAAACCAAAACTTTAACGTCAGTTTTAGGAAGGACCCCTAAGAAGAAAATTGCTTTAAGACCTATAACATCAAAGACTGATATAACCTCACACTAAAGGTTTCACCAGGTATTTTTAATGACTATTTAAGTAAAGTATAAATATTCAGCTGAAAATAAAGCAGAAAATAGTCTTTTTATAAATCAGAGTGGAATTTCTTTGTTTTGTTTTGTGGCTTTTTTTTTTTTTTTTTTTTTTTTTTTTTTGAGAGAGAGAGAGAGTATGTATAAGCTGGGGAAGGAGTAGGGGTAGAAGGAGAGAGATAATCTCAGCACAGAGCCTGATGCAGGGCTTGATCTCACAACCATGAGATCATAACCTGAGCTGAAATCAAGAGTCAGATGCTTAGCTGACTGAGGCACCCAAGCACCCCTGTAAATCAGCTTTGAGGTAAATTAAATGTGGATATAGTTTCATAAATAAGAGTAACCCTGATAAAATTTGGTGATCCAGAAATTAGTGTATGATGAGGTAAACAGTTTTTCTTTTAGCTTTGGAAAGAAATAGATTTTGGGTTATTCCATCTGACAGTATGTGTATGTCCGTCAACATTGATTAATAACACTATCCTATGTTTGTCTAAGAGTTTATCATTTAGAAAATGGCTATAGGGGCGCCTGGGTGGCTCAGTCAGTTAAGCGTCCGACTTCAGCTCAGGTCATGATCTCACGGTCCGTGAGTTTGAGCCCCGCATCGGGCTCTGGGCTGATGGCTCAGAGCCTGGAGCCTGCTTCCGATTCTGTGTCTCCCTCTCTCTCTGCCCCTCCCCATTCATGCTCTGTCTCTCTCTGTCTCAAAAATAAATAAAAACGTTAAAAAAAATTAAAAAAAATTAGAGAATGGCTGTAAACGCATGGCTTTACAGGTTTGGATATCTATAGTGTCACAACCTTTGCCATACCCTAGAGTCTGAAATGGTCTCATGTATTGTCTTGTTCTTCCTAAGTGTGGACACTGTGCTATTTCTTTGAGATTTTGCCCCATGTACTCAAATGGCTTGTTCATAATAGATCAATGGCTAGCATATTCAACCCATAAAACAGTCACGTGTTGCATCAATATCTCAAAATATGGGACTTACATGAAATATTGACTAACCTCCCCAATTTCTTTATTACAATCATGTACAAGAGCAGTTAAATATGGCACATTTTTGGCTGAACACAAAAGCACCGAGGGAGGTAAAAAGCATGCTGTTGCTTTCCTTCTACCAGGAGGCTCTATCACTACAGTAAAAACGCAGATAACCAGAATTCTGGTGTCTTAGTTTGGTTTTCCCCAGAAGCAGACCCTAAGATAAGGATGTGAGGGCAAGTAGTTTATTTGGGAGGTGCAGGAAACGCTAATTTAAGGTGGCAGGAAAGAGATCGAGGGAAGTGAAGTCATGCACCAAGGAGTGCTTTATCAGCCAGCTATCACAGTGTGTGGCTGGCGCTTCATCCCGCAGAGCATCCTCTAGAATCAAGTGGAAAACACACACCTCAGAATAATCCTGTTCTAGAGATGAGAGAGGGGGTATTTATATACCACCTCCTTAGAGTCATTGAATGTAAGAGCTACTGGATAGAGGCGTGGCTGAGGAGGGGAGTGGAGGCAGTCGTGGTGACATGTTAGCTCCTATTATTTCTGGACTGCCCTGAGTGCATAGAACAGCCTTCCTAGATCCAGGAATAAAGCCCTCGCGCCCACAGATGCAAATGGAGGCAAGGCGGATTCAACCCAATCACACTGCGAAATCTGCAGAATGAAGACGGGATGCTGACAGCATCTTGTTACATTTGGCAAAGAAGACAGTCTATGATTTGGGTCTCTAATTAGCTAAAGATTTAATAAAAATGTATACTTTGAATCATGCTGCTAAAAATTACTCTCAAAATATTATTTTAAAAAGAGTTTCCAGGTGAATTGCCTGGGGAATATGATACATATCTTTCTCTGAAAGTTCCAGATCATGTGATCCTGTGGTCCTAATCATAATTTCTCAAGAAAGAATATCACCCAAGGTGTCCAAGGTATAGGGAACAAAGATGATTTTGTACCCACCTCAAAGAAATGTTTCAGCAATTTATTCTGATTGAAGAACTAAAGTAACATGTGTTGTAATTTGGCACATTTTATTAAAAGTAGACTATAACAAGAAAATTAAAGATGCTAATTAATTGAAGGATGTACAAAATTAATTTGTTAGTTAAGATTTTATTATAGCTGCCAAAAGGAAAGCAGAGCTATTAATTCAAAACCTCATTCATCTATTTACCCAGCAACTTTTACAAAATATTTACCATGTCTGGTAAAGTATAAAATGAATAACATGAAGGTGGCCCAGGTAGTGATCAAGGTCTTTAGAATAGTTGAGACTCGATACTGAAATTCAGCTCTGCTGCTTTCTAGCTAGGAGTCCTTAAGCCATTGACCTTAGCTTCAGAGTCTCAATTTTTTTCTTCTGTAAAATAAGAGTAGATGAGTTAAGGAATTTAAGGATATTGTGTTTCAAGTGAGTTTAAGAGCATGCCTGGTACATGTCAAACATTCACTGATGTCATTTCATAGAGATGGTGATGGGAATGGTAGGGGTTGCTGCCATGGGAGGCCTAATCTGCTAAAGGATGCAGGTGGATACACTGTAATACAGGGTAAGATAGGAGACAGAGGATGAACACAATTAGAAAAATGTCTTTTGAAGGGGTGAAGCAAATAGGTGGTTCTTGGAGGACAGAAGGGTTTCCGATAGGTGATTTGAGGGGTCAGATCAAAGGGGCGAATATTAGTCAAAGCATCATGTTCTAAATGGACGTGGAATGTGTGAGTACCAAATGCCTGAGACGTGGAGCTTGTGTAGTTGTCTCTAAATGTTAGAGGGTTCCATGCTTTGGTCCTTGGAGTCCCTGCTCTATCCACCCTCATTCCTTTAGGTGATATTATCTATTCGTCATGGCTTTTTAAAAGTTTTTTTAGTTTTTATCATTTATTTTTGAGAGACAGAAAGAGAGAGCGAGTGGAGGAGGGGCAGAGAGAGGAAGACACAGAATCCGAAGCAAGCTCCAGGCTCTGAGCTGTCAGCAAAAAGCCCAACGTGGGGCTTGAACTCACAAACTGTGAGATCATGACCTGAGCTGAAGTTGTGCATTTAACCGACTGAGCCACCCAGGCGCCCCCCTCTTCATGGCTTTTATACTATTGATTCACTTGGTTTACTCCAAGTTTAAGCAGGTTTCCAGATAAACCCTCTTCCATAAACTTCTTTGTGCATTTTCACATAGCCACCGGGATATCTAATGGGTATCTCACAGTTTTATCATGCACCAACCCAATTTTTCATGTTTCCTCCTGAAGTTGGCTTGTTTCCCCCATAGTCTTTCACAGCTTAGTTAATGCAAATTCCATCCTACAAATCATTCAGGCTCCAAGCCATGGTGTCCTCTTTCGTTACTCTCACTCTCTCAAAGCGCACATCTACTTCATCATCAGATCTGTTGTCTCAGATTGGAAAAATATACCTGGCATATGACTACTTCTTACCTTCTCTACTAATATCACGTTGGTATCCCTCCTAGATTATGACAGTAGTCTCTCTTAACAAGTCTCAAGGCTTCCTGCTGAGAACAAACAGCAACAAGTTTAATCAAGTTTGAGTGAAGTATAGCATATTACTCCTCTTCAGGACCCTGCAAGCCCCCTAGCCCTTATGTTACCCCGATTCAAAGCCCAAGTCCCTACATGTTCCAGAAGGCCCTCCATGATATCACCTCTGTTACTTTTGACCTCCATTCTTTATTTCCCTCTTGATTATGTCATCCCAGTCATACTGGGTTCCTTGTGCAACAGATATGGCTTCACATTCTCATCTTGGGGCTTTGTTTTACCTATTTCCTCTGTCAACAAACATTGCACCCCCAGTCGTTCTCCTGGATGATGTCCTTACCTTCTTTATGTTTTTTTTTTTTAATTCACCCTTCTCTCTGAGGTCGGTACTGACACCCTATTTAATGTTGTAACCTGTACCCCTTTGCATATGTTCATATCTTTTTCAGAGTGAGTCTGCTCTACCCATTTTTCCATACCTCTTACTGCCTTATATATAACTCAGTATATAATTTAATACTTTCATTTACCATAAACCTCTCCCCACTGCTAGTAAGATATCATACCCTGAGGTCTGCTGCCATTGTGCATTCTGTTCAGATGTTTGCTGAAACAGTTCTCCACACATGTTGCTGTTCAATAAAGACAGAACAACAGAAGTGATGTTCTGTGTCTTCTTTCTTCTGAAATGTGCTTTTCCTACATTAACAGAAACAGTCCCTTCAATCCATAAATAGTTCGCGATACTCCTTACATTTAAAGGATCTTGAATATAATTTCCATACTTTTTAAAGTTTCTCTCCAGTGGAAACTGGAATATGATATGAAATAAAGAACTGTTATTCTATACCGTGGGAGATTTCTTTCTAGAAGACTTACGACTGCTAGATCCATATTAGGAAAAAGACTAATAACATATTGAGTAACTCTAATATGGTGAGTATTATATGTATTAATTCATTCAAATTCGTAGTAACAGTATGAATGGCCATCTTCTTTGATGATTTGAAAACTAGAGATCAGGGAACTTTAGTACTTTGCCAAGATTCACATAGTAATTGGGGTGATCTGGAGTTGCAAGCCAGTTTTTTGTGACTACTTAGTTCTTTTTTTTTTTTAAGTTTATTTTATTCATTTCAAAATAGAAAAAGAGGGGAGGGAGGGACAGAGAGAGAGAGAGAGAGAGAGAGAGAGAGAGAGAATCCTAAGCAGGCTCCACACTGTCAGGGCAGAGCCTGAGCAAGACCCGATCCCACAAACCACAAGATCATAACCTGAGCTGAAATCAAGAGTCAGATGCTTTACTGACTGAGCCACCCAGGCATCCCTCCTTAGCTCTTATTATTGATTGGCCACCTTGATTTGATACACGAATCTCTATTATGTAAACAGGAGAAAAATAAAAAATGTGCAAACGTCTGTGAATCCAGCAAATGAAGGATAAGTGCTTTTTAATAAATGTATGTCTTTATCCACAGAACTTTATACTATTTTTATTTTTTTAATTTTTTAAGGTTTATTTATGAGAGAGAGACAAAGACAGAGCACAAGCAGGGGAGGGGCAGAGAGAGAGGGAGACACAGAATCCGAAGCAGGCTCCAGGCTCTGAGCTGTCAGCACAGAGCCCGACGTGGGCCTCGAACCCACAAACCGCTGAACTGACTGAGCCACCCAGGCACCCCAATTTATCATATTTTTAATTCTTATCTTGCTTTCAGTCCACTGTACATGGAACATATATCATTCCAGATATAAAAAAGATACTGAAATTAAGCATCCCTATGGAAAATACCAAGTAGTAAGTTATACTCACTAATTATTCTTTTTTTTTTTTTTATGTTTATTTATTTTTGAGAGACAGAGAGGGACAGAGTGTGAGCAGGGGAGGCACAGAGAGAGAGGGAGACACAGAATCGGAAGCAGGCTCCAGGCTCTGAGCTGTGAGCACAGAGCCCGACCCGGGGCTCAAACTCACAGACCGTGAGATCACGACCTGAGCCGAAGTCAGATGCTTAACCGACTGAGCCACCCAGGCGCCCCCATTCGAAAAGAGGTATGAACTGTCACAACTACAGTGTACAGCTATACCATTTTTTTTTTCAAAAACCAATTTAAAGTAGCGTCTCATGGTATTTACTGACTAAAAGTGATCTTTGAAATATTTTTAGTTTTGATACATTTTTGAAGTTCATTCAAAACTTTGGTCAGAGTTTTCACAAGAACATTCTTTTTCCTTGCACCTTGTCTCCTGTTGTAAGCAAAATATTGGGGTTTTTTGGTGATGCCCTTCTCATTCTGTTGAAGCTGATGTTTGTGTTTTTAAAAACTTCATTCATTCTTTTCTTATGTTTACTATGTAGTGAGACAGAGGATCTGTTTAAATTTCTCTTCACTGATTTTATTTTACATCTTCTAAACTGAGATTACTAATCTGTGTCATTTTCTTCACTCTTGCCTGGAGAAGTCTTATTTTCCTTTTCCGATGCAGTTAGTCAGTCTTGAGGAGGAAAATATTTCAAGTTCCTTTATGACAAAATAGATTTTGTGTTTCTTCATTTATTTTGTTCCTGATCACTTATCAGCCAACAACAAGGAGATCCAGCCCCACAATCACTTTCTGCATAAACTTAGAAGAAAAAAAAACACAAAAGAAAGGACCTTTTGTCCACAGAAGAAAGTCATAGTGTCCATTTCTCTCATTTTCTAAGTGAGAAAAGTGAGGCCCAAAGAGTTTAAATGGCTTCCTTAAGAACATGCTACTAGAAAGTGCCTGAGCCAGGACCAATTGGTAAATTCTCAAGTATTGTATTTATAACTTAGGTTTTCTTATTTTTTGAAAGTAGGGGATTGATACTATCAAGAAAATTTTTTACTACTACATCACAGAAGTATAAGGGCATCACTATTATAACTAAATTATAATTTTTGGTATTTTAATTTTTGGTATTTCCCAAATTTGCACGTTAACACACTTCAGTATGGAGCAGCAAAAATATTTTCTTCTGAAACTTCAGACTTTATTGGAGAAAGCTAAAGTCTAAAGAGGAAAACTCTGTTGGTAATTTTCAAAAGAGATTCACTGTAACAATCGATGTGGATTTTCTACTGGTCGGCATATATAGCGAATAAACTCTGTGGTTAGTTTCACTTGCTTTCCCTTTTAAATCATACTGCAGAAAAGAGGTAAAAAAAATGGATAGCAAGATTTCCAATGCGATAACTTTGCTCATCCTTAGTTTATCTCCTGCAAATGAGCGTGTATAAAACAGTCCACCTACTGTTCTAGTTGCTACAGTTTAATGCAGTTCCACTGAATAATCCTGTTAACCTAACCTTCAATTTGCTGGGGCCTGAACTCTGAATTACAGCTTACGAACATAGTCTAACAGCTGGTACAAGGGCTTCTTTTGAATTTTTAATCATATGAATTAAAGATTGCTAGAGATGCTTTTTTAGACTTTTCTTCGGAGTGATCTAATGTATAGAAAGTCAAGTATAGATCAGCCCAAGGGAAATGAAACACAAAAGTACTAGGCTTGAGACAGTAGGCTGTGTACTCAGTTCACCAGATTGAGATAGCAACAGCAAAGCATTCATTAAAAATTGCATCTTAAGCAACCATAACGTTATCAAACACCGCACTGTCTTCATATGCACAACATAGATTTTGTAGTTACCTTCAGATAGGTACTAGTCAAATAGAAGTGAGTATAGATTCAAGGCTCATTATGTCAAAACCTGAAATTGCTACAGAGACAAATCAGAAGGTAGTTAATCAGCATAGGTAAGGGTGATTTAATCATCATTATAGAATTTTTAAAAACAGCAGTTTTTCAAGGGAGAGATTTTTGTGAAATTTAGTGTATACTGAAATCAATTTAGTGGGGCATGACCAACACTTTTTAAAGAACAAAACAGGATAGGATAGAAAATGTCAGAATGCATCTCATTTAGCATAAATTATTGTATAACATTTTGTGTTAGCTATGTGTGTTTGTGAGTGTGTGTCTGCTGTATAAATTGGGGTTGCTTTGTTTTATTTAAGGACAGGTTGTAAAACGTTGGCACAGGATAGTTAAATTAGATATCTACTTCCAAAATTCTTATTTTTACCATGTTATTTCTAAGAATATATCTAGCACATATAATCAGGTATATACAGAATAATAATATTAACGCGTAGGAAAAGTTCAATTTTCTGGTAACTTTAGAAAAATGCTCAAAATATGGCAATTATCTATAAGGTATAATGATATAAGAGGGGAAATCATTTGGTGGATTTTGTTTTGTTTTGTTTTAACTATAAACACGTATGTATGTATGCATTTTACTAAAACCCTTTCTCTGTGACTTTGTCCAGCATGGGCTTCCTTACATGCTAAAAGTTTCAGGGAATATATTCAGTACAAGTGGACATATCCTTATATACTGTGTAAGAAGATTGGTATTTGGGGTTTAGGGCACTGTTTTGCTTTTTAGTATTTTAGGTTTGCACACCTCGCTAAGTATAAGGACAACTACTCACCTGCTAGTATCATCTAGATAAAAGAGAAGTTAAACTAAAAGCAAACCAATAGGGACACCTGGGTGGCTCAGTCAGTTAAGCATCCAACTTCAGTTCAGGTCATGATCTTGTGTTTCCTGAGTTTGAGCCCTATCAGGCTCTGTGCTGACAGCTCAGAGCCTGGAGCCTGCTTCAGAATCTGTCTCTCTCTCTCTCTCTCTCTCTCTCTCTCTCTCTCTCTGCCCTCCCCCCCGCTCATGCTCTGTCTCTATCAAAAATAAATAAACATTAAAGGATTCAAACAAAAAAGCAGACCAACCAAATCAGGGCATTAACCACCAAAAGAAATCATGAGTCTTCCTCTTTCCTAATTCTGTGTATTCTAATAGGTTAATCTTTTAGTATAAGCAACACAAGTTTGTCTGGTTGTCTAGACAAGTGCAGCCAAGCTTCCTTTTCACAAACATAAATGTTTTTATTGTATATATGTGTTTAATGTATATAATGTATGTATGTGTTCACTTTGTGCCATTTCACCTTATCTTTTCAAGAACAAACAAGTATATGTGTGAGAAGTTTGGGTCACGTAAAAGTGATTTCACAGGTTGAGAAAGATGATGTATTTAATTCTTTGGGAACAGTACAACTCTTCTCATCCTGAGAAGCTGTACATGGCCCACTTCATTCCCTCTCCAACATTGTCTTTAGCAAGACTAAGGAGAAGAGAAATTTACCTCTTAGTGACTAAGTACACTTGTTTGCTTTTTTTTATCCTTTAATATGACTATGGCCAAACCAGATAAGAGCAAAGGAATAAATGAAGATGGTTTCATTGAAAGGACACAGAACTGGCCATAGCGTAAGGAAATGCGTGGAGCCAGTCGTTTCCATTACTGATACGGCTCATTGTGGTGAGGCAATAAGGCAAGAAGTAACAGAGGAGAACAGATTTTGGATTGCTTTTGAATACTTTTCTTACCATGTGATGAAAAGGTTGCTTAAAGCAGCTGGCTGCATTTAATTATTTTTATTTCAATTTTATTTTTTTAATGCAGTTACTTCATAGACACATTTATTTTCCAACATCAGCTCCTTAGTAGTATAATATAGAATGCCTCATTAGCAATGGAAATGGGCTTAAGTTTGTAGCAGGAATGTTCTGAATAATGTTTTTAGATGTGGAAGAAGCTCGCGATGGAGATAATAGAACCTCTCTCTTGGCCCTGGAGAACTTCAAAACAAGTAAAAACTTTTTATTGAACCCACAAATTTCACCTAAGATCTGTTCTCATTTATTGATGCTGATTTTACTTCACTGAGATCTTGCCATCTTTTTCTCTTCCTTCCGCTTGCCTTAAAGAGGCCACATGGGAAAACAGAAAAATGCCTCAGTTGAAAGGAGGGTGTGGGTACTGCTTGAGCAACCATACTGATATGTTTCTTTACCCACACTCTCAGCCTACCTTTGCCATTGTCATTTAGGGATTGGATTGGTGCAATGGTTTTCAACCAACAGCAGTAGGAGAAGCTGGGAACTTGTTAAAAATACAAGCTTTAGGGTCCCCGAATTCAGTTATCAAATTAACTGGATGAGAAATTCTCAAGGTTAAAGGGAAGGTTGAACTTCTGTATACTCAGATACAAAATATTCTATTATATCATACTGAACAATTCAATTTCCAAATGTCTGGAATACATGGTGAAATCACCACCAACAAAACAGCTGTGAAAGCTGAAAGAATTCCTTACCTGGCAATGTTCACTGCTCGATAGGACACACGTATTTGTGCATCGAGTGTCTGCTCATTCTTACGTATGCTGAAAGAACCAGCTCATCCTAGATGACTCAAGCCAAAGTTCATCTATTTGGTCAACAAATATTTGTTGAATGCCTGGTATGGGCCATACAATGTGCCAGACACACAGGACACGTGATGAAGATGGCCATCATAGGTCCTTTACATCAAGTCCTCTGTAGAGATGAGAAAAGTATTTGGAGAGCTGAATCAGGAACTTTTTTTTTTGGCTGCTGATGCCACTAAAAAAATTGTATATTTCCAATAGTTTACATACACCCTGCAGGTGGAAAAGCCTTTCCTACCAGAGAGGATGGTTCCATCCCCCTGATGAAATTTTCTCAGCCTGACAGTGTGTTTGGGAAGAATGCTATCTTTAGGGCATTCTAAAGAAAGGCAAACAACAGTACCAGAAAGCACAGCAGCTGAGATGTGTGCGTGTGCCTCTAACTCCGAGCTGAGGGTAAAGCTAAAGCATCGGCCGCAGCTGGAAGAATGGGGAGCAGAACACTGGCAACGGGCAAAATGGTTATTCATTTCCTCTCTTGTGATCTTTCATATTTCATTTTTGTGAATCTCAATACATAGTTGAGACTTTTCCCAGATTCACAATCAACCCTGATTATCTTCCTCCTCTCTCCACTTTTCCCTTTTTAGTTTCTTGGAAACTGTTAGAGGAAGAAGATTAAAAACTATCTGGCATGGAACTCTCTTGATTTTTTTTCTTTCTTTCTTTTTTTTTCTTTTTTTAGATCACTTAGTATTTGTCTAAGAATTGAGAAAAAGAGACAAAGGAGAGAATAAGGCCAAGAGATAGGAGAGAAAAAAAAAAATTGTTTCCCTTCAAACATATTTTTCATCTCTGACCTCACATAAAAACTTTGCCATGCATGGAGTCATAATATTTACCTAATTTTAAACAGGTAGTGATTCTTTGGGTGACAAAATCAGTATCCCCTCTCAATGCTCTCATGATTTGGTAACTTTTTATTTCCCCCACGATTTAGTATGTGTGGACATTTAGTTTCAGTGAACGACCTAGCAGCAGTTTTGCTGAAGCTTCTTGAAGCTGCTCAAGAGTTTTTGCTCACCTGAACTTACCTGAGATTCAACTCAAATTCTCGACAATTATTTGAAACCCACATATGAACCCAGCAGGATCTACATAGTTGGGGACATATTGAGTATAGCATATTGAGAGACAAAGCTCAGGTTATAGCCAAAAAGCTCTCTCTACCTCAGGGCCATTGTCTTCGTCCTGAACAGAAGTTTCTGGTGGTCAGCACCAAGTCTTACTCAGTTAAGGACTTTACCAATAAATTAAACATAGGTTAAAATTATGTGACTCTTTTGCAAAAAACTTTATGTCATGAGAAAGAGTGACTATATCAAATGTAGATTCAGAATCTCTTTCCACTATTCTCTGCCACCATCCCAGATGCTAACAGATATTGAAAAATGCTAAAAGTCTAGAACAATGGGGTGACTCTAATATGATTAAATTTATTAGGGATGGGGTACCTGGGTGTCTTAGTCGGTTGACCATCTGACTTCAATTCTGGCTCAGGTCATGAATTGGGCCCTGAATTGGGCTCCACACTGAGCATGGAAACTGCTTAAGATTCTCTCTGTCTCTCTCTCTCTCTCTCTCTCTCTCTCTCTCCCTCCCTCCCTCACTCCCTCCCCCCCTCACTTGTGTGCATGCTCTCTCTCTCTTTCTCTCAAATAAATAAATAAAAAAACTTCATTAGGGATAATTCCAAGGCCTTAAACATGGATGCAGAAACAAAATACACAAAGGTAGGACCAGGGGTGAGATATGACTTAGCAACAGCAGTTGTGAAAGAGACTGAGGTATTTAGTTGACAATAAGCTCAGTAGGAGTCAACACTAATTGGCTGCCAAAAAGGCTGATGGGCCCTGAGGCCAGATTAATAGAAGCATTGCTCTAGAATAAGGCAAGGAACGGTGCAGTTCAACCTGATGCTGCAAACACAGCACCCGGAGAGTTCAGTCAGCTCTGGGGGACCCACACGGACCAGTTTTCAAGAAACTGGAATGAGGCAAGTAGAGGCAGTCAAAAACAACCACACGTAAGGAACAGTCACAAGAAATGAGGATTACCTTTAGAAAGGTCTCAAAAAGTACATGTGCCATGAATAGCAGACTTGTCAAAAAGAATTAAAATTATTCTTCATAATCAAGAAGAAGTGAGAGAACTCCTTTATAGAAGTCTTGGAGAGATAAGCTAGAAAAATGTTATAGGCATTGTACTGGAGCAAACCTGGCATGGGTTTCTGGCTTACTGGGCTACTCTATAAACTTGAACAAGTTTATCCTTCTCTTCTTCACCTCTATTTCCATGCTCATAATTTGAGAAAAATACCTACCTTCTAAGATTTGATATGAGGGTTGGAAACAATGCATTCAAAATAGCTAGCATAGTGCCTATCACCATATGTGCACAGAATCTGTAGCAACAATAAGAGAGATATCCTTCTCGCAGGGGAAAAAAAAAAAAAAGATGTCCAAAGTATAATGGACAAAATTGGAAAGAAATGAATAAAATTATGCTTCTTAGAAATGGTGATGAGGGGGGCACCTGGGTGGCTCAGTTGGTTGAGTGTCCCCCTCTTGATTTTGGCTCAGGTCATGATCCCAGGGTCTTATGATCAAGCCCTGCATAGGGCTCTGCACTGAGCATGGACCCTGCCTAAGATTCTCTCTCTCTCTCTCTCTCTCTCTCTCTCTCTCTCTCTCTCTCTCTCCTCTCTTTCTCTGTCCCTCTGCCCCTCTCCTCTGCTTATGTGAGCTCTCACTCTCTCTCCCTACAAAAACAAAAACAAACAAACAAACAAAAAAAAACTGTGATGAGAAAGGAAATACAGAATTGAGAGTGGATGGGGGGGGGTGGGGTGTCATCAAATAACCTGTAGGGTTTCTTAGGATCCTGAGAGGTATGAAAAACATCTTATAATATAGCTGTGTATGTAGAAAAAGAACACATGAAAAAATAAAACAATCTGTGGAAGAAACCTATGCATTTTTTGGTCTTAGGTGTTTTATAAATATTTAGAAAGAACATCTTTTCCTTTAATATCAGAAACTTCTTAAAAGGAATTCAGAAAAGAGTAAAAGTATCATTTCCTAGGGAACAGTGCTGAGACAGGTTAACATTATCATGAGCATTACAGAACGCTCTTTCTAAATTCTTTGAATAGGTAATTTATTCCATAGTTCAAAATAAACCCTTCTCACCCAATTAAAATCCTACTTTCTTTTTAAATTCTTAGTCCTCTGAGGATAGACATCTTCAAGTCCTGCTGAGAACATTGTGTACATTGTTTTCTTTCACGTAGCCTTAAAACAATTGACTTATTATAGGACTTGCACCTTCAATATCTACTTCCTTTCTTTATAATTAAGAAGAATCTGAAATGTATCTGGGACAGAGTATGTTTCAAGTATATCCTTTTAAATTATGTTCAAAAGCTATTTGTGATATTAACACATTCCCAATATGTTGCAGTTCCAGTATTACTTCAAGACAAACTTGCCCACCAAGCCAGGCTGCTCAGAAACATGACCCAGAGTCTGCATGTGGAAGGCACGGTGTTCAGTACACTCAAATCTCCAATAAAGGGCTTTCTGTTTTTTCTAGTTCTTTAAAATACTAAAGAAATATATACTCATGAGGATATATTCCGTATCTCTTTTTTCACAAATGTATCCTCACACACGCTCATGGAGTGCACACTAAGTGTTTGCAAAGAAATAAACAAATGAATGACACTTTCTATATCAGTGGCTTTTAATTATAGTTGCACATGAGAATCCCTTGGGAAGCCTTTTAAACTGGGGATGCCCCGGCCCACTCCCGAACAAGGGAAAATAGCAACTCTGCAGCTGGAGCCAGGCATTGCTATTTTTCAAAAGCATTTTAGACAATTATGTGAAGGTAAGATTGAAAATAGCTGTATTATGGGCCGCCTAGGTGGTTCAGTCAATTGAGCCTCTAACTTCGGCTCAGGTCATGACCTCACAGTTCCTGAGTTCAAGCTCTGCATAGGGCTTGCTGCTACTGGCACAGCAACTGCTTAGGATCTGCCCCTCCCCGGCTTGCAGGCTCCTGCTCCTTCTCCTCTCCTCTCCTCCCCTCCCCTCCCTTCCCCTCTCTCTCCCCTCCCTCTCCCCTCCCCTCCCCCTCTCAAAAATAAATAATTGAATAAAGAAGCAAACATTAAAAAAAAGAAAATAGCTGTATTCAATGATCATGTTTGTATCCTTGCAATCTCACCTTTCTCAGAATCTCATAGAATACTTCTTTTGCATATATTTGATAAGGAGTGCTAAGGTTTGGTATTCCCCAAATCATAGCCTTTACACTTATACCTTAGAATTTTCAGACAAGCTATTTTCTTAGCAGTTAGCTGATCTAAGCAATATAAGTATTTTACTAAGAGATTATGAAACTTAGACATTTATTTTTGGTTTGATATGCAATGGTTGCATTCTTGGGAATTTTAACTAATAAGTGAGGCAGACCTTAAGGTTAATTATATTTCAATTTTAAACTAAAATTATGTAGAAGTGGGTAAGTTCCATGTACATTTCTTCATAAGGGGACTATTTTTTTTACAATTTTATTTACTGATATATCCCATCCACCAAGAACAGCACCTAGCATATACAAGTTAGTCAATAAATAGCTGGAATGAATGAATGAATGAATGAATGAATGAATGAATGACATTTCCACATTCATAGAAAGCTATGCTCAGTCTAAGTTCACAGAGCTAGAAATCGCACATTAAAGGGCATAGAGTAGAATTTTATCTCAGAAAACTTTCAATTGACCTGTAGAATAGTTTAGAAGAAACTACATTATAAATACATTTAGTTTGGGCATGCCCTCTCTAATTCACACAGATCCCTCATTTTTTTTATTATTTATGCTCAGTCTGATTCATGCAAATATATTTTTATTTAGGTTTTACCGGTATTTGAATATGTAACTACTCCACACAAGTGTTTTTCAATTTATGGTTCCTTCGCCAGGAAAATCAGTATCAGTTGGGTACTTGCTAAAAATGCAGATTCTTAGGTAATCTGTGGGTTAACAAGTCTCTCCTGGTGATTCTAATACACTGTTAGGTTTAATAACAACTACCAATCTCAGGAAGGCATTACCTGGTAACATCTTTTAATTCAGACATGCCTTGCAACAACAAGAACAACAACAACAACAAAATAAAACATATTTCCAAGCCCCGTCCCAGATACACTGACAGAGTCAGAATCTGTGGGATCAGGTACCAGAAATCTGGGTTTTTAATTAGTCCTTCCCTCTCAGCCCCCTCGAACAACTCTTTTAAAGTCAGGCTGAGACGGTCCGAAGATTAGTGTTCAGGGACCACTTTGAATGTACCTCTGCAGAGCTGGTCAATAACCTTTAATGCTATGTCACTGAAGGAAGCATTAAACATTGGGGGAGGGGGGCCCACACTTCAGCAATGGACACTAGTGCTTTCGTCACTATGAGTATTGACTCCCATCTCCTTTTCGCAGTTTTATGTAAACTTCAGGTTCTCTTCCTGCCTTTTGTGGTGACATGCCTTATGCTGGTGAGCTATTTTTCTGGGTCTATCCAAGTAGAAACCAATGAATTGTCACTCACTTGTTACCCCTCAGGCTATGGCACTGTAAAGACTCTCATGTCCCCCTTCCCCCTTTTTTTTGTTCTGATCTGCATTTCCACTTTATATACTTACGCAGTGAATCTGCTTAATGTAGTTACTCCTTTTACTTTTCCACTAAAAAGTTGCTAATTCATGTAATTCATTAGTTTGGCAATGGATTTCTTCTCTAATCTAATCCCAGGCAACCTGTCCACTCATAGTTCTAAACATTGTCCAAATATGTAAATCTTCTGTGCCATGTGGAATATCTAAAAGGAAGCTGTTTCACCTCTGTTCCATATGGCTGTGTGTTACTCCTTATGGCATGCTACTCATGAGTACCAAATTGAACCACACATCTTGTGTGGAGTCTATACAATGTCCAGAGAAGTCTGTGAGGGTATTCCTAGTACCAAGTAGTCATTCGTGAAAGAACCCGAATGGTGCTCATGTTAAGAACAAAAGACAAAGAATGACCTTAAAGAAACACTACAGGGGGCGCCTGGATGGCTCAGTTGGTTAAGCATCTGACTTCAGCTCAGGTCATGATCTCGCAGTTTGTGAGTTCAAGCTCTGCATTGGGCTCTGTGCTGACAGCTCAGAGCCTGGAGCCAGCTTCGGATTCTGTGTGTCCCTCTTTCTGTCCCTCCGACTGCTCATGCTCTCTCTGTCTCTCTCTCTCTCAAAAATAAATAAGCATTAAAAAAATTAATACTGCAAAAATTATATTTGTAAAGACATCACTGATATATGTTTTTTTCTCAAAGAATAAAGATTCAAAGAAAGCTATTACTTCCTTTAATGCCCAATGCAAAGGAACCACACCTCTACAACATAGTTTTTATATGCAAATAAAATTGGTCTTGCTAATAAAATAGCATATTTGATTTAACACCACAACAGAGGCAATAGAATCACTTTATAACTTTGCAAGAAGGAGCTTCTCTCCTTGTCTTCCCTCTTTCATCTCTTCAAGAAATTCCTGTGGTGCAATGAGTGTAACATAAAACACAACACTTACTGGTGAAAGCAGAAGGGCAGAGACCTAATTCAAACAAGATAATTCAAATATTTGCATCATTTGAATAACAAAGTATCACTTTACTAGGTTATGGCTTCACTTATGCAAAATGATGAATATGGTAAGGATATGTAGATATAATTATTCAACATGATACATATGTATATGGACTTATATAATAAGCTATAGGAATTAGGGAAACTGAAAAAAATTGTTATAGTAAGGTAACATACAATATATTTTAATTCTTTTGATTTTAAACAAAATTGTGGACCTTTAAACTCATGTTAATGTAAAAAACGGTTAATAGATCTAAAAAAATAAATTATTTAAAAAATGTTAGTAGAGACCTTCAAAAGGCCACATCTTCAGAATATGAAAATTTCAGTACCAGAAAAGAGGTCTTGACTGGAAAAAAAAAAAAAAAGGAGAATTTTATTTCCTATCCTCTGCATGTCTGGTGCTGATATTTGATCATTATATTTTATTATTTTGTATAAAATAAAAAATAAAATGGTTGAGTGGTTATGATTCCTAGGATATTTTAACCTGATGTATCTTGATTTCATTCAAAGTAGTACATTGCTACTGTTTTTATTTACTGAATCCCGCTATTGGAACAGAATTCATATACTCTTTTTTAAAACACATTTGTTGATAGACAGTAGAAAAAAGATATTTTATATTGACGAGAGCTTTTCCTAAACTTGATTTTGAAAAAAAAAAAAAGAGAGAGAGAGAAAGATGAGAAAGAAAGAAGACAGAAGAAAATGAAACCCACGGTTCTGCATCTTAATACTTCCATACACTTAATCAACGTTCCGTTACTGTTTCATATGCTTTCTCTCTGCTGATTGAGACACACATTCACTCAACCCTTCAAAGTGCAGCAAATATGATCTCGACTTAAAGGAAATTTAACAAGGGCTGAATGGCTATTAAATCAGGTTAGATATGGAATAGAGGTCACAGTGTGTCTTGTATTTTGACATTCCATAGGGAAATCGGATCCAAGTTGTTGCTTTTCGAATCAACATGTTGGACACTGACTGCCACATCTTCGAGGACCAGGCATGCTAACAACTAAATTCCAACGTATTGCAGAAGATGTGGATAGATGTCAGGCCTGGTGGAATGTAGGACTCCTAAAATCGTGCTTTTCTAGGACTTATAAAAGCTACTTGAATGTAAGGACCTATTCTGTGTTTCTTATTGCACATAACTAGGGATAAAGGCGATCATAATTCTAAGACCTTTGTTATAAATGAATGCCTTAAAAACAAATCAAAGGGAAAGAAAACCTTTAATTAAGTGAATACAAGTGCCTGTCAACCAAATGATGCACATAAATGGAGAAGTAGGCAAATCTAAGACTCCATTCTTTCCATAAAAGTTTATAATTTACTAGGGAGAAATGAATATCATGATGTTAAAAACAATATATACAGGGGTACCTGGGTGGCTCAGTCGCTTAGGCATCAGACTTGGGCTCAGGTCATGATCTCACAGTTAGTTTGAGCCCCGTGGCAGGCTTGGTGCTGACAGCTAAGAGCCTGGAGCCTGCTTCAGATTCTGTGTCTCCCTCTCTCTCTGCCCCTCCCCCACTCACACTCCATCTCTCTCTGTCTCTCAAAAATAAATAAACATTTAAAAACCCCAATATATACAATTTATGCATCTGTGTGTAAATAGTATATACACATAAGTTCAGTGGTATATTGTATAATATAGGCAATACGTGTCATTAGAATTCAGCAGATTGAATTATGTGCGTTGAAATAGCTCCACTGAGGAGGTGGGACTGTAACTAGATCTTTGAAGAAGAGTAGAATTTGAACAGGAGGGTGAGTATAGGAGCAAGATGATTGGACCTTCATATCATGAATAAACCAAGAGAGTCCAAAATAGAGCTAGGAGCCTTTCTAGAAAGAATGAAACATAGACCTGGCCAAGATGACCTTTGGGACCACGTTGAGTAGACAGGGTGAAAGGGAGAATTTATGCTGATGTAATTAGGAGGCATAAATATGGATGCTGAAAATCATAGTGCTGCCTGCCTTCTATTCATTGAGCCTGGACTGATAAGGATAAATTCGTCTCTATTTCCTGTCTACTTAGTGCGGGAAAGCAAGTTAGTGTTTTCCTAACTAAGAAGAACTGTATGCACACTTAAATGTGCTTCCTGTTTAGATATCATCTTACCTTTATGAGATTTTACGACTTTATGATGGATCTGGAGTAATGAAGTTATCATAAACAGTGTAATTTTAAGGTAGATCTGTTAAAGTCAGATCTACATACATAGGTTTCCTCTGCTGAGAGTAGAGCATTCCTATGAAACCTTTCATAAGCTGAAATGACATAAAGCAAAAGAGCAATTACCATTAATTTATATGGAAGCATTTCTAAGCATTTCCAGACTCAAAAAATAGCCTCTCTCAGGCTTTTCTGATACCTTAGGATACATCTTGCTAACAGATGTACAAGATAAATCGAGATAAAGCACAGATGCTCACAGACACGAGAGTGTACAATGCTCTTTTCACACATTGAAAAGTGTGTGGAAAGAGCCTTGTACATTCTTTTCCCATCGTATGTTCCTGGCTCCTTTGTTGTGAATTAACTGACCATATATGCATGGGTTCACTTCTAGGATTCTCTATTCTGTTTCATCAATTTATGTGTCTGTTTTTGTGCCAACACCACACTGTTTTGATCACTGTAGCTTTGTACTATAGTTTGAAATCAAGAAGTGTGGTGCCTGCAACTTTGACCTTCTTTCCTAAGATTGCTTTGGCTATTTGAGGTCTTTGGTGGTTGCATACAAATTTTAAGATTTTCTCTTTATGTTCTAATTTTTAACACAGTGATATAAAACTTATAAAAGAGTTTTAATACTGCGTTACTTAGGTTTGTTTATGAAGCAGTTCTTCATAGAATAAAGGATAAAATGTTTATAAAGGATAAACTTTCTAAAGTCTGTTTGTTGATGAACCATGAAAAGAGAGAACATGTATTACCATACTTTTTTTTTAATTCATCAGGAACACAACACAAAATTTTCTGTATTTTAGTTAGTCCTACTGTGCAGAAAAAAAGAACCAACCTAGTCTGCCTACAGCTAATTCTGTTTTTATTGGAGACTTTCACAGTTGTTTGGAAGCAGAGGTATAAACTATGTGTTCACCACAGGCAATTCCAAGTATATTTCTGCTCCATAGGCTTCCTGTTGATATTTTTTTTAACATGACACTTTCTTCACCAATATTTATGTTTATGTTATCAGTACAAAAACAAATAATTTTATTTATTTATCATAATGTTTAAATTACAATGCCAGATGTTTTATTTTAGCAAAATGAACTACTATAACCTCTTGAATTTATAAATAAGAAAAATTGAACTACTGTTAGAATTGTCAGTTGGAAAGAGCTAATAACAAGGATATAGAATTCACATCACTTAACCATTTGCAAAGTTCTGCCAATAAGGCCAATACATTAGCAGTCATCACCTTCCTTTTTTTATGTACCCCAGGAAATTTTGACTTCAGCACGAGCAAAATTAATGTAGATTAATTTGATCTAAATGAAAAGCCTTGTTTTCAGAGACATATGAAAACCTACCATTTTAAGCTATATTTGTCAAATTATCTTCTTTGGCACAGTCATCTATAAATAGCTCCTAACTTTTGAAGTAGATGCTAATGCTTCTTCAAGGGAGTTTCATCTCTGTTTTTCATGTATTTACTGATAGCATTACAATTCCTATAGTGGATAATAAATGACAAGAAGCATTTTGTGCAACTTAAAATTTCATCTTCTTTCTTGGCAAGCAGAAATTCATTAATTAAGTTCCCATTAAAATATTTTAAAATATTTAATATTATAATAAAAATATTTTATTTAAAAATAAAACTGTGTATGTTATTGCAAAAGGCCAAAAAAAGCCCAAAAGACATGAAAGGAAATATATATACATATATATATATATATATATATATATATATATGTCTCTCTCTCTCTCTATATATATATATGTCTATATATATATATATATATAGACACATATATATATGTGTGTGTGTGTGTGTGTGTGTGTGTGTGTGTGTGTGTATTTAGTGGCTAAATGACTGGAAGGTAGAGTTCTACCAAACCATCCCAACTCATTTGAACACCACTCTAATAATAATGGGTGAAAAATCTAGGACAATGCTAAGAAGAAGCAAGGACAAGTGCTTATTTGGACTGTCCAAGTAAACCTGGGAACATGATCTCCCCTACATGATGGTCATTGCTGTTACTGGCTGTGCATGGCTCAACTGAACCACACATGAGTCAAACAAAAGCATGATCACAAATTTAATTGGTCATGTATGTATTTTTGCATAAGTTATATTTTAATATGTTTTCTTATTAAACTTATTTTCTTAAACTTATTTTCTTATTAAACTTATTTTCTTATTGAACTTATTTTCTGCGTGGTGAGAAGCATCACCTTTTGAATTACTTCAAGGGCTGGCATGACTTTGTCTGCCTATGCTAACCTCTCTCCCTCCCTGGTCACTCACTCTTCTCCATTGGCTGAGAATACAAGTAAATTTGACTATTTGGGGATTTTTAAGCATACCTCTTGAAAAGAGATTTGAAACCTTAGCCTTTTTGCTCTTTGGGATTCATACAGGATAAGGACAAGCAGATAGTAATGACAGCATCAATTAAGGAGTTAATAACCAAGGAAAGTCTGTCTGTGGCTAATTTAGTTTGAGCATTATAAGATTATATCAAGTAATATTTGTTGAACAAATTAAGTAATATTTGTTCTATAAACAAGTCATTAGCTGGTTTTTCTGATACCCATAGTGGCCCTGGGTCAGTCTTGTTATCTCTTCAGCTGAATTTCCTCATCTCTTAAGTAGATATGCATTATTACCTAAAGAGTCTAGATGAACTTGAGTCTATTACGAATATTAATGACTTTAGGGGAAACATGTTTGTTATGAAAAACACGGCTTGATCTGAACAAATTGTTAGCCTGCTTGACCGTAAATACCTTACACATATATATTTTTTTTAAATTTCTTTTTATCCCCAGCTGCACTGATGAGGAAACTGAAATACAGAAAATCCAGAGTAAATTCCACCAGGCCACACAGCGAGGTCTGATAGAGCCAGGAGTGACTTTATGAAATCCAGACCCTCAGACTAATGTTCTATCAGCCAGACCTCCATGTGAGCCCCACAAATGTAGGTAGAAATAGCTTTCCCTAAAATGCTCATGAAGCAAATCAGAGCAATGTTTCATTTTATGTGACTTCTAATTTGAAATGCAAACAATTGCCAATTTGTTTGACTTGTATTTATAATTATTTCCTTGTGAATTACTCATCACTAAATGCTTTATAAATATTTTCTCTCTTTCCCAATGTCTATGGAATGATTGTAGCATAGAAAATATTGGCTTTTGAGAACTTATTAATATCTCCTTTTGAAATAACGTGTATTTGTAAGATAGAATAAAAGCATTTTAAAGAAACAAACATTGAAATCAAATTCCCTCTCAGTGACTCATCTGACGTGCTTATTAAGATGAAATGCATATTGACATTTATTTAAAGGTGCCCATTATATAACAAGTAGAAAGTAAAATACATATATTTGAACTTACTAGAACAAAGCCTCACCCTCAGCTCTTCCTGATAGATTTTTTGACTGCACTAAGTTTGTGTAAGCTGAAGGCATCGCATTGTATACATAACAGAATCTGGTTTCACTTTTGCCATTAATGAAAAAAACAAGCTAGTGGCCATAATATGGCAGCATGCATCATATGCTTATCATAATCTCAACATTTAACTCGACATGAGGAACTCAGCCCTTTATTTCTCAGTTGTTTTTTTTTGTTTTTGTTTTTGTTTTTGTTTTTTGACCATGAAACCTGATTTAAAGCATTTTCTAGATGGGAAAATAAATACCCCTTTACTCAGAAATGTACCAAATTCAGATTAGAATACAGAAGGAAGTAACCTGAATCAGAATATTATGCTCACACTGTGCTTGTAATCATTTGAATATCAAATATTTTTTTAAGGAAGAAAGAAAAACAGTATTTCTCCCCATTTTTGGTCCTGATTGCTACCAAATGACAGTTGTATATGTGTTTTTCAGTCTTTGCTGTGAAAAAGTTGATATAAATTTAAAGCAGCCTAGATACCAAAAGTCCAATATCCTCTTTTAAAAACAGAAATTTGAAATTGTTAAATATTAACAGCAATCCCCTTAAGCAAGAGAGAAAGGGGAACCATTAGAAGAAATTCAAAGAGTAACACTCTTATTAAAGGGCCACGAGGGTTGACTTAGAAGATTAAAGAAAAATGTAAAAAGGAAAGCTGTATCTGTTGCAGGAAAATACCATGATAACCAAAGCTGCCGCAGTAATATAAACAGACTGAATAGAGCAACTTCTCAGTTTGCTGTAACAGAGGGAGAAAATGGCCCAGCTCATTTACTAAGGTAAGTATTATTAGGTGCAGAATGGAGTAATTGAAAAGCAAGTCCGATATTATTTAAAATATCTTTAAGAAACACAATTTAAAGTGAGAAGGTGTGATAATCATCAAATGAATGTAGAATTTTGAAAAAATTTTATCCCAATCCCTACTTCCCCTCCCCAAATCTTAACACAGTAGAAAAAGAGAGCGACTTAGATACAAAAGTCTCAACTCTATGCCCCCAAGCGGGGACTCATTTTGTATGACTGACCCAGAAATGCACAGAGAGGGGCAAGATAACATAAAGAACAGGCTGAAGGGACAGGAGAATGCTCATTTTAAAAGGAAAATAAAAGATAATGTGAAACATGAAAAGCCACCTCATATGAGAGAGAAATTAAAAAGAGAAGTCAGGAATATGCAGTTTTCCATTCCCCTTACCTGATTCTTCTTGCCACTTCACCGGTTAAGTTTGATAGGTTGCAGTAGCTGGCATGGAAGAGGTATGCCTGTCAGCTGTTCACAATGCAGAATCTTGAAAAGGTCAGCATAGTAGCACTATGACAGGCCATGTAAGTCATTATGTGACTTATAACTCATTTGTAAGTAGAATGAGAACGAGAGCAAATTAATGTAAACTCTGCCATAAGACCTCTAAAAACATGTTAGTTGTATTGAAAGCTAGGTTTTCCTTTCTACCTAGAAAGACAAACATATTTCCTACGTACGGGTGGCTTGCCTAGGAGCAGGAGAAATGGAAAATAAGTTCAATTTGCTGTGAAAGAGGCTTAAAGAAAAGATACTAGCAGCAGAAGGAAGGCAGTTTGGAGAGCAGATAGGTAATAAAATACATATACGGGTGGTGCTTGTGTTTAGGTTCGGGTTGGGGCAATTTGGACGCCACATCTTGATCAATACAAACCTTGACATTCAAAGTCGTGTATATTTAAGGAATATTAAGATAGTATTATCAAATAAAATATATTTATGAGTGTCCATATTTCTATTGCGATGGATCTGTTCACTGTGGAGCTTTATCTTACATTAAAATAGGCCTAGTTTTATACCACTGACAAAATTTTGTTTTTTAAGTGAAAACTAGTAATGCAGTAATCCACACGTCTAGCACATTGGGAGTACTGAAATGCCAAAGAAAGTTGCTGAACATGCTACAGGTGATTGATACTGAGTAGTGAAAGAGTTAATTATCCATAATACCTTTTTCCCCCCTCAGGCATCCCATTGTGCCTCTGTTACACACTTAGGCACGGTTCCTAATGGCAAAATCTATTAGAATGCACAACACTCTCCCAAGGGAGGTGGTGGAAATCCTGTCACTTGAGACATTTAAAACTATACTGGATAAAGCACTAGAGAGCTGTGAGTGCATGTGCTCCAACCCTCAAGATAGAATACATGACCTAATGGGTGCTTTTCCATCCCTTAATGTCTCTGATTCACTGGGTTTTTAAATAACTACCTCACATTTAAGTGGATCTAGAAGAACAGTCTATTTTTTCAATGGGAACTTGGTTTGGTCTATAAAGTGTCAAGACAGAGGTGACAAGACAAACCACAAGGGAATGGAGGAAGCCTCGTGGAAATTTAATTGATTTAGAAGAGGGTTGAGCAAACACAACAGTGTATTAGGGTTTAGCAAATGCCTCAACTTTTTTCAAATGTTTTCAGTTCAAGAAAACCCAAAACACATTTGGCTAAACACTTTTTCCTTGATTTTCAAACCCATGTGTATTTCAAGGGAAATTTAATCCATGTGTTTCTGATTCATTTACACTTAGCTCATCAAAATGTGGTTTCGTAAGACTCATTTGATGTCTAAGAAGCCTTGTGAGCTTTTTTATAAGCCTTTTTTCTTTGAACCAGGAAGTTGCTTTTTGCCAAGAGTCAATGGAACTTCAACCAGAAAAGAATCAGTTTTGTTTGGGATTTTGGATCCTCAGAGTTGGTGGGAGCTAATAAGCAGGGAAGGGAAGAGAGCCACTGATTCAGATAGAATGGACATTCCTATTTCTACTATATTATCCATTCAAATGACTTGAAAGAAAACCTCTACACTCCCCCCCCCCTTAATTTGTAGTGGAAAATCCACCTCAAATCCTTGAAAACCTTATAGGAAACATAAGGATGAATTTTATTTCAGGATGCAATATTGTCATGTGTTCAGATAATTGTCCACTAATGTGTCTCTTGGTGATGAGTAATCAAGAGAGTCATGTCATATTTATCTCAGAGGCAGTTATAAAAAGTGACTCAAGAAGGTGTTTAGATTGGCCATCTTTCTGTAGTAAAAGAAAAAAAGCCCTCTGCCTAGTTTTTGTTTCTCTGTGCACAATACCACTGGTTCTTTAAACAAGAAATGAGACAAATAAGACTCAGTGAATGTGCTGATTCAGGTGCACACAATCCCCTATCTCATTGCCGGTATTCTTAAAGAGCATCTGGGGTAAGGAAACATACATCCGGTCCATCCGTCAAGAGTCTATGAGAAAGCCAACAATGTTTGCACCTGCAGGATGAATTACATCTTTGGTGAGTGTGGGAAGCTACATAATGAGACAGCTGAATGGCTGACACATTTCTTTTTCCTTGCTCCTACCATACTTTCTTTTTGCACTACCTTTCCTTCTCCTCATTCTTCCCCACCTTTACACCATCACCGATCACTGCTAGATTAACAGAGCAAATGTGACACATTCATCCAAGGATGGGTTGACATGGTTTACACGTTGCTTTCATTTGGTTGTTCTTTGGATGAATTCTTCGTTGAGAACAAGATAATGAAAACCATACGGTCACTGAACACAAAATCTGCCGTCACTTTGGCTGTTCCCTTACAGCCCATTTCATTTCATAAAAAGCTGGTCCCTGAGTTTACTCCAGTGGAAGATCCCAACCAGGTGGAATCCTGCCCCCTATGGGTTTGGATAATTCAGCAAATGAGGCCAATTTAGTTCCTTGCCTGTCACCTGTACATCAGAGAGCTCATGCTAGCCTCACATCGCTTTAGAAACACGGTCTTTTAAGTATTCAGAGAATTTTATTCAGGGACCTTCACTGGGGAAACTGAAGACAGAAGGTGTCTGAATCCTGAAGACAGGATAGGTGACAACTAAGAATGAAAAGAACATTGAAAGTTTCTTAACTCATGCTGACCTCAAATTTTGAACCACTGCCTAAAGGAAATGAATATTTAGAATGTTACGGTGAATGAAGGTGAATGTGTATGTAGTCTCTGGGCTGAGTTTTGACAGTACACAGGAAAATTACAAATTTTTAACTGTGGCAGCCAGTTCCGACTACTACAGGTGTGAGGATAAAGAATTCGTCGTTGATTCAACTTCCCATATCAGTGAGTGAAAAATCTCGAAGCAATACAGATACAGATGAGATGCTTGGCATTTGAACAAAAGAAGTTGATTTTTACTTTCTAATTTGTCACTTGTTTTCTTGCTTTACACAGACACCAAAGAGACATCTCAGCTCTATAAAGTCAGCTCTGAAAACACAAAGGTTAAAAACTACGATTTGTGGTTTAAGATACAAGAATGTTTTCTCTTCAGATTGACTGGGAAGACTTTCTCTTCAGACTGACAGAACTTACAAAAGTAAGTTCCAATCTATTACGTCTAATTTCATTTCCTTTTTCAAAGACAAGTAACCGAGAAATAAAAACCACAGTCAGGCCTCAACACGTAACTCCCATTCATGTTTCTGATGCTGAGGAATACTGTCAAATTCTTTTTCAGTACAAATATACGTTTTGCCTTTAATTATCAGAAATCTTCATCATCGATCAGGCAGAGCAAACTTTGTATAATAGAGTATTATTATGTCTCCCCTATTAGTAAAGAAATGGAAGCAAAGTGATTAACCACAAAATATACACATGGCTGTGATTCACATTACTGAGAGATAGGAAAAAATATAGAGGCATTTTGTAGAAACTCCTCGTTTCATGGGTAAAGAAACAAAAACCCGGAGAGCTTAGGGGAGTTGTTCAAAATTGCCAAACTGGCATGTATCAGAGTGGATGTTAGAGTTTAATAAATCTCTTAAATACTAACCCAGTGCTATTTTCACAATCAAAACAATTTCTGTAGGAAGAACATATTCCTGGGATAGGCCATATCAGATAAGACTACAGAGATTCTTTGAATTTGAGAAGTTCTCATGATGTAGAATTCTCGTATTTAGAACAAATTAAAGTATAATTCTCTCACTGAACTGGATTTAAGAGCTCTAGAGTCCCGTATGTTTGCCCGTTTTACCTCTACCTCTTGGGAGGAGGACTCTAAGGCACCTTAGAAGAACACCACAAGTTTCTTGAGACAATGTCTTACAACTGTCAAAAATTTCTGGAATTGTGGAGGACAGACACTAAGGTTAACCCCAATGACCATACTATATTAGTTTGCTAAGGCTTCCATAACAAAATACAATAGACTGGGTGGCTTAAGCAACAGAAATATATTTTTTCACAATTCTGGAAGTTGGAAGTATGAGATCAAAGTGTCAGCAGGGCTAATTTCTTCTCAAGCCTCTCTCTTTGGCTTGTAGATGGCCATCTTCTCTCTTCGTCTTCATATGGTCATTCCCCTGTACATGTCTGTCTCCTAATCTCTTCTTATAAAGACAGCAGTCAGGTTGGATTAGAGCACAACCCAAGGACCTCATTTTAACTTAATTATATCTCTAAAGACCCTATATCCAAATGCAATTACATTCAAAGGTACCGGGGATCAGGCTTCCACAAATGGATTTTGGAGGAACACAGTTCAACCCATAACACCCACCTTCTTATGTTCACTACTTTCTTATAATCTCCTTTGAGAGTGGGTGAGAACATTGACTTGATTTTAACCAGTGGAATATGGCATATGTGATTGGAGTCACTCCCATGATTATGTAACATGTTTTAATAACCTGCCTGTCTTGTCAGCAGACTTGCTTTAGAGACTTTCTCTCTTATTGGCTTTGAAATAAAAAGAGGCCATCTTAGGAGGCCCACATGGGAAGGAGCTAAAGGCCTGTAGCCAGTAAGAAGCTAACTCCCTCAATTTTTTAGTCAAAATAAATATGGATTCTGCCATCAACCTGAGTCAAGTTGGAAGTGAATTCTTCCTCAGTCGAACCTTCCAATGACAATCACAGCCTTCACCAACACCTTGACTGTATGTCCTTACAGAGGACTCTGCCAAAACACAGCCTGAACTCCTGAGCCATAGAAACAGTGAAATAATAAATATATTTTGTTTTAAGCCACTAAGCTTGTGGTAATTTGTTACATGGTATAGAAAACTATTAAGTAAAAATCCTTGAGTGACTTTGAAGCACGCTATGGGTATAGGTAGAGGAATTTTGATAAGCATGATAGAAAATGCCTGGTTTGGGCAGATATCTGGACAGTAAGGACGCTGTCACTGAAGGCTCACAATGAAGGGAAGAGTATGTTATTGAAAATTAGAGGAAGAGGGATTCTTGTGATACAGTGTAAGAAAGTTTACCAAAATTGTCTTCTATAGTTATATGAAAAACAGAAATGTAGGTGATGAATTCGGTAATACAGCTGATTTTTTTTAACGTTTATTTATTTTTGAGACAGAGACAGAGCATGAATGGGGGAGGGTCAGAGAGAGGGAGACACAGAATCTGAAACAAGCTCCAGGCTCTGAGCTGTCAGCACAGAGCCCGACGCGGGGCTCAAACTCACGGACTGCGAGATCATGATCTGAGCCAAAGTCGGCCGCTTAACCGACTGAACCACCCAGGCACCCCATGCTTTCTAAGCAATGTGGTAGAGGTGCTGTCTTGTTTATTCTTGCTGATTGTAGTTAAAGATGAGAGAAATTGAGGGAAGAGTTACCAACAAAAAAATGAACCAAGACTTGATGATTTGAAAATTCCCAGTCTCTGCAGATTGGGGGGAAAATCAATATTAAGAGATTCATTGTCAGAAATGTTTGCTCTGGAAAAAGGTGAAGGTGTGACTCTACAACCTTTTACTAAATCCTCAGAAAGGTGAAAAGTTTAGGATATTCAGTCACAAAAATGGGCCTATTGGAAGATAAACAATATGCCTCACAGATTTTCCCAATCAAATCATAAACATTCTGCTAAATTGAGTGTGGTGTTCCGTAGGCATTTTATCAGGACACCAGGGGAGAGGGATTATCTCAAAAGATCATGGGCCTGGTTTTTGTCTGAAGATGTGAACCCCATAGAAATCCACAGGAGACCTAGAAAATACTTGAAATAATTGTTGCGATAAGGAGGTCACTATCACTATAGTTAAAAGTCTGTCTCTTGGTTTTCCTCCTCTCTCTTTTTTTCCCTTTTCTCATTTGTTTTCTTTCTTAAATTCCACATATGAGTGAAATTATATGTTGTCTTTGATTGATTTATTTCAATTAGCATATTATGTAGCTCCATCCACATCATTGCAAATGGCAAGACTTCATTCTTTTTTTGACTGAGTAATATTCCATTGTATAATTTTGTGTGTGTGTGTGTGTGTGTGTGTGTGTGTAGATAGTATATATACATATAGATGCTATATTTATATCTATATCTATTTATATCTGTATATACATGACAACAAATCAACAAAACCAACAAAAAACAGTACAGTATGAAAAAAGAATGTCAGACTACCACAATGCTACTGACAGGAGGTACTAATAGAACTACTTAGCTGAAAACCTGTGCACCTTTCATGAAAAAAGAAGAGTGACTTAAGGGGTGCCTGGGTGCCTCAGTTGGTTGAGCGTCCGGCTTCAGCTTAGGTCATGATCTTGTGGTTTGTGAGTTCGAGCCCCGTGTCGGGCTCTGTGCTGACAGCTCAGAGCCTGGAGCCTGTTTTGGATTCTTTGTCTCCCTCTCTCTCTGCTCCTACCCCACTCGTGCTCTCTCTCTCTCTCTCTCAAAAGTAAATATTATTTTTTTTTAAAGAAGAGTGACTCAAAAAGCAGAACTAAGAGCCATAGCAGGGAGCCTAGAGCCACAGAGAATTATTCCCAGTCCTTAAATTCTAATCAAGAAACTCCAAACATTTGCTTGGCTGAATTTCAGAACTTATTTCTGTGTCCCACCATTTTATATTGAGTTTTTTAGAGGCAGATAACTGTGTCTTTAGTGTTACAGGAGAGAAAGGCCTGAAAGCTAACTATTCTTAACAATTATACCCAGAAACCTCATTCTTAACTGATTTAAATAATGAATTTTTGAATTTTGAGCTGGTGCTAAGCAAGCATAAGACTCTTGGAAACTTTGAAGGTGGTGAATTTATTTTCCATGTTGAAAGGACGTTAATCATTGATGTGGTCAACAAGGAAAGATGACCCTGAAGAGTCCCACTTTGTTTTTTTTTTATTTTATTTTATTTCATTTTACTTTACTTTATTTTATTTTATTTTTTTTAACGTTTATTCATTTTGAGAGACAGAGAGAGACGGAGCGTGAGTGGGGGAGCAGCAGAGAGAGAGGGAAACACAGAATCGGAAGCAGGCTCCAGGCTCCTAACTATCAGCACAGACCCCAACGCGGGGCTCAAACTCACGAACTGTGAGATCATGACCTGAACTGAAGTCGAATGCTTAACTGACTGAGCCACCCAGGTGCCCCAAGAGTCCACTTTCAATCCCCTGTATAATCCCCTCTTCAATTGGGGGTGGGGCCTATAACTTATTTCTTTTTTATTTTTTTAAGTGTATTTATTTTGAGAGAGAGACAGAGAGTGAGCAGGGGAGGGGCAGAGAGAGAGGGAGACAGAGAATCCCAGGCAGCCTCTGCACTGTAAACACAGAGCCCGATGCAGGGGCTTGCCCTCATGAACTGAGAGATCATGACCTGAGATGAAATCAAGAGTCAGATGCTTAACTGACTGAGCCACCCAGGCACCCCTGTAATTTGCTTCTAACCAACAGACTGCACAAGGCGATGGAATGTCACTGCTAAGACTATGTTACATTACATTAGAATTATCTTGCTAAAAATCTGTCAACAGCCTGAATCAATTTGTAAGTAGACTGTCCCTAGGCAAGCCTTCAGATAAGAAACACTTGCTTGTTAACCTTTTTGTGTGTCCTCTAACCTATATGTGGACATGTTGTCTTCAAAACCAGGAGATTGTAAACTTTTCAAATTAGGGATTATGGCTGTCATTTCTACCCCTGGCACTCGGTAAGGTGGTAGTGGGATACACTTGAGGGAGTAAATAAAAGGGCCCAAGCTTTTCTTCTCCAGTAATCTCAGCAAGTTCATTCTTTCCATGCTTATAACATGGGTGCCCTAGCTGCAGGTATAAAATGGAGATAAAACGCTATAGATGGAAGATAAGGATATAGTTCTCTAAGTTTCTTTTTTTGTTAGCACGGAGACATTTTCCAGAATCCCATACGACAGCGTCTCCATGCATCTCATTGGCCAGTTCTGGATACCACGCATACCTACCACAAAGCGATTCCCTGGAAAACAGACTGATAGGCCAACTGCAACCTGCTAAGACCAATTACAATACTCTTGAGTTACTGGGGAATAGATGGTGGATACATGTGAACAAAATCAATGTCTACCAACATGAGAAAAAAATGTGAATTCTCTGTTGTCTATACAAACAGTTGTATCTTCTTCAAGAAAATAACACAATTTTGCAAGTTATCTGTATCATAAAATGACCAAAATAGATATTTTGGTGCTAATATTAATTAAGCACCTCCCATAGACAGTGGTCTAGAAGCTAGGGGTACATCAGTGGAAAAACAGCTGAAACCTTCTACGTCAAATAAATTATGTCACGGGCACCTGGGTGGTCCAGTCGGTTAAGCATCTGACTCTTGATTTTGACTCAGGTCATGATCTCATGGTTCCTGGGATCAAGCCCGCGTCAGGAGCTATGTTGACAGTGAGGAGCCTGTGTGGGATTCTCAATCTCTCTCTCTCTCTCTTTCTCTCTGCCCTCCCCTGCTCACACTCTCTCTATAAACAAATTTTAAGAAAAAGCTTCAAATAATGTCACATATAGATGGTATAAAAGATAAAATTTCTAAAAGTAAAATTTAGAGGTGGCTTGGCTAGTGTGGAAATGGGCTGTTTGACAAAGGGTAGCCACATGTACATCACTGGAAGAACTGTAAGTGGTACAGGCTGACCTGAATTCATACTTGTTTAAAAAAGAAGAGATACCCCCACTGCACCCCTGTGACCATTGCACTTGTTTTGAATATCTCTCTCCTTCCTTAATATCTCTAATCTGCTCTTCACTGTTGGCCGCTTCCCATGAGCACTTCAACGTGCCGAAGATTCTCCTATTTTAAAAATGACTGAACAAACACATAAACAGTAATGGCACCACCGCATAGGGCTGCACTGTCTGTGTAAGGCACACCTCCAAGAGGAGCCAGACCCAGACTACAGTATAGGTAGCTGCAGTACGGTGTCCCTGAAATCTTCCTCCTGTTTCAGATGCCTGCTCTAGCTATGGTCTCATTTTTCTGTCTCCCCTCTCAGTGAAGAACTCTAAAATACTTTTTCCATACTAGCTGTATCTTCATTTTCTCCTCCTGTGTATTTCTAAGGTTACTGCCATCTGGCTTTTACTCCACCACTCCTGCAAGACCAGCAATGGCATCTTCTTACTAAACCAAGGACCCCTTTCAGTCCTTATGTTGTGTGACCTTTTGACAATATCGGATTCTCTTTCTTGAAATATTCTCTTCCCATTTCACATTCTCCCCTGGCTCCTTTAATCTCTCTCCTCAACTCTTCCTTCTCAGCCTCCCTGGGGATTTCTTGCAGTTCTGTGATGCACTATGTTCTGCTCTGGGCTCCTTTGTCTTGTCATCCATGTGATGCAGATAGAGCAATATAGACTGGGTAATCAGAGTCTTGTTGGCCTTTTTCTTTTGGCACATTAAAAGTTATTAAGGGGTGCCTGGGTGGCTCAGTCCGTTGAGCATCTGACTTCGGCTCAGGTCATGATCTCATAGCTCGTGAGTTCGAGCCCTGTGTCGGGCTCTGTGCTGACAGCTCAGAGTGTGGAGCCTGCTTTGGATTCTGTGTCTCCCTCTCTCTCTGCCCCTAACCTACTCGCATTCTTTCTCTGTCTCTTTCAAAAACAAATGAACATTAAAAAAAAAGTTATTGAGGGGCGCCTGGGTGGCTCAATCAGTTAAGTGTCCATCTCTCGTTCTTGGCTCAGGTCATGATCTCACAGTTCATGAGTTCAAGCCCCATGTTGAGCTCTGTGCTGACAGCACAGAGCCTGCTTGGGATTCTTGTGCTCTCCCTGCCTCTCCCCTGCTCACACACATGTTTTCTGTCTCAAAAATAAGAAAATAAACTTAAAAAAAAGTTACTGGCATATTTTGGTTATTTCAGTACAGCTAAACCATGCTCAGTTTCATCTAATTATGAACTTTGAAGTTGAAATTTTTGAAATGAAGTGGATAGATAGATAACAGATTGGTCTATCCATATCTGTATCTACATTTATGCAACAATTCTATCTAAGACACTGTGATCTGATACCTACCTGAAATATACTAGGTGCTGGATAAGTAACCGCTGAATAAATTAATGATTATAATTTTTGGGGAAGATTATAGAAAATATAAAATCATGATCATAAACTGTAAAATATAGATGTATAATGGTAAAATATCTCTGAAATGTGATTCAATGATTTATTTTCTACCTCAAAATATTTTAAGTGCCTATTTGGCATCAATAATCTGGTACTTTGGAAGACTATGATTTTACATGTAATATGATATGGATTATTTATACTGTTCAAACCTGAGGTTAAAAATCTAACACATCTTGTGTTTTGTGGCATGTTCTTGGCCACAATTATAAGAAGAAAAACAAATAAATAGAACAGGGAGATTTGATTATTGGACATTTAGATATAAACTAAGTTAATAGAAGACACCAAATTATTTTAGGGTAAACTGAGACTATTCCATTTATGATTTATGAGCAAGGAAGATAACTTAAATTTACGGAAATATCAAATAAAATATGAAGTTGAAAAATTACATCCTTATATTTTTTAAGCATAAAGAGGAAGAAAAATGATTCAGACTTCTAAACTTCGAGCCCAGCTTCCCAAGGGTCAGTTAGACATTTTTATTAAAAGAAAAAAAAAAACACAACATAATACATCCATTATTCTTTCATTTTGCAAAATGTCAAACTCCATGTGATCCTTTTAATTTCTATGGGTGTTCTAAACAGATTCTAGCTAGAGATGCAGCTGATACACAGCTTGGCCAGTATAGATCAGAATGTGCATAAAAAGCCATGGTGACTTACACCACAGTATCCAAAACCCTTGAATTTGACAGATATAATAAAACGAAAGTCTCCTTTCTCTCACATTTCCCCTCACTAACATACCTACCTTTTGCCCAATTTTGTCTCATGAAAATGATTTTTGTGTCTAAAGGTTACGGGCTCCACAATGGATCTGTGCTACTCTTTCACTTCCTGGAGCTGAGGAAAGGTCACGAGCAGTTCACTACTTATTCCTTGAGTAGCCAAATTGGTATTATTCTCTGAAGTTGTTCATGAGAGTAAGACAACACGAGGGCGAGATTAGAGAATTTCATCTGAAATGTATGGCTTCCTTCTGTCTCCTCTCTGACTGCCCAGGGCTAGAAGTGACTTACTCACGTTCATCTTAACATGTGAGATTTTGAACAATTCTTAATGCGTTGAATAGACTGATCAAACGTTGCGCGTTTAAAAGTGAATAAACTTTATTCCACCTCCACAGCGGAGAAAGCTAATGACTTAAATGTGGAAAGCCAGTCTTTTTTGTTATTGTTTTTTTTTTTTTTCCCTTCACTTATCAAAAACCACAAGGATTTCCTGTTTCATCATTCTCTACGTCTACCTGTCGTGGTGTAAAGGTGAAATGCCTGAATATTAAGCCATAATCAATCATTGTACACACACTAATTACTTTCTGTCCTCCCCCTTCCTTGTCCTCATGGTCCAAAGCAGGTTTTTGAGACTGAGTACATTCATCTGAGCTGTTAGCTGCTACGCTCCACTGCATCCTCGTATGATCTGCCTGGTCCAGACCCCTGGAGAAAATTTGTGCATGCATACTGTATGTGAACTTTAGATAAATAAATAAACACGCGAAACAGCTCCCAGATAATTGAAAGTGAATGAAGGAGGGAGCAAAAAGAAAACAATTTCTCTGGGGATAAGCAGCTAAGGTGGCAGGTATGATTAAAATCCATATGATTTATGGGTAGGTGGATTACTAACATGACAACCCTGTTAGTGTTTGTTTGTTTTGGTGCATTTGACAATAAAGTTTTGTTGTTGTTGTTGTGCTTGCTGTGGGTTTTGCTCAGGAGTTAGCCACTCAGGAATTCCTAGTGCCTGACTGAGCAGTAATTTAGCAAGCTCTCTTGTGCTCTTTTCCTGTCAGCATTAACATGTCAATTCATTTTAATAGTCTGGGCATGCTCAGTGGGCATGCATTTTCTCAGTAGGTATCCCAGGAGCCCACCCCGTGGTGCAGAAATGTGTTATAGCTTGTCTCAGACCTCGGAGACTTCAGCAGGTTTATTTTCATTATGGCCAAGTATATTTGTTAAAATGAAGCCAAAATAATATATAAAATCAAGACCTTAACAAACGAAATAGGTTATGTATATTTGATTGGTAATTTAAGCTCTTTCAAAGATTAGGTTGTACAATCTTTCTTTACACAAAATTATTACATAGGAGAGCTTTAAAAAATGTGTGCTGTCACTGCCTCTAGTTTTTGGAAGTTAAATGATATTCTGTCACAATGGGAATTTTCTGTAATCATGATTAATAGTTGAAGTGGCTTTTATATTAAATAAGAATTTGCCTAGTATCTTTCTTATTAGAGTGTTTTCAAAATAGATTTTTATCTAATGTTCTGTCTATAAGTAAGTAGATGAATGAATGAAAAAAATAAGTAAATAAGTACACACACACATACATACACACACACTCAAAACAAACTGCCCGGTAGGAGTCTTGGTCTTCATACATCTGTACCTCAATTGTCAAATTTAGGTCTCAATTTAAACCCAAATTTCAGATGTGTTAGGAAAATACCTTGACAGACAGAAAGGAAGTGAAAGAAGAAAACTCATTCCACAACCCAAACAGAATTCAATTCACGATTGCAGAAGAGTTGACAATTTATGCCATTTATACAAATTACTGCTTAAAAAAACCAAGACTTTGAGGACATGCTTTAAGGCAGCTGAAAAATTCAATGTGTTGTACTGTTGACACATTTTGGATCTCAGGATTTTTTGAACTGCTGAACAATTCTGTAACATTGAGAGTAAAAAAAAAAAAAAAACAAAGTTGTGAGATATCAAGATAGAGAATTACATCCGCTTTTTCTTTGAATTCTCGTTTTCAACTTTTTTTTTCTTTCCTTTTCATCTCTTTTTTCTTAACCCTGGGTGTCAAGCTTTGTCTATTCGATTATGTAAGGGCAGTGAGTTGACTGTATATAGGCTCAGATGATTTTTCTGTGGTGCAGTTGGTGGGAATGGCCAGACATTCATGCATCATTACATGATCCAACAGAATTCTGTTTAGAATTTAGAGTTCCACGCACAGATGTCTGTTACCCTTATACCACAGCCATACCCTTGTATCCCACAAAACATTCTTTAAAACGATTTAAAGTAATATTTTTGTAAACCATTTTGCATATGAAACATTTTAGAAATTCTTGACACAAACTTTCAGAATTTTCCGGCTGTTATCTTTACCTCTTTTCAGTTTTAACCACGGATAGTGACAAGTTACCCATTAGCAAGAGTTCCCTTAATGCTTCAGGTCTTCAGGGATTCGAAATCCAGACCTGGAATGTTTAAGCAAATCAACAATTTTAAATAATTGTAATAAAATTTTAACTGCTATCATCATTCATAGAAAGTTACAACTATTGTGCTTGCTAGGGTCCAAAAATAGTCACTGAACTCAGGAAGTAGCTGATCATAAATGCTTATTCAGGTCAGGGAAAATGTTTTCCATATTCTGTATGTAAAGGCAAAGTGGAGAGATAGAGGGTAATAGGAAGGGATACAGAGCAGATTAGGTGGGTGAGAAGGCAGAGGTCAGACGAGATGGAGTGACTCTCCTTCCTGACACAGTATTCTGTGGTTTGCCATCACTCTGCCTCGTTCAGGAACCCCTACAGTTTTCTCTCTGCTCCTCATCTCACTGAGTACACAAGTGCATCTCGGGGCGTACATCAGTCTGTATACTGACACGTTCACCTTAAGGAGACGACACAAGAAAAATGAAGGAGCAAAGATATCCCTTATCTCCTGAATCTTAAATTATACCCACTCTTTATGGTTCCTCTGAAGTTTGCATACCGGGCAAAACTTGAGTTAGCATTTAGTCTGTTTGCCAAAAAGAGAAATGACACTGTTGTCCTAAGTGGATACACCTTAGCGCACAAAAACTTTGTTCATGTAAAATAGGGTGGATAAAGCCCTTCATCTGTAAAGTGCTTTCAGACTTTCAATGAGAGGTACTCTGTTTTCAGGAGTCTTCTTACACATTCGTTAATATTATTATAAAAAATAATTATAATTATAATAAAACAAAGTAGAGAATATATTCTGCCTGTCAACTCTCTCTGTGTTCAGTATGCAATGGATTACCTGGTAGTAAGTAATAAATTCCCTGGCTTATGTTTTTAGTCAAATACAGTACTTCCAATTTTTTTTAAGTAAAATGTTTTTGCGGACAGTTTATGATTTGTATAGTTTATGATTGATAATGTTTATTAATAGAACTCCAAATCTCTGTCTCTCTCTTGCTCTCCCTTACATACACATACTCACACCCCCACCCCTGCATGCACACTCTTCAGGGCTCATTCTAATCTAATAAGGATTATTTTCAAGGCATTCCAGACATCATGTTCCAAATTATTATTCTATAATCCTTGTTTTTCTGCTGAAGATAAAAGGAGGGTGTGTTTAAAGAACCATTGCTTGGAAGTCTCTTTTAGTTAAATGTTAAAACAGTAAAAAAAAATTAGCTGTGAAATATACAAGAAGGTTCTATGGGATTTTGAATGAATCCTTCTAACATTCAAAGTGTTTATATATATTGTGTGTGACTAGAATAATGGAAGCAGTAGAAGGTACCATATTTTAATCAATTTTCAGAATTATTTTGAATAGGACTTTAACTTTAGAACTAATAAAAATGTAGCACATAAATGTCCAATAGCTAAAATATACTACCTAATCATTTGCTTTTTATGGAAATAGGGGTAGGAATAGTAAAATTATTATTTCCTTTACATATCTCTGTCAATTTCTTTTACTCTTAGGATTTATGGCTTCTTTTTTTTACAATGAATCTACTTTTCAAAGAATTACTTATTCTTTGAGAACTTTACAAAGGCATTCTACATGATTTATTTTCATATTATTTACACCAAATGTGTAAATCATGCACTAATGATGGTAGCATCTTTGTAGTTCTTTTTAAATATGGATGAAATATGAGGTTTCTTCCAAGGTACAAACGTCATTAAGGGCTCAGGTGGTTAAAATCAACATGAAAAATACATGTTGCATTTTCTCCCCTTAAATGCAATAATGTAATCAGATTTCGTCATCTTACCTACCTCACTTATAGCTTTATGGAGATTAATTAGTTTTTAGACCCCAGTCACATGATCTTCTCTGACTGTCATTTAGCTGGCTGACTAGAACCTGTAAGCTGTGTCCTGCCCCAAAGGAGAGATTAAATTTTAGTACGTTTGTCTTCTTTCTTTGATTTAAAGGGGTTTTTGAAGTTATGATTTAATTGTATTTCGTTGTTAATTGGAAATTTATTGCAACCTTGTGGTGGTGGAAAGTAAATATTTAAATAATTGTAAATGGGTAAAATAAGACGTTATCCCTATTTTGCTATAAAGGACGTTTATTACACTGGCACCTAAAAAGTAGCTTTTTACTATTTATGATGCAGATGTTACAAGCATCCAGATGAATTTTCTACAGCAAACTTCAACCTCACAGAGGAAGTTACTCGGGTGAGTTAAGAACACTGGTAACTTGTGGTCCCAAGACAAGTTTCTAAGGTCAAAATGAATGTGGAATTTTTAAAAATTACTCAGGAATTTACTAACTCACAAACCAAAAACAAAGAAAAATTATGATGACTTAGGGCCAAATTTTGGTTAAAAAACAACAACAACAACAACAACAACCATCCACAAATGCAGAAAACTTGTAAGAACAACAAAAACTTCCTAATTACCAATTTGTTACTCAATAATATAGTTTCTGTGGTGGCTGTTAAACTTATTACATGGTCGCTGATGACACTGAAGATGTAGGCTGAAAGACCACAGCCTCAGTTCTCCTGTTGGGATACTGACACTGGATTCTCAGTGTGGAGCAAGAAGAAGAAAATGTTGATCTGCTTTCCAATAAGTGGTTAAAGAAAGAAAAGCAACCTTGTCTGCTACGGTTGTTCAAACGTTGATATTTCTAGCTGGGCTCCTCCTTAAGGTGTAATGAGAGATTTGAAGCGCGGTGCATTCCCCTCCTTCACATCACTAAACGAGAGAACCACAACTCCCCGTAGAGTTTCAGGGAGACATAGGACCAAGTGGCTTAGTTATCCATAACTCCTGAGCAGTTGGTTCAGAACTGGAGACACAGGGGCATAGATGCATGGTGAATGTGTGACCGTCTGGCGGCTATTTGACTACAGATTTCCTTTCATGGGTACATAACAATAAACAGCCACTCTGCTTAAGAGAGAACTTGATTCCGTAAACACATGGAATTTCCTGGCTCTTGAATGAAGACACCACAGGATTTTCACTGCTCAGGTGTTACTGGACTCAGTGCTGCTTCGGGAACCAAAATTATCTATTTCCCTCGCCTGTGGAGTTGGATCATTGCCTTTGGCAGTAACCCCAGACTCCTGCAATGATGAAGACATCCCTCCATGCCTACATAGAAAATAGCACCAACGTGGATGCCATTAGAAATACTCAACTGAGTGTATGCTGAGAAACTTGGGTCATCTATACCTTGCATGAAGAGGGAGGCGGGAGAAGGCCAGTATAAGTTGAAGCCAGTACCCTTGAATGAGAATTACGAAGTTATCTAAAATCTCTTCGAGGACACCAATGCAGTATTTTCGGGCTCTTTTTTTTTTTTCCCCAACACACTGTTCATCCACTTGTGCTTCCTGCCTGACTTTGGCAATGAGAAAATAATCACTCCATTCTATGCCTGCCTTCAAAGATTGTTTAAATAATTAGAAGGGAGATAAATTATGTGCAAGAATCGCAATACTCATCCTGGAGCATTTTTATAAATAATAGATTTGATAAGCTTTATATTCATTTTCTTCATAAGGCCTGTTGGAGAGTAAATTCCATTTCAGATTCCCAGTTTGTAAACAACAAAACCCAAGGCAAGAGATGGATGACAAGATAGCCAAAATCTTCTGGAGATTCATTGGTCCCATCATCCTCTCTCTATTATCCTCAGGAACTGCCTCATTCTGTTTGAGTTTGTTACCAGGAAACATTGGTTCCTTATATACCCTATAACATTCTTTCAGTCCTATGCATAGATATCATGCATACCATTATCCTACATTTGGATTAAAGATAATAGAAAAAATATTCTCCCATTGCCATGTAAACATTATACATCTAATTAGTTGTCTCCAGTGATGGTGTAGTTTCAGAGTTATACCTGCATGGTTACATTCTTTATTGGCACCTGTGAGTTGCCCCTCCCCGTCTCCCACAAAACAGACCTATTCCAGCAGGGGTAGAGGGTAAGGAACTCTCCCTCCCCCACCCTCCAACCACCACCATCCATAGAAATTATCATAAATAAACAAATGCCTGAATATATCCATTTCTATCACCAGTAGGCTGCATTCCAAGCCAGGCATGTTGATCCTGGGTTTCTGTTCCATTGATAAAAGGGGATATAGCATTTTTGTTCCAGCCCAGAGCCGTCCAATGTGCTCTTGTAAGGCAAGTTTCCATGTTGAGTGAATAAGGATCATTGTTTCCTACATAATGAGCCTCCTCTCCTTTGGCTCCAGTGAAAGGCTGCCACCACACTGGCTAAGAAATAGTCCTGTTTAACCGCCAAGTGTCTGCTGAACACAGTGTGGTAATGGAAATGATTTTCTTATCCATCATTACATGACTGGCACGTGAAGAATTTTGCCCACCAGGTCATCATGTCACATCAGCTGTGGTAACCAGGCTCCATCAAATGTAAAAACTCTACTGCTCCTACAAAATGATCACTTTTACGAGAAAAATCAAGAACTGTCTTTATATCTACTCCCCTCCACTCTATACATTGAAGATACTAGTTTCAGACATGAATAAGAAAAGCCAATCGAGTGTATTGACTGAATTCATATCATAATTGAAAATATATACATTTGCAAGTTTTGTATCTGTTTCTGGCCAGCATAGCCAAACTAAAGGTCCAGACATTAATACTGGATCCAGTTCACTAATATTTATTGCTCTAAATCCAATCTATATTAGCATGTCAGCCCTGTATCAAAGCAGAAGACAGCAGTATTTATGATTATTAGTACAATATTGAATCATCCTGAACCAATTACTGATCCAATTACTGTGTCATTATTATCTTCTGAATAGGGCTTGATTTTTCTGTGATAAATATGATGCAATTAAACCACCTTTTTACATAATAAAACACTGCAGGTGTTTATTCTTAAGAGTTCACAGATACCAACAACCAATAGATTTAATTAAAAAAATCCTTGATATAAGTGTGAATTTCATTAAATTTTTCTAACTTTAATGTACATTTAAAGTGTATCTTATTGAAAGATACAATTGTGTAATCTCTTGTCTGGCCATTATTTAGAAACTACACTAACTTTCACCAAACACATATTAACATAGTTGCTTAATATTCTGATTAAAAATGTCATTTATTCAAGGCATATAAACATTAACTGAATTACTAAAAAAAGTTTTTAGAGATAAACACATTACAAAAAAAGACTGATAATGAGAGTAATTGTATATATGCAAATTTAAAGCTGGCTTTTCCACTGCATATTCAAATATACTATTATTTGAATGACCCATACTTCAAAAAATCTGAACATTAATAACTCTAAAAATCTTTATATATAAGGCAAACATCATTACATAGAAAACAAATGTTTGAACTCAGTATTATTTTTAACACTGGAAATAACCCAAGAAATTGTCTTAGTTCTTGAAGTATTTCTTCTCTTCTCTCTTCCTAGCCCCAAATTTAAAATCAATTTTTATATGTAAAGGGTTGGAAAGCAATGACCAATAACAGCGTTATCATTTTTTTTGGATTTTACAAAAATATTTTGATGATTATAATAATCAGTTTGATATATTTTAAAGCACAATAGCTCAAGTTAAATTGCAGATTTTTTTGTAGAAGTGAACATCAACTATCAATTTTCCAAGACTTTCACATAAATCAAACAAGAATTTCATGACTTTATAAAAAAAAATGGATTAAAAATAATAGATTCAGAAAGAAAACTACCTTGACAGGTTCAATTTATTGCCAAATGGACTTATTATACTATTTCTGTCCTGGATGTCTATTGACACCTTTTGGAACAAGACAATTTGATATAAATCATAGCCTACCTATCAGGCTGGGAGCTGTTTGACTAATTTCACTCAGCAGTGAAATAGTGGTTGGCCACCGATACCTTGTATAAAGTTCTTCTATATGTGGTTGTGTAATGTGTGTATTTATTGACTGCATTATTGCAATTAGCCAAGAATTTCAAAGTGGTGGCTAACATATAGCTTTTATCATACACCTTGCTCTTGGCCGGTCTAGGTAATTATAGAAAGTTTGTTTTTGCCTTAAAGCTATAATTATACAAATTATAGTATTTATCCTCTTTAATCTTCTCTCTGTCTCTGTCTCTGATTCTCCCTCTCTCTTCCCCCTCCCTCCTTTCATGTCTAGTTCTAAATAGGAGGGAGTTCCCACTTTTATTGCCAGCATTTCAATAATTGTAGATGTGCTCGTGTAGAAATCAATTGATAATTCTGAACACCTACCATCAATATCCAATTTTCTTCATATTTTTAAAAGGCCAGAATAAACTCAAATCCATTCCAAGCAGATTAACAAAACTGCACTCTACAAAAAAAATCTACAGTGAATACAGGGGAGGGGAAGAGTCTGTTGTGCCTTGTGTAAAGAAGTACTAAAGATTAAAATGAACATTTTGTTAGTGCAGACTAAAATTTACTTCTGTAACTGCGGAAATTCAATATAAATTAAGAGTTGGTAAAAAATTGAAAATGGGTACTAAGATTCCAGACAATATTTAATTTAACCTAAGTGTTAAAATAAAAGCAATAACACTGGGAATAAATTAATGAACTACAATTAATTATATTTACAATAAGTGGTTTGGGTTTGAAACACCTACTCTCTGCACTGATAAAATAAAACTACATCCTGCAGAAGCTAAAGTAAGTTAAATGAAGATGCTTTTAACAAGGTTATTACTTAAGCAATGACAGGTTTACAGATTTTAGCACCACTGGGTTTTCACAGGAGCTATATAGCAAGTGCTAAAATAACACACACCTTCAGGTTCATTAAATTCACCAGTGTGATGAAATAACTGATATTTTGCTGTATTACTATAGTCCCTCAAAGAGCCATCTATAAATAAGATACACTAATAACAACTGTTTGTGCTGGTAGAACAATGAAATAATTCATCCAAGGTTTATCTGCAAGGGAAAAAAAAATAGTGTTTAAGCAGTGCTGTTAGCAATATCTAGTAATTTTGATTTCTTTGGAATCCTATATTTATTTATTTACCTAAAATAGGCATGTTCTGTAAAAGGTTTTGCCATGGGGCTCCACTCAGAAGGAAACTTGTAAAAAAGGTGGTGTATATTAAGAGGAAATCAACTGAAGCTCACCCCCAAATATTTACTTTATTGTGTGATGTTTACTAGGATATTTATGGAGGCTGTTTTATTTAAAGAACTTATAAAATTCCAATAACCACTAGAAACAGCAGCATCTCTGCTAAATCCTTCACTGTAGTCTGTTGTGAGATGAGCCAAAAACATAAATAGTGGGTTTCTAATAAATCAATGGAGGCTCGCCTTTGGAGACCTAGGAGACATATGGACAGTAATAGAGTATCTCAGGTTGTCTCATGAGTGATTCCATCTGGATGAAGTCTTGGTGTTATTCACAGCCTACTTCTCCCCTAAAACACCTTCAATCTTATCCACAGCCTCCATCTCAAATGTCAGACCACCTGGGATATGCAGCTGTCAGGCTGAAAGGGGAGCTGCCTGGGACTGGCCCCGGCCTGCTCATCAAGGAGATACTGTCACTAGCCAGCAGGCAATACTAGGTGCACAGGGGTGACAGCACCACCAGACGCCAGAGACATGCCTGGCTCAGGATTTGAGATTTTTAGGAAAAAAATAAAGAACTGAGCTGAAACTATGGAGATCTCTGCTATCGAGCTGATTCTGATGTGGTATTCTTTCCTTCGAGGTATTTTCTTCTTTCTTGTCAATATTCATGGAGAGATCAATATATTTTGATTGTAAATAAATCAAAACGTATAATATCCACAAGTATATCTCTCCATACTTTGTATAATTTCAAGGCTTTTGTTGCCATATGCTCTTATATTGGTATTTGTATTTTCTATTATTAAGCAAATTTAGCTTGATCAATACATGTCCCCTGAGAGAAGCATTTCTTTATCAAAACTGAGCTGATTAGTTTTTCTCCTCTCCTTTGCGTCCTGACCCCCTCAACATTGGCTGATAACTTATGGCTCTAACAATCTGGGAGAGAGCAGCACCCTATTCCGGAGAGTCATTTCAGTTTGAGAAATGACTAATAAGAACCCAATCAATTTAATATTTGGTGTTCACAAATCGGCAAACAGAATTCCTATAACAAATTCAATAAATTGCACTCTTTCTCCTTAAGGCTTGAATTACATGACTGGGATTCTGATTTTTTGGAAGAAGAGTACTGAGGTTCTCTTAACCCCACTGAAAATAGTTCCAATTAATTGCTAATGATGGTTTCTACAAGAGGGCAAATGCTACAAGAGGGCAAATTCTAGCTTATTTGCTTATTTTCCTAAGTTTCAGCAATCATTTTTGGCATTCCAAAATATGTATCCGATGAATTAATGAATTTGAATTTTTTTGAATTTGCCAAGGAAGAGAAGGTGACTTCATGAATCATCAAGAACCAATGTGAACTTTTATTTGCCTTAAATTTTCTCTTTCCTAATTTCTTTCCCATGCACACTTGTTACAATCCTTTTACACCCTGTAAATATCAGTCTATGCTTAGTTATTATTTTGCTCCCTTTTTTCTAGCCCCTTATCTACTCTATCTGGCTTTAGGATAGACTCTGTCAGCTAATAAGTTCTTTGCTGGTTGGTTGTCTGGTTTTATGAAAAATAAATCACATTTTTTTTCATGGAGGCAGCTTAGCTAGCCTAAGGGTTGAAAGCATGGATCCTGGAGTCGGGCGGAATGAGTTTCAAACACAACCCTGCAACCAACAGTTGGCACTGTGGTTGTGCTTAGGTTGTCCAGAATAAGGACATGACAGGACCTGCCTATTTGGGTGGTAGGAGAATTCATCATGACAAGTGTTGAAGCACAGATCACATACCTCAGGGTTACCATTGCATGGTGTTTGCTCTGCACTTTGACTTGCTCTATAAGTTGAATATTATCCTGATTTTACTCTGAGAAAACCAAGCCATGAGAGAGTTAAGTAATTTGCCTGATACACGTTAGTGGTGCAGTGGGGTTTGGATCAAGGTACATCTGATCCTAACTTCTTTATTTTTTCTTCGGTTTCCTCAGGGGCAACTTCCATGCCTCCTTTTTACTTTATACTTGTTACACATAGTCAGGAAGGCTACAGGCTCTTCCTTCAAAATAGGTCCCGAATCTGACCACCTCTCTTTACCTCTACCATTACCACCTTGGTCTCAACCTCCATCATCTCTCCCTTGGGATTCTCTACTGGCCTCATAACAAGTCTCCCCAGTCCTATCCTTGCCCCTTGTAGTCTTAACACAGCCACCCAAGTAATCTTTGAAAGCTAGTAAGCCTGTCATGCTGTTGTTCTGCTAAAAATCCCACACTAAAACTTCATCTCATTCAGTGAGAACCAATGTCCTTACAATGGCCAAAGATATCACCTCAACTATGGCCTTCATGCCAAATCTGCCCACCACCATTTTTTAAAATATTTTTTTAAGTTTTTTTTTTTTTATTTATGTCAAGAGAGACAGAAACAACGTGAGTTGGGGAGGGGCAGAGAGAGAGGGAGAGAGAGAATCTCTAGTAGGCTCGGCACTGTCAGCACAGAGCCTGATTTGGGGCTCGAACCCATGAAACCATGAGAAACCTGAGCCAAAACCAAGAGTCAGACGCTTAACCAACTGAGCCACCCAGGTGCCCTGTGCCCACCACCATATTTTAATAGCCTGTGTGCTAAACATGGTATTATATTTTTAAACAGTTAAAACAAGTTTTTTTTACTATATGATTTGTGAAAATTACATGAAATTTAACTTTCAGTTTCCATAAATAAAGCTGATTGGATTGTAGCCACTCACATTCATATAAGTTTTGCCTGTAGCTTCTTTGGCACTAAATATACAGAATTGAGTAGTTGCAACAGAGACTGCATGGGTTCCAAAGGCTAAAATACTTGCCATTGGGTTCTTTGCAGTAAAGTTTGCTGAACTGACCTACAAAATCTAGCGCCTGTTACCTCTGTAACATCAAACCCTCCTCCCCTCCACTCACCGTGCTTTAGCTGCACTGGTATAGAAATGCTCCTGCCCTATGGCCTTTGCACTGTTTCTTCTTCCTGGAATACTCTTCTAGATCTCTGCTTTGTTAATTTCCTTGACCTCTTTCAGATGTGAGCACCCTATCTGATACTGTAATGTACACCCTACATTTTGTGGTCTCATTCCTCCCTAATTTGTTCTCCTTTTTCTTCTTTCATACCACATATAATCTGCTTCTTTATTGGGTTTGATTTTTTATTTTCTGTCTCTTCTTGCTAGACTCTCAGCCCCATGAGGGCAGAGATGTTTGTTTTGTCCGGTAATCTAAACCAAGTTCCTGAAATATTGACTCAAAAGCAATTGCACTTAGTATTTTTTGACTGTTGTATGTGATATCATATTACCTCTTACTAAACAAAGTATTCTAATATTTGACCTCTGTGCCACACTAGAGCTGCTATTTTGATTTACTATTTTCTCTTGGGTTCATTACACACAAAGGAAAATGTATTTAATTATGCAGTTAACTAAGTAAATTGATTACTAAACACTATTCTCACTTTACCAAGAAGAAACTCATCCTTCTACTGACTTATTTGAAAAAACAATGGAACAACTTTAAATTCTTAAGTATGTGAATATCCCTGATAACTAATGCTTTTATAGTTTTGAGTTGTATGTACAGTTACTCTAATATTTCTTATGTGAGAAATAAAATTGTCTTAGTGGCTTATATAAGTATTCATAAGGAATAACATGAATGCAAATTATTTATATATTTTGAATAATATTATAGATAATAGATGTAGATTTAGAGATACTCATATTAACAAAAATGTTTTAGGGGCACTTGGGTGGCTCAAGTCGAACTCTTGATCTTGGCTCAGGTCGTGATCTCGAGTTTGAGCCCTGCCTTAGTACCTGAGCAGACAATGCAGAACCTGCTTGGGATTCTGTCTCTCCCTCTCTCTGCCCCTCCCTTGTTCACACACTCTCTTTCTTTCTCTCTCAAAATAAATAAATAAACTTAAAAAAATTTAAATGATAACACATGATTGATTTTAAATTAAACTTCATAAAGCACTTGGGGAAAAAAAAGTTTTTCCAAATAACACTTTCTTAATTGTCCTTATAAAGCTTTTACATTTAATTTTGGTCTGACCGATTTAAGAAAAATTATCTCAGTATAACCTGAGATAAGGATTTTAAGTGAAATTCTTAGCTTTTTTCCTATAAATTTAATTCAATTGACCAATTTTCATTGAATGTTGCCATGCACCATCCAAGATGAACAGAAAATCTCCGTGTATCCATAGTAAAAATGATTGATAATTGCATACAGAAACATGATTTATGTGAGAACATGAACAATTTCTTTCAACAAGGAATCCTAAGACAGAAAACACAAATTATATTAACTTAATTATTTGCCAAAATGTTAAAAGCACACAATATAGCTTTGGCATTCTACTAAGTGAAAAACCATTTGAACCTCCATCTGCCCGTATGTACTAGAATAAGATTTGATATTCAAAATGATAACTGAGAAACTTTAAACTCCTATAAGACCAGTTGAATCATCTCATTACACTATTTTTACTACCTTAGTCAATTTTATTTCTTTCTCTTCATTTGAAAGTTAGCTATCTACTTTAGAATACATAAAAGTGTTTTGGATAGAGAGCCGACTAATAATGGGCAAGTTAGAGGATACGTTCATACTATGCTGATCTTATCAAACATTTACCACTTGTTTATGGGTTGGTAATAGCCTATTCTTGCTGCCATTCAAGTGGTCCACTATGAACGATCAAATTACTTTCAAACAATTGATTGGCATCTCACATCCAGGTATGATAAAAATGAGGACTAGGGGCAGAGAGTGACATTATCTGCTCAGCTGGACAGTTATTACAATCTTGAAGAAATGGGCCCAGATAGCTTGATAGGGGAGTTAGTGTGCATTTTATTCCAGTCATAATTTGAGTTGACGTGATATGCTGTCCTAGATCATTGGCTTTCTAGGTGATGCTAAAAATCTGTGGCCTGGAGTTTGTTTCGGTTTATGAACAGGTTTTTGCAAGTCCCCTCTCTCTGAAGAAAGCAAACTTCTCCCAACAGTTGGAAAACTCAATTGCTCAGGACTTAAAGATTCTGCAAGGAGGTTTCAAGAGAATAGGTGTTGAAAAGTAATTCTTATAAAATATGTAAAAGAAAAATCTAGTAAAATGTTGATCTTGTTTAGTGGTTCAAGGTATTTCTATATGGATGATGTAGAAAAGTCCATGACCCTGTATCTATAGGATATAGTCAAAAACTACAGCACTGCACACATACAGGAAATTACTCAATTCTTTTTTTAATTGTTTTTAATGTTTATTTTTGAGAGAGACAGAGAGAGAGAGCACGAGCAGGGGAGGGGCAGAGAGAGAGACACAGAATCTAGAGCAGGCTCCAGGCTCTGAGCTGTCAGCACAGAGCCAGACTCAGGAACTGTGAGATCATGACCTGAGCCGAAGTTGGACTCTCAACCGACTGAGCCACTCAGATGCCCCAGAAATTACTCAGTTCTAACAGTGCAACCTTACAGGTACTCATTATAGACCAAGAGAAATGAACACTTAAAACTGGCACTGGTTTGGGGAAACTGAGTCATAGAATAGACAATGGGATATGCAAACTGTGGCATGAAAGAACTAATGAGGTAGGAGACCCTGTGGATGCTTATCCTCGAAGCCTCATACAAAGAGAAGGGTCCCAACTTTGGAAAGCTCAGGAAATCTACATAGAGTTTTAAAGGGAAAGAACTGGAAAACTGATCCAGTTTTGCAGTTATCACAAATTAAAGAGATTCTCTATGGCAGATAGAAGCTTGTGATGCTTAAGGAACGATAACCAGATCACAGATGTATCAGTCCAGTGGCTACCGCCAACTTCAACATCTTCAAAATGTACTCAACTATAGAATACTTTTTTAATTAATTTATTTATTTATTATTAAATATAATTTGTTGTCAGATTGGTTTCCGTACCACACACAGTGCTCATCACAACAGGTGCCCTCCTCAATGCCCATCACCCACTTTCCCCTCTCCCCACCCCCCATCAACCCTCAGTTTGTTCTCGGTATTTAAAAGTCCCTTATGGTTTGCCTCCCTACCTCTCTGTAACTTTTTTTTTCCACTTCTCCTCCCCCCATGGTTCTCTAAGTTTCTCAGGATCCACATATGAGTGTAAACACATGGTAACTGTCTTTCTCTGCCTGACTTATTTCACTTAGCATAATACCCTCCACTTCCATCCACGTTGCTACAAATGGCCAGATTTCATTCTTTCTCATTGCCAAGTAGTATTCCATTGTATATATAAACCACATCTTCTTGATCCATTTGTCAGTTGATGGACATTTAGGCTCTTTCCATAATTTGGCTATTGTTGAAAGTACTGCTATAAACGTTGAGGTACAAGTGCCCCTATGGATCAGCACTCCTGTATCCCTTGGGTAAATTCCTAGCAGTGCTATTGCTGGGTCATAGGGTAGATATATTTTAATATTTTTAAACAGCTATCCTGAATATTTTTGTTATTTAAGTGTTTTGTTCTTTTCATAGTAGATTTGTAATGAAATTCTTCTTGGTACCACAGTTCCATTCAAATTAAGATTGTACTGTTAACAAAAGTCAGCTTTGGGAACGGGCCTCTTGATGGATGGATCTCTGGAAATGTTGTTTTTATATAATATGCTGAAATATCTTGGCTTTGGAGTGTGTGATTGAGTTGAAGAGATCGCAATTATTTCTTTGAATATTTCTGTGCCAATTTATCTCATTCTCCTCAATGTTCTATGTATAGTGTTTTCTAGAAAAATAAATTTGTCTTGTTTTCTAAGCTACAACTTGCTTTTTAACATTGGTATCCTTCTAAGTGAGTGAGGTTGATGTCCATTTTCCACACCTTCTCAGTACACACTTGGGTATTTCTTTCTCCTGCCATTCTCCACCTCAGTGGAAGAGAGTGTCCTTAAGACTTCTTTATAGCAGATAGTAGGAAAGGAACTACAGCAAGCAGACTTACTTACCACACCCCTTACTATCTCCAAATTAGATTCATTCTTTGAGGATGAAACAATTCATTAGTATTTCATCAACTGTTTCATTTGTTTATTTATCTGTTTCCAGGAAATACAATTTAATGTCCAATGTAAAACATTGAATCCCTGAACTCCTAATTTTTGGCTTGGCTTTTCTGTGTGTTTTCATTTCCTTCTATTTGGGCAGAATTCTGTAATCACTCAGTCACCCCCTTCTGAGAGGCGCCAATCCTGATATGCTTACGCTAATTTGTTTCAGTGTTCGCTGGTCCCAACATATATGTATAAGAATGTAAATGATAGAATGATAAAATTGTGTTTAGTGGAAAAAGTTAGGATACATTCAGAGAACACACATATTAGGTGACACTTCAAAATTTTCAAAGCGTATCAGTAATGAGTTATTGTTAAAATCATGGTGTAGCTCTTTGTTTTTGATGACCTGTTAGTCCTCTATGTCCTAAATTTCGATTTTACTGATGCTCCACACTCCTGGGAGCTTTCTTGACATGTTTTATCTATTCTATTTTTCTACCTATTCTAATTTCCTTCTAAATAAATTTTGGTACTGTTCAAGGTAAAGGTATTCTTACTTTCTGTGTTTTTATTGTAGATATTTTGTTCAGTTAGATTGTAATTAATGCCCTTATTTAGTGTTTTCAGTTGCTATTACTACCTAATTATAGGTGACACAGAATGTCTTTTGTGTTTGTATTAAAAAGAACAATTGATTCCAGAGAAAGTGCACCCTTGGATTCTTGCACTGAGGTAGTCAAACACCAAGTAAGTATTTGCATTTTGAAAAGCAAAAATGGATTACGAACGGTAGGATGTGAGACACATATCCACACACACACATATGCATCCACTTAAGAATAGAGTGGATCCCTATCTAGGATAACGTTTGTATACGAGAAGCCCGTTGGAAATGTTTTGGAAATATTTTCTTTAGAATTACCTTGTCTTTATCCTGCCAGTGCCACATACTGGATATGGTGGGGTATCATATCAAACATGTATCCCGCAACTCAGGTCTTGAAGTTTCAGAGATCTCCCTGACAAGCCCAAATTAGTTATACTGAGAAAGCTTGAAACCAAAATTTAACAGTGGATTTCATATTCTCTGATTTTGGTAGGTTTGAATTTTTTGATGCACTCAAATAACAAAAAATTGTAAAGATAACATAATGTATTATGTATAATATAGTATTTAAATGGTTCATGTAAACTTTTTTTAATGTTTATTTATCTTAGAGAGAGAGAGAGAGAGAGAGAGAGAGAGGAAGCAGGAGAGGGGCAGAGAGAGAGGGAGACACAGAATCTGAAGCAGGCTCCAGGCTCTGAGCTGTCAGCACAGAGTCCAACACGGGGCTTGAACTCACAAACTGAGAGATCAGGACCTGAGCTGAAGTCAGATGCTTACCCACTGAGCCCCAATTCATGTAAAGTTTTTAAAAATATGTTTGGCCCACAATAGGTGTTCAATAAATGTTGGTAATGGTGGAGCACTAATAGTGACTGTGATTTATGATGATGCCAATGATTAGTTCATGGAATCTGATTTTAATTCATGAGAAGCTAATAGTTAAAATAATGCATAGTAATAAAATATTAATAACAAATATAGAATTAGAATAAATATAATAGATATGAAGTGCTTGGATCTATAGGCTTAATATATGCTGCAACAGAAATTTTATTCTCATTTTATTTACACTAGAGATCAACCTCAAGAGAACGTTATGTCCGGTCATATAGCAAGTTGTCAATACTTAGGTGAAAATACAAGACCAAAAATCCATTAAATTAGTTTAAATCATTCTAACATTTTAGGTGATAAAATAGCTGCAATATAATTTACCTCTTAATTCATTTTAGGGTATTTTTTTATTAGAAAGAGCATTACATGGATAACTAATATCATGGCCATTTCTGCATAGAGCCAGACCATCTGGGGTAAAGGGGAAGGGAGGGTGGCCATGTCTGGGTCTTTGGTCTTCATGAATGATCCCACGTGTCCAGATACTTAGAAACTTGAATGGGTTTCAATACAATATTTGGATGGTTGCCAACAGTGATCCCTTTACATAGAAATATTTGGATGTTTTTCATAGGTTATCCAAAATACCAGTGGCATAATGTACCGTGGCAAAGACATACTTTGCTTGTGGTATTGTCCGTGTGTTCGCTTGCCTGGCATGACAGTGGCCTTAGTTTCTGAGGTACATGGGTGCCTAAACCTCCAACTGTGTCAGCAGAGTAGACTTGTGATTCCACTCTGGCAGTCTCACTCACTGCAAACCCATGAAAAACAGCCCCAGAGATTTGCAGAGAATGACAGCATGGTTGCAACAGCACACAAATTCATGCTGCACGTGTTCTCACAAATCAAGTTGCGTGTCTTTACATCTTTCAATACAGTACCTTTCACTGATACTAAATTTGTGGATGATTTTTGTTTTTCAAAAGGAAGAACTGGGGAAAGAAACAGGGAAATAAGGTGGCTGTGACACCCCCTGTGGAAAGCTACATTACTTATTCTGCTTGAATGAAATTATATTGGATAAATCTAGTACAAAGTGAAAGCCCTATTTCCAGCTGGGACTTAAAGATGTTTTCCTAAAACATGCTTAAGCAAATGCATTTTGATGGCTCCCAAGCAAGATACACACAGAGCTATCTTTGTAGACGTTCAATACATTGTGTATCGGCAGCTGAAGAAAGATGTTCTCTTTCTGATTTGTACTCATAGATTTGCATTGACTTCATTTAAAATTCATGGTATGCACAGTGGGAATGGTTAAATATGACTTCTGGATGATACCTAACGAGGGAGAGAAACTTTTTCCTTCCTGTTCAGTAGTTAGCCATGCGGCTGAAACTCCACGGGTTCACTCAGAAACCATACTTGTCACAGAAGGTCCCTTCGCCATTGTAAGTCAGTGAAAGACAGTGGAATGGCACCTTCAGCTGGCATCTCTGCACCTTACAGGATCCCCAAAGCTTTCAAATCCACCTCAAGCCCAGGCAGTGGCGACGAGAGAGGAACTGAAAAAGCAAAAATAAATATTAAAGTGCATAAGAATCAAATATTACCTATTTAAATAGCAATTATGCAGTTGAAAACAAGATCATCACACCTGTACAAGAAAAGGCACGCAAGCCAAAAACATCTGCTTGGATCCACCTGCCAGGCACCTGTTTTGCTGTTTCAATGCCATTTGATTGCTGGAGATGTAGAGGCTCTTGTGAGGTAATGAGTGATTTTACATTATGCATGATTGAAAACAGGTGTTCTAATGCTGTACAATTCTATGCATGAATAATTCAGTTTGTTTAGAGCAAGATCTTTAAAAGAAGTACTGCATGGGCTTTATTATTTCTATAAACATGAAGGTTATTTTTTTTAATGTACAACGATTGTTCCTTTTCAGTCAGCTTGTTTATGGCAATTTTTGCGTAATTTTATAGATGAGGAGTAATATCTTGAAAGGTAAAATTGATCATACTTAAAACATGTAAGAAGTAAAATTGAAAGGTCTGTTAGCAAGAGGAAAAGCGGTATTAAAATTCAATGTTCTAAGTGAAAATGCCTGATTATTTCCTTCCTGCTTTGCCTGCTTTCTGATGGTAACAAAACATTCGTCTGAGAGCTATAATTAAGGAGGGGTGAACTATTTGGGAAAATAGAGAAATTGTTTTGTATCTCAGCCCAAACACCGAGCAGAGCCCAGACTTTCTTAAAGATAGAATTGATGCTAGCAGCCTTTCTTTTCTACTTACATATCATGAGTTCACACCCTCTTGTAATCCACTGTAGGCTACCACTGAGAGAGACAATCTCTTTTGCTCCAATTCCCACTTTGAGTTTTGTCCACCCTCGCTTTCTGGTGTCACGAGTGTTGTCAGAATGTTGTGTTTCAGATAGTAAGTAGAATCCCTAAACCCCCAATGTTAAGAGTTAGAACCTCACCAAGAAGATACGAGACTTGTTCTCTTAGCAGCTGAAGACACTATGGTGTTTCAGCCACATATCATTACATATTTAAAATTTCTGAGGTGTGACAGATAGAAAACATATCTGCTTCGATTAATGCTCTTTGAGTAACGGCAAGACAAAGGAGATGGAATTATGATGTGTCATAATCACATCACTGTTATTAATTTACATTTGTTGAGTGTTTCATGCCATATAAACCATAGTATAAGAGAGTTATTGACACATAATAATTCCTTCCTAAAATATACCACCTCAGCAAGTAGTCTTGAGCTTTGAGGTTTGGCTCCCTTCCCTCATTTTAAGAGCTGTGGGGAGCTTCACAGGGGAATCTATTATTGAAAACCTTTTCTGTTAGAAGTGAATTGTAAGACGGGTCCTTCATGTGGGGAGCAACACTGGGAAAGTCACAAAGAAAAATAGAAGATTTGGTATGAAGGAGAACACTTACATTGCTATTGACACAGTGAATTGACCTTATTCCCTCCTATGGGGAAAAGGTTGGAGAGCAGGCCTTTACAAGTATTCACCAAATATAAGCATTGGCCTCATAAACTTAGAGAATCAATGCCAGGAAGGGCTTCAGGGATCGGGACTAAAGGATATAAGTAAGAAGAAGATAGAAATGTTGGTCTGACAATTCTGAGCTAGCATAAAATGACCTTTTTCTATAAAAGTTAAGATAGCAAAGCTTTCTCTCTGATTCTGCTAAATATTTATACAAAATGTTTTTGTTTTTTTTTTTACTTCACATCTCAATGTTGATGGACACCTAAAATTTTAAGTTGAATCATGACATTGCAATTCTTGTTGGTCAAAGCTGATTGAATATTAGACATTTCATATGGTTCAATCTAGCTCTGCTAAGCGTCTCTCAGTGGAAGGCATTCTGTATTCACGAATACGATAAACCACAACTTTCAGTGCATGAAATGCATAACTAGTAATAACAAACAAACAAACAAACAAAAGCATGCTCTCTGGTAGAAGGCAACCACTTTATGAGAAGGCCTTGCACTGTGGTAGAAGTTGGTGCCCCACCTCATACCAAGAGGTGGAGTCTACTCTCCTTGTGAACCAGCTGCTTCGTTTAAATTGTTTTCATGTTTATTTATTTTTGAGAGAGACAGACAGAGTCTGAGTGGGGGAGGAGCAGAGAGAGAGAGGGAGACACAGAATCCGAAGCAGCTTCCAGGCTCCGAGCTGTCAGCACAGAACCCGACACGGGGCTGTAACCCACAAACTGAGATCATGACCTGATCTGAAGTCTGAAGTCGGACGCTCAACTGACCGAGCCATCCGGGCGCCCTGTGAATCAGCTGCTCTTAAGGATTGACCAATAAATAGATTGAGGCAGAGATCTGCAGCTTCTGCTGTGTCTCCTGCAATGATAACCGTCAAGATTCTTTGAGAATCCAGCCACCATGCTTGAGATTCTACATAGTGAGATTGTGTATAGGGTAGGCACCGTGGTCAACAGCCTTTCCTGAGCTCTCAACTAATTGCCAATATTAGTTTGCAATCACGTGAAGGAGCCAACTTGGCCGTGCAGCCCAAAGGAGCCTTCAGACGCCTTCAACCCCAGCTGCCACCTGACTACAATTGCTTAATCGATTGAATAGGCTGCAAATACTTAATTGATTGACTATAGCTGCAAATGCTTTGACACTCCTCCCATTGAAAGTTGGCGCCTATTTCCTCTTTGCAAATGTAGGTAGGCAGCCTCTGGCTACTTTGAACATTAAAATGAGGTAAAGTTCCCAGTCTACTTCTAAGAGGAATGCTAGTTTCTGCTCCTTTTCTCTGGGAATACTTGCTCTAAAGTGTCAGCTTTCCACTGTGCTGTGAAAAGCCCAAGTTACATTGGGAGGCTCTGGATGATGAGACACAATATCATCTGCTGAGGCAGCAGGTATGTGAGGGAAAAGTAGATTCTCCAGCCGCTGCTTCTCCATATGATGCCACATGGATCAGAGATGAACCCAGCCAAGCCCTTCCCACGTTCCAGACCTACCAATTTGTGAGTGAAACCAAATGGTTATTTTAAGCCACTAAGTTGTGTGGAAATTTGCTGTGAAGCAATAGATAACCAGAAAGCGCTTTAAGAAATAACACACACTCAGCCCTAAACAGGTATGTGGATTTTGAGGAAGTTGGTTAACCTCTCAGCCTCAATTTCACATCTCAAAAATAGAGTACTGATATCATCTGCTTCCAAGGATTGTTTTGAGAATGAAAACGTGAAGTTTTCAGAATTGTGCTTAACAAATACGAAACCCCAAAATTTGTGAGCTGTTATAATTCTTGTTATTCAAGGCTCTACACAGAAATAAAATGTGTAGGAAAATTCTTAAGAGAGAATGTCTAAGCCACTGTCTGTAGCAATGCAAAACTCCTTGAGGTGATCCTAGATTGTTACCTTCTGCTTTTTAAGGTGATAACTGTAGGTTTCAGCTAGGAGATATTCACCTTGGGAGATAGACTGTGCTGGAAAGCTGGGCACCATGCAAATGTCAATTATGACTTTAAATGGCAAATTTCACTCAGAGCATGAGTTTAAGGTACTTCTTTGTGCTTGTCTGAGGTGTCCAAAAGGGTAGATATTGTGGAGGGAAATTGAAAGATGGAGAAGTTGACAAAGATATCTTAGTCTTCTTCAGGTCCAGACTCCTTTGAGGCACCTGCTATGTGCCCGTGGGCTGATTATGACCAGTGAGAAGTTTCCTATGGACTAACAAATGGTTCGCAAGCCTATCAAAGTGTCTTTAGTGTGTAATTATAGTCCGCATTTAGGAAAGCTCAATGGCTGTCAGAGGTATGGTCAGTGCTTCGAAGGCATATCATCAGTGGTCAGTTGAAGCAGATGAGTATTATTGATCATTTGACTGTAAGCATCTGTACTAAATTGTCAGCATTTTAACTGTTAGTACTTTAGTACTGACTGACATTGTCAGTGCCTTCAGAGTAGAAACTGTATCGGTTTAACTTAGAAATGCAGAAAGAGTCTAAGCTTGTTTTAACTGGGGAGGCAGCCTTTGTAATGGTCAAGTGCCAGGTGCTGACTCCTAGTTCACAAGTAGCTGTGTGTCCTTGGGCAAATTACTTAACCACTTCATGCCATCCTTTCTTTATAAAGTAGGGATACTAGAAGTATCTACTCCTTGAGACCTTATGAGGATGAACCAAATTAATATTTGTAGAATGCTTAGAACAGAACCCAGCACACTGCAAGTGCCATGCAAGTATTAGTTATATAAATATTTTTTCTTAATATTTGGAGATGAGGAAATTGAGTCTAGAGAAGTTAAGTAGCTTAGCTGTCCTTCATATCCAGGTCATAATAGGACAAGATTTAGAACATGTACTACAGGAAAAAGATAATTATCCCAATACTGCTAAAAGTATGTGGCTATAATAAAAATGAAGCTTGAGGTGAGAAATTAATGATTATATAAAAGTGTTTAAGATCATTGGGAAGTGCTGTTGTATGTTGGTTTATATTAACATATGAAAAGGTAAGATAAAGAAAATTTAGAGCTGCACAAAGTTATGGTTGTTTAAAATGGTTCAAATTAGGGATACCCTGGTGGCTCCATCCATTAAGCGTCCGACTTTGGCTCAGGTCATGATCGTGGTCCATGGGTTCCAGCCCTGCGTCGGGCTCTGTGCCGACAGCTGGAGCCTGGAGTCTGCTTCACATTCTGTGTCTCCCTCTGCCCCTTCCCCACTTGTTAGCTGTCTCTATCTCAAAAATAAAGAAGCATTAAATATTTAAAAAATAATAATAAATAAAATGGTTCAAATTAAAGTGGATCCTCAATATTCGCAAACATGGTACTGTTGTTGCAATTCAGAAGAAAATGTCACTACAACCTTCATAGTTTTAAGTTTGGGAAAGCTTAAAGGATGTCAACACAATTGAAAACTTCAGAGAAGTGTTATAAAGTTGAATGATAGCAACACGTTTCTCCAGTAGTGGGTGAGGAACTTTTGCAAAGATAAATAAAATGCCTCATCCTGAATTGATAGGGGTCAGTTGAGGAATGAGGATGTAAATATTTAAGTCAGGCCAAGGATAGAACAGGCAGGGCTAGTTCAAGAAAGGGCTGGAATAGTTGTCTGGAGCAAATCCACACACGGGATGAGGAGTCTACAAATGGAAAGGAAAGAGTGAGTGTCCTGTAGCTGTCATATACAGAGAGGGTGAAAAAGAAGCACATTTGCTTAAGATTAATTAAGTAAATGTGAAATTCGTAAAGTTTGTGAAATTGCCATCGAGTCTGTTTATGAGACCTGCTCATCAGGCAGGGGTTCATTCTACTCCCCATGCCAGTCTGGCTAACTGCTTCCTTCCGATTCTCGAGTCATCTATCCTTCCCCAGTTGATGGCTATCTTTGAAATCCATCTCAGACATAGTCCCTTCAGTTTGCTTATACATTGTAGATTATGTCTGTATCCAAATCTGGAAAAGTAAACTTTGCTGTATAGTAGGCATGAATGCCAGGTCACAAATTGAGGTGTCTAAGGAATCTAATTTTTCTTTTTTTTTTTTTATTTTTTTTTTATTTTTTTATTTTTTTTTATTTTTTAATATATGAAATTTACTGTCAAATTGGTTTCCATACAACACCCAGTGCTCATCCCAAAAGGTGCCCTCCTCAATACCCATCACCCACCCTGCCCTCCCTCCCACCCCCCATCAACCCTCAGTTTGTTCTCAGTTTTTAACAGTCTCTAATGCTTTGGCTCTCTCCCACTCTAACCTCTTTTTTTTTTTTTTTTTTTTTTTTCCTTCCCCTCCCCCATGGGTTTCTGTTATGTTTCTCAGGATCCACATAAGAGTGAAACCATATGGTATCTGTCTTTCTCTGTATGGCTTATTTCACTTAGCATCACACTCTCCAGTTCCATCCATGTTGCTACAAAAGGCCATATTTCATTTTTTCTCATTGCCACGTAGTATTCCATTGTGTATATAAACCACAATTTCTTTATCCATTCATCAGTTGATGGACATTTAGGCTCTTTCCATAATTTGGCTATTGTTGAGAGTGCCGCTATAAACATTGGGGTACAGGTGCCCCTATGCATCAGTACTCCTGTATCTCTTGGATAAATTCCTAGCAGTGCTATTGCTGGGTCATAGGGTAGGTCTATTTTTAATTTTCTGAGGAACCTCCACACTGCTTTCCAGAGCGGCTGCACCAATTTGCATTCCCACCAACAGTGCAAGAGGGTTCCTGTTTCTCCACATCCTCTCCAGCATCTATAGTCTCCTGATTTCTTCATTTTGGCCACTCTGACTGGCGTGAGGTGGTATCTGAGTGTGGTTTTGATTTGTATTTCCCTGATAAGGAGCGACGTTGAACATCTTTTCATGTGCCTGTTGGCCATCCGGATGTCTTCTTTAGAGAAGTGTCTATTCATGTTTTCTGCCCATTTCTTCACTGGGTTATTTGTTTTTCGGGTGTGGAGTTTGATGAGCTCTTTATAGATTTTGGATACTAGCCCTTTGTCCGATGTGTCATTTGCAAATATCTTTTCCCATTCCGTTGGTTGCCTTTTAGTTTTGTTGGTTGTTTCCTTTGCTATGCAGAAGCTTTCTATCTTCATAAGGTCCCAGTAATTCACTTTTGCTTTTAATTCCCTTGCCTTTGGGGATGTGCCGAGTAAGAGATTGCTACGGCTGAGGTCAGAGAGGTCTTTTCCTGCTTTCTCCTCTAAGGTTTTGATGGTTTCCTGTCTCACATTCAGGTCCTTTATCCATTTTGAGTTTATTTTTGTGAATGGTGTGAGAAAGTGGTCTAGTTTCAACCTTCTGCATGTTGCTGTCCAGTTCTCCCAGCACCATTTGTTAAAGAGACTGTCTTTTTTCCATTGGATGTTCTTTCCTGCTTTGTCAAAGATGAGTTGGCCATACGTTTGTGGGTCTAGTTCTGGGGTTTCTATTCTATTCCATTGGTCTATGTGTCTGTTTTTATGCCAATACCATGCTGTCTTGATGATGACAGCTTTGTAGTAGAGGCTAAAGTCTGGGATTGTGATGCCTCCTGCTTTGGTCTTCTTCTTCAAAATTACTTTGGCTATTCGGGGCCTTTTGTGGTTCCATATGAATTTTAGGATTGCTTGTTCTAGCTTCGAGAAGAATGCTGGTGCAATTTTGATTGGGATTGCATTGAATGTGTAGATAGCTTTGGGTAGTATTGACATTTTGACAATATTTATTCTTCCAATCCATGAGCAGGGAATGTCTTTCCATTTCTTTATATCTTCTTCAATTACCTGCATAAGCTTTCTATAGTTTTCAGCATACAGATCTTTTACATCTTTGGTTAGATTTATTCCTAGGTATTTTATGCTTCTTGGTGCAATTGTGAATGGGATCAGTTTCTTCATTTGTCTTTCTGTTGCTTCATTGTTAGTGTATAAGAATGCAACTGATTTCTGCACATTGATTTTGTATCCTGCAACTTTGCTGAATTCATGTATCAGTTCTAGCAGACTTTTGGTGGAGTCTATCGGATTTTCCATGTATAATATCATGTCATCTGCAAAAAGCGAAAGCTTGACTTCATCTTTGCCAATTTTGATGCCTTTGATTTCCTTTTGTTGTCTGATTGCTGATGCTAGAACTTCCAGCACTATGTTAAACAACAGCGGTGACAGTGGGCATCCCTGTCGTGTTCCTGATCTCAGGGAAAAAGCTCTCAGTTTTTCCCCGTTGAGGATGATGTTAGCTGTGGGCTTTTCATAAATGGCCTTTATGATCTTTAAGTATGTTCCTTCTATCCCGACTTTCTCAAGGGTTTTTATTAAGAAAGGGTGCTGGATTTTGTCAAAGGCCTTTTCTGCATCGATTGACAGGATCATATGGTTCTTCTCTTTTTTTTTGTTAATGTGATGTATCACGTTGATCGATTTGCGAATGTTGAACCAGCCCTGCATCCCAGGAATGAATCCCACTTGATCATGGTGAATAATTCTTTTTATATGCTGTTGAATTCGGTTTGCTAGTATCTTATTAAGAATTTTTGCATCCATATTCATCAGGGATATTGGCCTGTAGTTCTCTTTTTTTACTGGGTCTCTGTCTGGTTTAGGAATCAAAGTAATACTGGCTTCATAGAATGAGTCTGGAAGTTTTCCTTCCCTTTCTATTTCTTGGAATAGCTTGAGAAGGATAGGTATTATCTCTGCTTTAAATGTCTGGTAGAACTCCCCTGGGAAGCCATCTGGTCCTGGACTCTTATTTGTTGGGAGATTTTTGATAACCGATTCAATTTCTTCGCTGGTTATGGGTCTGTTCAAGCTTTCTATTTCCTCCTGATTGAGTTTTGGAAGAGTGTGGGTGTTTAGAAATTTGTCCATTTCTTCCAGGTTGTCCAATTTGCTGGCATATAATTTTTCATAGTATTCCCTGATAATTGTTTGTATCTCTGAGGGATTGGTTGTAATCATTCCATTTTCATTCATGATTTTATCTATTTGGGTCATCTCCCTTTTCTTTTTGAGAAGTCTGGCTAGAGGTTTGTCAATTTTGTTTATTTTTTCAAAAAACCAACTCTTGGTTTCGTTGATCTGCTCTACAGTTTTTTTAGATTCTATATTGTTTATTTCTGCTCTGATCTTTATGATTTCTCTTCTTCTGCTGGGTTTAGGCTGCCTTTGCTGTTCTGCTTCTATTTCCTTTAGGTGTGCTGTTAGATTTTGTATTTGGGATTTTTCTTGTTTCTTGAGATAGGCCTGGATTGCAATGTATTTTCCTCTCAGGACTGCCTTCGCTGCATCCCAAAGCGTTTGGATTGTTGTATTTTCATTTTCGTTTGTTTCCATATATGTTTTAATTTCTTCTCTAATTGCCTGGTTGACCCACTCATTCGTTAGTAGGGTGTTCTTTAACCTCCATGCTTTTGGAGGTTTTCCAGACTTTTTCCTGTGGTTGATTTCAAGCTTCATAGCATTGTGGTCTGAAAGTATGCATGGTATAATTTCAATTCTTGTAAACTTATGAAGGGCTGTTTTGTGACCCAGTATATGATCTATCTTGGAGAATGTTCCATGTGCACTCGAGAAGAAAGTATATTCTGTTGCTTTGGGATGCAGAGTTCTAAATATATCTGTCAAGTCCATCTGATCCAATGTATCATTCAGGGCCCTTGTTTCTTTATTGACTGTGTGTCTAGATGATCTATCCATTTCTGTAAGTGGGGTGTTAAAGTCCCCTGCAATGACCACATTCTTATCAATAAGGTTGCTTATGTTTATGAGTAATTGTTTTATATATCTGGGGGCTCGGGTATTTGGCGCATAGACATTTATAATAGTTAGCTCTTCCTGGTGGATAGACCCTGTGATTATTATATAATGCCCTTCTTCATCTCTTGTTACAGCCTTTAATTTAAAGTCTAGTTTGTCTGATATAAGTATGGCTACTCCAGCTTTCTTTTGGCTTCCAGGAGCATGATAAATAGTTCTCCATCCCCTCACTCTCAATCTAAAGGTGTCCTCAGATCTAAAATGAGTCTCTTGTAGACAGCAAATAGATGGGTCTTGTTTTTTTATCCATTCTGATACCCTATGTCTTTTGGTTGGCGCATTTAATCCATTTACATTCAGTGTTATTATAGAAAGATATGGGTTTAGAGTCATTGTGATGTCTGTATGTTTTATGCTTGTAGTGATGTCTCTGGTACTTTGTCTCACAGGATCCCCCTTAGGATCTCTTGTAGGGCTGGTTTCGTGGTGACAAATTCCTTCAGTTTTTGTTTGTTTGGGAAGACCTTTATCTCTCCTTCTATTCTAAATGACAGACTTGCTGGATAAAGGATTCTCGGCTGCATATTTTTTCTGTTTAGCACACTGTAGATATCGTGCCAAGCCTTTCTGGCCTGCCAAGTTTCAAAGGAGAGATCAGTCACGAGTCTTATAGGTCTCCCTTTATATGTGAGGGCACGTTTATCCCTTGCTGCTTTCAGAATTTTCTCTTTATCCTTGTATTTTGCCAGTTTCACTATGATATGTCGTGCAGAAGATCGATTCAAGTTACGTCTGAAGGGAGTTCTCTGTGCCTCTTGGATTTCAATGCCTTTTTCCTTCCCCAGTTCAGGGAAGTTCTCAGCTATAATTTGTTCAAGTACCCCTTCAGCACCTTTCCCTCTCTCTTCCTCCTCTGGGATACCAATTATGCGTATATTATTTTTTTTTAGTGTATCACTTAGTTCTCTAATTTTCCCCTCATACTCCTGGATTTTTTTATCTCTCTTTCTTTCAGCTTCCTCTTTCTCCATAACTTTATCTTCTAGTTCACCTATTCTCTCCTCTGCCTCTTCAAGCCGAGCCATCGTGGATTCCATTTTGTTTTGCAATTCGTTTAAAGCGTTTTTCAACTCCTCGTGACTGTTCCTTAGTCCCTCGATCTTTGTGGCAAGAGATTCTCTGCTGTCCTGTATACTGTTTTCAAGCCCAGCGATTAATTTTATGACTATTATTCTAAATTCACTTTCTGTTATATTATTTAAATCCTTTTTGATCAGTTCATTAGCTGTTGTTATTTCCTGGAGATTCTTCTGAGGGGAATTCTTCCGTTTGGTCATTTTGGAGAGTCCCTGGCGTGGTGAGGACCTGCAGTGCACTTCCCCTGAGCTGTGGTGTATAACTGGAGTTAGTGGGCGGGGCCGCAGTCCGACCCGATGTCTGCCCCCAGCCCACTGCTGGGGCCACAGTCAGACTGGTGTGTGCCTTCTCTTCCCCTCTCCTAGGGGCGGGATTCACTGTGGGGTGGCGTGTCCCGTCTGGGCTACTTGCACACTGCCAGGCTTGTGTTGCTGGGGATCTGGCGTATTAGCTGGGGTGGGTAGGCAAGGTGCACGGGGGCTGGAGGGGCAGGCTTAGCTCGCTTCTCCTTAGGTGATCCACTTCAGGAGGAGCCCTGTGGCAGCGGGAGGGAGTCAGATCCGCTGCCGGAGGTTTGGCTCCACAGAAGCACAGAGTTGGGTGTTTGCGCGGAGCGAGCAAGTTCTTTGGCAGGAACTGGTTCCCTTTGGGATTTTGGCTGGGGGATGGGCGGGGGAGATGGCGCTGGCGCCTTTGTTCCCCGCCAAGCTGAGCTCTGCCGTCCGGGGGCTCAGCAGCTCTCCCTCCCTTTGTCCTCCAGCCTTCCCGCTTTCCGAGCAGAGCTGTTAACTTATGACCTCCCAGACGCTAAGTCGCGCTTGCTGTCGGAACACAGTCTGTCCGGCCCCTCCGCTTTTGCCAGCCAGACTCGGGGGCTCTGCTTGGCCGGCGAGCCGCCCCTCCGCCCCGGCTCCCTCCCGCCAGTCCGTGGAGCGCGCACCGCCTCGCCGCCCTTCCTACCCTCTTCCGTGGGCCTCTAGTCTGCGCTTGGCTCCGGAGACTCCGTTCTGCTAATCCTCTGGCGGTTTTCTGGGTTCTTTAGGCAGGTGTAGGTGGAATCTAAGTGATCGGCAGGACGCGCTGTGAGCCCCGCGTCCTCCTACGCCGCCATCTTCCGGAACCCCCCCAGGAATCTAATTTTTCTATAACTGAATTTATTTTCTCTTGTGAGCTTCCTTTCACTTTGTATTGCAAGTTAAATTCCTATTGAATATAATTTCCAATCCCTAAACTCTGTTCTTGAGAAAGGAATACCTGGTGTTGAGACAACATGGTAAGAGATGGGTGGGGCAAGAGGCATCTGGTCCAGGTTGTCCTCATCTGATCACAGTGACCTCTTTGTAATGTGACCTCTGCTTCTCAGCAAATGCATGTTGTTCTTTTCTCCTTATTGCAAACCCTAGGCCTCTCCAGTCCAGCTCTCTCACAAGAGATATCGTGCTCTTCTCTGGCTCACAGATTACCTTTATCTGCTTCTGCTATGGAATTCCTGGACATACGCTGCTGCCAAGGTCTTTCTATCTACATGTTCCATGAAGCCGTTTCTATGCTACTGCCCATTTACAAGGCTGGGTAGTGGGGAACACTGGATCTTGCTGGATCGCTGGACTTTCTTTAGATTCTAGGGCACATTCACCTTTCTCTGACATCCCAACCCTAGGCAAGATCTGTATTATCCTTACCTTCCTCTTTGCCCTTCCTCAACCTGTAGAATTTTCTTTGTATTATCCGAGGAGACCTACTCTTACTTATTAGGAATCAGTTCAAGTCTTGTCAAAATTTTATTGCACAATACGTTAGTGTTCACGAACACAATAATCTTATATTCATTGGCATTCCAAAGCCGTTTTCAAACTGATGATATTTTCTGTTCTGATTTATCAACCGTCTGTTGGCACAACTGATGCCCCATAGCCTAGCAGACAAGGGAGAAGTCACTGATTATAGGAGATAAAAAGGAAAGCACACCCATTAATATTAAAAGCTTATCCAGCTATTTGTGAATCAGCAAATCATAACATTTCTAGATCTGGCTATAATTGACTTCCTGATAATTTCTCCTATATACTTCCCAAACTTTCTAGAGCCCTCAACACGAATCCTATATCACGCCTTTGCACCTTTGCTCATGTGACTCCCCTTATCCCAAACAACTTCTTTTCCCTCTTTGCCTGGGCAATTCCACACTCAACAGTAAAGCTTAATGGAAAAGAGTGTGGTCTGGGTTCAGATCTCAGAGATTTAGCTTTACCACTTACTCCATGTGACGTGATAGACAAATTACTTAACCTCTCCTCACCCCACTTTCTTCAGCTGCAAAAATGGGTATAATAAGAGTGCCTTTCTCAAGGGTTTGTTATGGGGATTAAATTATATAATATATATATATTATATATTGTATAAATATATAGATTATATATAATAAATATATAAAAATTACTTAAAATAGTCTATTTACTTAAAATAGTAGTCACTCAATAAGCATTGGCTATTTTTGCTCACCTTTCAAGACTTACTCATGCTTACCCTCATACTACACCCATTCATCTGTCCTGGCAGTCATTAAGGCTGGAGGCCATACTGTATCTCCTGAAGATGGAGAAAAAAGGGCCGGGGCATTGACTGGAAAAGGCTTAGGGTGCACTTTCTCAGAAAGCAGACTTTTACATTTCATAGAGTAACCTCTTGCTCCTATATGTGCTGCAGTATCTTATGTTCAACGAGTCTGTTTCCTTCTCCAACCACACATAATATTATAAATCCCACTTCTGCTGCTACGTTAGCACACCAGGAGTGGCGGGGGAGTGAATGTGGAAGGAAGAAAGAGATTTGTACCAAAATACTACTAAAACTAGTACCGCTATCCATATTTTTTTCAAAGGAAAATAGTGGTTAATCGAGACAAAATGACATAGTCAAGTTCATAGGCCACATGATAAGTAGTTAAGTCATGACTCTGTTCAGCTCTTAAGACTTCTATCATCTTGGAGTTTAAATGTAATCCCACTTCTCATGGGAGTGTGCCTTCTCTGAAGAATAAAAGTGGTATCTAGGCATAGAAGACAGAGAATATTTTAGTTCTAGAAACTGGACCCTGGCTTCTCTCACTGCGCTGAAGGACCTGCCTGGCTTGTTTGGGTTGTAATCCCAGTTCTTAAAGCCTTACTATTAAACTTATTGACTTGAGTTTTGTCCCAAGGTCTCAAATTTCTTTCCTCGGATACAGTTTTTATCTTAAGGCAAATCCTTCATTTTCTTTGCAGAAAATTCCAGGGCCTGGATATCATCTAGTCTTTGGGTAACATCTTCCAGATTTGTTTTAAGCTGATTACATGTTGCTGAACAATCAGATTTTCTGCCCTAAGCAGCACAAAACCAAGTGATGACAGCGCTGGCTCCTGGCCACCAGCAATGTGATGATGCAGCATGGGTCTTTGATAGTCTTGATTTGATCTTGGGTGTTCTCAAATGGCTACATATCCCTAAAGAGCGGGAAAGGGAGTCTCCCTCATGTCCCGACACGTGGTGTGAAAGCTCATCTGTTATGGCTGTTTGTGCCATCCCTGTTCCCCCTCTTCTACACTCGACCTACCTTTTCACATTCCCTTTGCACAAGCCTACGTTTTTATATACTTAAATTTCTAATTGAGGCCCGTTAAGTGTTTTAACAAAACTACTTTACGAAATGGAGTGCCAGTGGAAATGTAGGCAGAACTTGGCATATGTATTTGGGAAATATGAAACCTCGAATGTGAAAAATCTGGAGATAGGTTTTATTTTTCTGGTCTAAGTGTTCCATTCAAGTTTTCCTCTTTCGTTTTGTCAGTCTGTCATTTCCTGAGCTGCAGTTCCCGATGCCGTATGCCAACGCGTGATGGTGATTGCTGAAATTTGATGTTTTCCAATCTACCACAGTAGGGGCTACCTGTAGAGGCAGAAATGCATACCTAGAACAGGCAGCTTTATTCAGCTTCTCAGTACCTGCATGCAGAATTCTGGGAAGTCCTCGTGGTTTCCACCATACAGAATGGAGCACTACAAAAGAGAATGCAGGGAATGAGAAAATGACAGTTAAGCAAAAGGTTCACTGAGCTTTAGTAAATTCTTACCAGGAGTAGTGTTCTGGGATAGAACATGCAAAGGACACCACATAGAAAAGTGTCAGAACTTCAGTTTGAGGAAAGCCAACATAATGAAAGCTAACTGGAAATACTGAACATGACATACGAAGTATCAACATAGTTCTGGAGGAAACTATTTCTGGAAAGGATTAGGAAGTAAGGTGGCTTGAAATGATGAGAGGATGCATATGAAATCTGGAACCTAAACTGGGATGTGAAGAGAGAGCAGGAACAAGATATATTAGAAGCAGAGAAAAGGGCATTTCAGGTGAAAGAGAGACCAGAGCAAGATTTCAGAATAGAAAAAAAGTTGAAGGATGAGCGTGGGAAAATTGAAGGGATTAAGTGTGGCTAAAGGGCTCACATAGGTGACAGTGCCTGCCACCCTGTATGATCCAAGAAACATCTCTGAAATCCATGGGCAAGGGTTAAAAAGATGGGTTGATGTAGCATTATGATACATGGCTATTTTCTCTGTACTTTTTCTAATTGGTTAAAGGTGATTGTTAATGTGATAGAAGCTAAACATGGAATCTTAGTTTAGGCTTTCTAAATACGTCTAAACCTTAATGTGCATCAGCCATGTACAGAAAAGGTGGTATAATCACAAAGGGAATGAGGTAAGATCATGAGAGTGGGTGAGATTAGAGTCATCCGCTTTCACTGGAAAAGAACCAAGGTATGTAAGAAACATCCAGAACACCTGTATATAAATGGGCCCTGTGAAAGCCAGCACTCTGGAAATGACATTCTTTTCCAGTTTTGCTAATGAGTTTGTCTGCAAAAGTAAGAGGGAATACCCTGCCTTAGACTGGTTTGTTTGACCCTTTTTTCCACTGGGTTCTAAACTCCCCAAGGTAGGAACTAGCCTCAGTGTTGCAACCCTAGCACCTAGCAGAATCCTTACTACATATTGGTGCTCCCTAGATATCTGTTGCTTGAATTGATTTATCAAAATATGTCATGTGGTTCTTTCATCCAGAACAAGTCAAAGTTCTTTAATTGCATCAAGTCAATAAAATGACAAACTGAGACAAACTAAGTGCACACAATGGACATGGCTGGATTCCCCTTGTGTGTATTAAACTGTAAACAACTACAACCGAGTGACTTACAATAGTGTCACCAATGTCTGTCTCTTCAGGTATGGGTGAGAGAACAGTATCTAGGTTGGACTTCCCTGCATTTCTCTACTTGATATGTTTTGCGAATTTGCTGATGCTATGTTTGGTTCAAAAAGGGGTCATTTCCCAGTGTTTGCAGATTTTACAGATTTTTGTAATTGTTCAAAGTTTATTTTTAGAACCATCTTGAAATTCCAAGGCATTTTGTCCTCTCCAATGCCCTGCAACGTGATTTTTATTAATCCTTTATTGTCCTGGAAATGACTAATTTGTTTCTGTATTTATTATTTCTTGTTTTTTTTTTGTTTTGTTTTGTTTTGTTTTGTTTTGATACTAGCCATTCTGACTGGTGTGAGATGATATCTCATTATGGTTTTGATTTGAACAGCCTTCACCTGGAATTGGTGTAATTACCAAAGCATCCCTAGTAGTCTGGATTTTGCAGCAGTACCAGGAAGGTTTTGTTATATCTTGATCATTTTCATGACAAAACAATTTCTTGATTGGAGTATAAAGATGATATTTATCCTACTTTAACAGTCATCTAAATGTGATGCAAAAAAGTATTTAGAAAAATAAGAGCAAAACAATGAAGAAAACCTGCAAAATATTTTTATATGTATAGTCTTTATTATTTGTTGAAAAGATATATTTTATTATAAATACTTAAGAAATAAAGCAAACATAAAAAAATCATATCCCAAAATCAAAGTTTTATATATGTATATACATGTGTATATATATATATGTGTGTGAATATATATGTATATATATGCGTGTATATATATAGACATATATATGTGTAGTCACATGTATATAAAACAAACTATCAAATATAATTTCACTTTAATTTAAGATAAGAATTAAAAAGAAAACCCTGAAAATAATGTTGAAGAAATTGCTGAAGTCCAGATGCATTTTACATTTTATTTCTATTGGAGTATAATTAATATGCAATGTTCTATTCATTTCAGGTATGTACCACAGTGATTTGGTGATTCTATGCATTATTCAATGATCACCATAAATGAAGTCACCATCAACCATACAACACTATTACAATATATTTTTTTTAATTTTTTTCTTTAATCTTTATTTTTGAGACAGAGACAGAGTGAGAGTGGGGAAGGGGACAAAGAGAGAGGGAGACACAGAATCTGAAGCAGGCTCCAGGCTCTGAGCTGTCAGCACAGAGCCTGATGCAGGGCTCAATCTCACGAACCATGAGATCATGACCTGAGCCAAAGTCAGATGCTTAACCGACTGAGCCATTCAGGTACCCCTCCAATATTATTGACTATATTACCTGTGCTGTACTTTTCATGTCCATAACTTATTTATTTTATAAATGGAAGTTTCTAATCCCCATCACCTTTTCACCCATTGCCCACCCATCACCTCTCTGACAACCACCAGTTTGTTCACAGTATTTAAGTGTCTGTTTTTTTGCTTTTTAGATTCCATATATAAGTGAAATCATATGGTATATCTCTTTCTCTGACTGACTTTACTTAGAATAATATCCTTTGGGTCCATCTATGTTGTCAGAATGCCAAGATTTTGTTCCTTTTTCTGGTTAAATAATATTCCTTGTGTACACACACACACACACACACACACACACACACACTACATTTTCTTTGTCCATTTATCCATGAACAACGGGTTGCTTCCATATTTTGGCTATTGTAAATGATGCTGCCATAAACATAAAACATGTATCTTTTTTATTTAGTGTTTTAATTTTCTTTGGGTAAATATCCTACAGTGGAATTACTGGATCATATGGTATTTCTATTTTTATTTTTTTGAGAAACCTCCATACTGTGTCCACAGTGGTTGTACTAATTTACATTCCTATCAATAGTGCATGAAGATTCCTTTTTCTCCACATTTTCTCCCACATTTATTATTTCTTGTTTTTTTTGTTTTGTTTTGTTTTGATACTAGCCGTTCTGACTGGTGTGAGATGATATCTCATTATGGTTTTGATTTGAATTTTCCTGACGATTAATGATACTGAGCATCTTTTCATGTATTTATTAGCCATCTATGTGTCTTCTTTGGGTCTATTCAAATCCTCTGATAATTTTTTAATTAGATTATTTGTGGTTTTTTTGGTGTTGAGTTGTATGTTTCTTTGTATATTTTAAATTTTAATTCCTCATCAAATGTATCATTTGCAAATATCTTGTCCATTTCATTAGGTGGCCTTCTCATTTTGTTGATGGTTTCCTTTCCTGTGCAAAAGTTTTTAGTATAGTCTCACTAGTTTATTTTGCTTTTTTTCCCCCTTGCCTGAGAAGACCTATCCATAAATATGCTGCTATGCCAATGTCAAAGAGAATACTGCCAATGTTTTCTTCCAGTTTTCTATTTTCAGGTTTTACATTTAGGTTCTTCATTCACTTTGAGCTTATTTTTATGTATGGGATAAGGAAGTGGTTCAGTTTCAGTCTTTTGCATGTAGCTGTCCAGTGATCCAGCACCATTTACTACTGAATAGAGTGTCTTTTCTCCCTTGTAGATTCTTGCCTCCTTTGTTGTAGATTAATTGGCCATATAGGTGCAAGTTTATTTCTGGGCTTTCTATCCTATTCCATTGATCTATAGGTCTATTTTTGTGCCAGGACCACACTGTTTTGATTATTATAGCTTTGTAGTACATCTTAAAATATGGGATTGTTATACCTGCAGCCTTCTTCTTGCTCATGATTGCTTTGGCTGTTCCAGATCTTTTGTGGTTTTATACAAATTTTAGGATAATTGGTTCCAGTTCTGTGAAAAATGTTATTGACATTTGGAATTGGATTGAATCTGTACATTGCTTTGGGTAGTATGGACATTTTAACAATATTAATTTTCATACCATGACCATGATATATCTTTTCATTTATTATAAATTGTCTTCAGTTTCTTTCATTATTGTTGTGTCGTTTCAGAATACAAGTCTTTCACCTTTTCAGTTAAGTTTATTCTTACATTCTTTTTGGTGCAATTATAAATGGAATGGTTTTCTTAATCTCTCTGCTACTTCATTATTAGTGTATAGAAATGCAACTGATTTCTACATATTAATTTTATATCCTACAGCTTTACTGAATTTATTCTAATATTTTATCTCATTTAATCTAATATATCTTATTTGAATCATTTTTTTGGTTAAACCTTTAGGATACTGTGTATACTATCACGTCATCTGCAAATTGTGACAGTTTTACTTTTTCTTTACCAAATTTCCTTTCTTTCTTTTACTTGTCTGAATGCTGCATTTAGAACTTCTAGTACTATGTTGATAATAGTGGCAAGAGTGGACATCCTTACCTTGTTCCTGATCTCAGAAAAAAATCTTTTAGCTTTTCTTCATTGAATATGTTGTTAGCTCTGTTTTTTTTTTTTTTATATGATCTTTATTATGTTAGGGCATGTTCCTTCTATATACTTTCTAGTTTTATCATAAAAATGTACTTTATCAAAAGCTTTTTCCTGCATCTATAGAAATGATTATATGACTTTTATAATTTCTTTTATTGTTAATATGATGTTTCCTCTTAACAGATTTGCATTCCTGAAATCAATCCCATTTGATGAAAGGGTGAATGATTGTTTTATAGCGTGGACATTGTGGTGGATTATTTTTTAATTGTCTTTGAATTTATGTTGCTAATATATTTTTAAGTGTTTTTGCATCTATGTTCGTAAGAGATATTGGTTTGTACTTTTCTTTCTTTTTTTTCTTTTTATTTTCTTTTTTTTTTTTCTTTGTAGTGTCTTTCTCTGCTCTAGGTATCAGAAAAATGCTGGTCTCATACACAGAATTTGGAAGTTTTTCTTGTTCTATTTTTTTAGAATAGTTTGAGAAGAACAGGTATTAATTTTTTTAAATGTTTGATAGAATTCAGCTGTCAAGCCATCTGGATCTGGGCTTTTGTTTGTTGGGAAATATTTGATTACTGATTCAATTTCATTACTAATAATTAGTCTGTTCAAATTTTCTATTTCTTCCTGATTCAGTTTTGAGAGATTGTATGTTTCTAGGAATTTATCCATTTATTCTACGTTGTCCCATTTGTTGGCATATAATTTTTCATGATATTCTTTATAAGTCTGTGATGCCAGTTGTTATTATTTTTCTTCCTGTATTTAAAAAAATTTTTTTTAACGTTTATTTATTTTTGAGACAGAGAGAGACAGAGCATGGACGGGGGAGGGTCATAGAGAGGGAGACACAGAATCTGAAACAGGCTCCAGGCTCTGAGCTGTCAGCACAGAGCCCGACGCGGGGCTCAAACTCACGGACCGCGAGATCATGACCTGAGCCGAAGTCGGCCGCTCAACCTACTGAGCCACCCAGGCGCCCCTCTTCCTGCATTTTTTAATTTGAGTTCTTTTTTTCTTGACAAGTTTGGCTAAAGGGTTATCAATTTTGTTTATATTTTCAAAGAAACAGCTCTTGCTTTTTTTCTCTTTTGTCCCTATTTCATTTATTTCTGCTCTGATCTTTATTATTTTCTTGTTTCTACTAGTTTTGATCTTTGTTCTTTTCCTAGCTTCCTTGAGTATAAGGTTAGGTTGTTTATTTGAGATTTTTCTTTTTTTCTTGAGGTAGACCTGTATCACTATAAACTTCCCTCTTAGAACTACCTTTACTGCATCACAAAGTTTTGAGACTGTTGTTTTCATTTTCATCTGTCTCCATGTATTTTTTAACATTTTTTTTTTTTTTGCTTGGCACATTCATTATTCAGTACCAAGTTGTTTAGCCTCCATGTGTTTATATTCTTTCCAGATATTTTCTAGTAATTTCCAGTTTCATATACTATGTGGTCAGAAAAGATACTTGATATGATATGATTTGAATTTTCTTAAATTTGTTGAGACTTGTTTTTTGTTTGTTTATTTTGTTTTGTTTTCCCCTAACATGTGATCTCTCCTGGAGAGTGTTTCATATGCAGTTGAAAAGAATGTGTATTTTACTCTTTTGGACAGAATGTTCTCTGTGTATCTGTTAGGTTCATCTAATCTAATGTGTCATTTGAAACCACTGTTTCCTTGTGATATTCTGTCTGGATGACCTATCCATTGATGTAAGTGGGGTGTTAAAGTCCCCTACTATCACTATCTTACTGTCAATTTCCCCTTTTATGTCTATAAAATAAAAATTTCCCCTTTTATGTCTATTAATAAATTGCTTTATATATTTAAATGTTCTAATGTTAGGAACATAGACATTTATGGTTGTTATATCCTCTTGTTGGATTGATATCATTATCATTATGTAGTGCCCTTTGTCTCTTGCTACAATCTTTATTTTAAATTTTGTTTTATCTGACATAAGTATTGTTACCCTGCATTTTTTTCTGCATTTTGTTTGTCTTTCACTTTTAGTCTATGTCCTTAGATCTATAGTGAGTCTCTTGTAAGCAGCATATAGCTGGGTTTTGTTTTTTATCCATTGGATCATCCTATGTATTTTGATGGGAGCATTTAGACAGTTTACATTTAAAGTATTTGTTGGTTGACATGTACTTATTGCCATTTTGTTAATTATTTTCTAATTGTGTTTGTAGTTTTTTCCTGTTCCTTCTTCTCTTGCTCTCCTCTCTTGTGGTTTGATGGCTTTTTTTAGTGTTGTGCTTGGATTCCTTTCTCTTTATTTTTTGATTTGCAATTACACTAAGTTCATATATAACATTTTATGTATATAGCAGTATACATTAACTTCATGGTTATTCACGTTTAAATACATTCCAGAAGCACTAAATTTTTACTCCTACTCTACCTTTTATGTACATTATGTCTTATATTACACCCTTTTATTTTCTGTATCCCTTGACTAATATTTGTAGGTATTATTGTTTTTTGTTTGTTTGCTACTTTTGTGTTTAAACCTCCACACTGGTTTTGTAAGTGATTATTCTACCTTTACTATATGTTTGCTTTTACTGTAATTGTTTTATTTTATAATTTTCTTCTAGTTATGTCCTTTTCTTTTAACTTAAGGAATTCCCATTAACATTTCTTGTAAGATTGGTTCAGTGGTGATGGATTACTTTAACATTTGTTTGTCCAGGGAATTCTTTATCTTTCCTTCAGATCTGAATGATAATCTTGTTGGATATTCTTTGCTGTAGGTTAATTCCTTGTAAAACTTTGAATATACCATAACACTCCCTCCTGGCCTGCAATGTTTCTGCTGAAAATCAATTGAAAGCCTTATGAAGTTTCCCTTATTGTAAATGTTCTCTTTTCTCTTGCTGCTTTAAAAATTCCCTTTATCGTTACTTTTTGTCCTTTTACTTACTGTGTCTTGGTGTGGACTTCTTTGGGTTCATCTTGTTGGGGCTTCTCTGTGCCTCCTGGATCTGTATTTTTGTTTCCCTCCCCAAATTAGGGAAATTTCTGTTATTTCTTCAAGTAAAATTTCTGCCCCCTTCTGTTTCTTCTCCTTCTAGGAGCCCTATAGTGCAAATGTTTTTAAACTTGATGATGTCACTGAGTTCCCTTAAACTATTCTCATTTCTTTTTTAATTTTAACTTTTTTTTCCAGCTTGGTTGCTTTACATTACCCTGTCTTCCAGATTGCTGATCTGTTCTGCATCCTCTAATTTGCTGATTCCTCTGAGTGCATTTTTTATTTCAGTTATTGAATTCTTCATCTCTGATTGGTTGATTTGTTCTTTTTTATATTTTCTATCTCTTTGTTGAAATTCTCACTGAGAGCATCCACTCTTTTCTCAAGTCCAGTGGGTATACATATGACCATTACTTTGAATTCTTTATTATGCATATTGCTTATCTCCATTTCACTTACCTTCTTTACTGTAATTTTGTTCTATTCTTTTCATTTGGGACATATTCCTCTTTCTCCTCATTTTGTCTAACTCTCTGTGTTTGTTTCTATGTATTAGGTAGGTCAGCTATATCCCCTTGTCTTGAAAGTAGTGGCCTTGGGTAGAAGTTCTGTAATGCTCTGTAGCTCAGTCCCCCTGGTCTCCAAAATTAGGTGCTATAGTGGTGTCCCTTGTGTGGACAATGTGTGCCCTACTATTGTGGCTAAACCATGATTACCTTCAGCTCAGCTAGCTGTGATGACCTATTTTGTCTGTGTGGGTACACTTGGCAAGGTTTTGTCCCTGTACCATTGAGGGGCCTGTCTGGAAGCTCCTTGGTTGGAAGGAACAGCAATCTGACTAGGTATCTGCAGTTAGCCTTCTTGCCACAACTGCAGGTACACCAAAGGGCAGGGCTTATTCCTTGCACAAACAGCTGGATGTAATGCTGGAATTGTAGGCGTGCTGGTGTGTGGGGATATTTGCCTTCCTTCCCTGGGCAAGTCACTTTGGTGTGGCACAGTTCACTGCCAAGGCTGCCTGCAGGGTGTGGGAGAGCAGGAGTAGCTCTGGAGGAATGCCTACCAACATGAATAGGTTAGATGGGGCTGGTTCACAGGGGGATGCCAAGGTATGGCACAGCACAGCATGGCATGTGATGCTAGCAAAGTAGAGAAGGTTAGAACTGCCTCAAGCAAGAGTCTGGCTATCTAGGCTGGGGTATGGAAAGAGAAATGACACCTGGCAGCACTTCTGCTCCTGAAGAAATCTCTTGAAGATCTCTGTCCCTCCAACACACATTCTAAGATTAGTCAATAAATTTCCTTCACTTGTATCATGGGTGCTTTTCAAATTGCTGCTTTTGTTCTGTGTCTAAGGCCAAGTTATTTATTATGCTGACCCGTTAAAGACAGAGGCTCAGTTTTCTATTGCCTAAAGGCAGAGGCTCAGTTTCTATTGCCTTTTGGTTCTCTCTGGGCATTAAAGTTACTGAATTTTAAAGTTCCTTAAGTTAATACTTAATGGTTTTCAAAGCCAGATGGGGACTTGTCTTCCCAGTGTGAGATCCCAGTGCCAGAGGTGACTGGTGTGAGATCTGGTCCTCTCTACTTCTCCATGCTTGTGATGTCCATCCCATTTGGAGGTTGCCTTGTGGGTTCACAACCATGTCTCACCCTTCCAACTATTTTTGATGTGTCCTCCTCTCTACGATTAATTGGGGGAGGTCTGCTCTTCAGGTCATTTTTAGAGTTAATTTTACAGATGTAGATGTTATCTTAGTGTATCTCTGGCACGAGATGGGCTCTGGATCCACCTACTCTGCCATCTTCCCTGGACCACCTCTGAATGCATTTTAAATCACTCATAGACATACATATTACTAAAAATATCTCTCTTAAGGAAGATTATGACAGATATTAAGAAGCTAAGGCCAATATTTTTTAGATACACTATACAAAGAAACATGAAAATGTACTTTTTCTACCTATCTACTTTGGCTCTTAATGTTTTTTAAATTATAAGTAATCATGTGATGTTAAAATTTATAACGTTATTACATTTCATAATAAAATTCTCAGTTATTTCAAATTAGGTTTACATTTAAATTTATGGAGATGCTTATTCCTGGTTCTTTTATCACAGTTTATTTCTGAGTTAGTTATTTGGAACTAACTCTTGGTTGGCTTGAAACAAAAAAGTTCATTGGTGCTTAATTATCTTAGCATTTTCGTGTTTGAAAATGTTTTTTTCTTTTCCTGTTATATTTAAATAGTATCAGATCTGCATTTAATATTTTCAGAACTTTTACACATTGTTCCACTGTCTTCTGTATTGAATTAGTGAGAAGATAAACTCTATGAGGGAAGATAGTTTTGTCTGTTTTGTTTTCTTGTGGTCTGAACAAAGTCTTTTTTTTTTTTTTTTATTTTGTATTTATTTATTTTTTTTTTCTTTTTTATTTTTTTTATTTTTTTTTTTTATTTATTTATTTTTTTTTTATTTAACGTTTATTTATTTTTGAGACAGAGAGAGACAAAGCATGAACAGGGGAGGGTCAGAGAGAGGGAGACACAGAATCTGAAACAGGCTCCAGGCTCTGAGCCGTCAGCATAGAGCCCGACGCGGGGCTCGAACTCACGGACCGCGAGATCATGACCTGAGCTGAAGTCGGCCGCTTAACTGACTGAGCCACCCAGGCGCCCCTTTTTTTTTTATTTTTTAATATATGAAATTTACTGTCAAATTGGTTTCCATACAACACCCAGTGCTCATCCCAAAAGGTGCCCTCCTCAATACCCATCACCCACCCTGCCCTCCCTCCCACCCTGCCCTCCCTCCCACCCCCCATCAACCCTCAGTTTGTTCTCAGTTTTTAACAGTCTCTAATGCTTTGGCTCTCTCCCACTCTAACCTCTTTTTTTTTTTTTTTTCCTTCCCCTCCCCCATGGGTTTCTGTTATGTTTCTCAGGATCCACATAAGAGTGAAACCATATGGTATCTGTCTTTCTCTGTATGGCTTATTTCACTTAGCATCACACTCTCCAGTTCCATCCATGTTGCTACAAAAGGCCATATTTCATTTTTTCTCATTGCCACGTAGTATTCCATTGTGTATATAAACCACAATTTCTTTATCCATTCATCAGTTGATGGACATTTAGGCTCTTTCCATAATTTGGCTATTGTTGAGAGTGCCGCTATAAACATTGGGGTACAGGTGCCCCTATGCATCAGTACTCCTGTATCCCTTGGATAAATTCCTAGCAGTGCTATTGCTGGGTCATAGGGTAGGTCTATTTTTAATTTTCTGAGGAACCTCCACACTGCTTTCCAGAGCGGCTGCACCAATTTGCATTCCCACCAACAGTGCAAGAGGGTTCCTGTTTCTCCACATCCTCTCCAGCATCTATAGTCTCCTGATTTCTTCATTTTGGCCACTCTGACTGGCGTGAGGTGGTATCTGAGTGTGGTTTTGATTTGTATTTCCCTGATAAGGAGCGACGTTGAACATCTTTTCATGTGCCTGTTGGCCATCCGGATGTCTTCTTTAGAGAAGTGTCTATTCATGTTTTCTGCCCATTTCTTCACTGGGTTATTTGTTTTTGGGGTGTGGAGTTTGATGAGCTCTTTATAGATTTTGGATACTAGCCCTTTGTCCGATGTGTCATTTGCAAATATCTTTTCCCATTCCGTTGGTTGCCTTTTAGTTTTGTTGGTTGTTTCCTTTGCTGTGCAGAAGCTTTTTATCTTCATAAGGTCCCAGTAATTCACTTTTGCTTTTAATTCCCTTGCCTTTGGGGATGTGCAGAGAGGTCTTTTCCTGCTTTCTCCTCTAAGGTTTTGATGGTTTCCTGTCTCACATTCAGGTCCTTTATCCATTTTGAGTTTATTTTTGTGAATGGTGTGAGAAAGTGGTCTAGTTTCAACCTTCTGCATGTTGCTGTCCAGTTCTCCCAGCACCATTTGTTAAAGAGACTGACTTTTTTCCATTGGATGTTCTTTCCTGCTTTGTCAAAGATGAGTTGGCCATACGTTTGTGGGTCTAGTTCTGGGGTTTCTATTCTATTCCATTGGTCTATGTGTCTGTTTTTATGCCAATACCATGCTGTCTTGATGATTACAGCTTTGTAGTAGAGGCTAAAGTCTGGGATTGTGATGCCTCCTGCTTTGGTCTTCTTCTTCAAAATTACTTTGGCTATTCGGGGTCTTTTGTGGTTCCATATGAATTTTAGGATTGCTTGTTCTAGTTTCGAGAAGAATGCTGGTGCAATTTTGATTGGGATTGCATTGAATGTGTAGATAGCTTTGGGTAGTATTGACATTTTGACAATATTTATTCTTCCAATCCATGAGCAGGGAATGTCTTTCCATTTCTTTATATCTTCTTCAATTACCTGCATAAGCTTTCTATAGTTTTCAGCATACAGATCTTTTACATCTTTGGTTAGATTTATTCCTAGGTATTTTATGCTTCTTGGTGCAATTGTGAATGGGATCAGTTTCTTCATTTGTCTTTCTGTTGCTTCATTGTTAGTGTATAAGAATGCAACTGATTTCTGCACATTGATTTTGTATCCTGCAACTTTGCTGAATTCATGTATCAGTTCTAGCAGACTTTTGGTGGAGTCTATCGGATTTTCCATGTATAATATCATGTCATCTGCAAAAAGCGAAAGCTTGACTTCATCTTTGCCAATTTTGATGCCTTTGATTTCCTTTTGTTGTCTGATTGCTGATGCTAGAACTTCCAGCACTATATTAAACAGCAGCGGTGACAGTGGGCATCCCTGTCGTGTTCCTGATCTCAGGGAAAAAGCTCTCAGTTTTTCCCCGTTGAGGATGATGTTAGCTGTGGGCTTTTCATAAATGGCCTTTATGATCTTTAAGTATGTTCCTTCTATCCCGACTTTCTCAAGGGTTTTTATTAAGAAAGGGTGCTGGATTTTGTCAAAGGCCTTTTCTGCATCGATTGACAGGATCATATGGTTCTTCTCTTTTTTTTTTGTTAATGTGATGTATCACGTTGATCGATTTGCGAATGTTGAACCAGCCCTGCATCCCAGGAATGAATCCCACTTGATCATGGTGAATAATTCTTTTTATATGCTGTTGAATTCGATTTGCTAGTATCTTATTAAGAATTTTTGCATCCATATTCATCAGGGATATTGGCCTGTAGTTCTCTTTTTTTACTGGGTCTCTGTCTGGTTTAGGAATCAAAGTAATACTGGCTTCATAGAATGAGTCTGGAAGTTTTCCTTCCCTTTCTATTTCTTGGAATAGCTTGAGAAGGATAGGTATTATCTCTGCTTTAAATGTCTGGTAGAACTCCCCTGGGAAGCCATCTGGTCCTGGACTCTTATTTGTTGGGAGATTTTTGATAACCGATTCAATTTCTTCGCTGGTTATGGGTCTGTTCAAGCTTTCTATTTCCTCCTGATTGAGTTTTGGAAGAGTGTGGGTGTTTAGAAATTTGTCCATTTCTTCCAGGTTGTCCAATTTGCTGGCATATAATTTTTCATAGTATTCCCTGATAATTGTTTGTATCTCTGAGGGATTGGTTGTAATCATTCCATTTTCATTCATGATTTTATCTATTTGGGTCATCTCCCTTTTCTTTTTGAGAAGCCTGGCTAGAGGTTTGTCAATTTTGTTTATTTTTTCAAAAAACCAACTCTTGGTTTCGTTGATCTGCTCTACAGTTTTTTTAGATTCTATATTGTTTATTTCTGCTCTGATCTTATTATTTCTCTTCTTCTGCTGGGTTTAGGCTGCCTTTGCTGTTCTGCTTCTATTTCCTTTAGGTGTGCTGTTAGATTTTGTATTTGGGATTTTTCTTGTTTCTTGAGATAGGCCTGGATTGCAATGTATTTTCCTCTCAGGACTGCCTTCGCTGCATCCCAAAGCGTTTGGATTGTTGTATTTTCATTTTCGTTTGTTTCCATATATGTTTTAATTTCTTCTCTAATTGCCTGGTTGACCCACTCATTCGTTAGTAGGGTGTTCTTTAACCTCCATGCTTTTGGAGGTTTTCCAGACTTTTTCCTGTGGTTGATTTCAAGCTTCATAGCATTGTGGTCTGAAAGTATGCATGGTATAATTTCAATTCTTGTAAACTTATGAAGGGCTGTTTTGTGACCCAGTATATGATCTATCTTGGAGAATGTTCCATGTGCACTCGAGAAGAAAGTATATTCTGTTGCTTTGGGATGCAGAGTTCTAAATATATCTGTCAAGTCCATCTGATCCAATGTATCATTCAGGGCCCTTGTTTCTTTATTGACTGTGTGTCTAGATGATCTATCCATTTCTGTAAGTGGGGTGTTAAAGTCCCCTGCAATGACCACATTCTTATCAATAAGGTTGCTTATGTTTATGAGTAATTGTTTTATATATCTGGGGGCTCGGGTATTTGGCGCGTAGACATTTATAATAGTTAGCTCTTCCTGGTGGATAGACCCTGTGATTATTATATAATGCCCTTCTTCATCTCTTGTTACAGCCTTTAATTTAAAGTCTAGTTTGTCTGATATAAGTATGGCTACTCCAGCTTTCTTTTGGCTTCCAGGAGCATGATAAATAGTTCTCCATCCCCTCACTCTCAATCTAAAGGTGTCCTCAGATCTAAAATGAGTCTCTTGTAGACAGCAAATAGATGGGTCTTGTTTTTTTATCCATTCTGATACCCTATGTCTTTTGGTTGGCGCATTTAATCCATTTACATTCAGTGTTATTATAGAAAGATATGGGTTTAGAGTCATTGTGATGTCTGTATGTTTTATGCTTGTAGTGATGTCTCTGGTACTTTGTCTCACAGGATCCCCCTTAGGATCTCTTGTAGGGCTGGTTTCGTGGTGACAAATTCCTTCAGTTTTTGTTTGTTTGGGAAGACCTTTATCTCTCCTTCTATTCTAAATGACAGACTTGCTGGATAAAGGATTCTCGGCTGCATATTTTTTCTGTTTAGCACACTGTAGATATCGTGCCAAGCCTTTCTGGCCTGCCAAGTTTCAAAGGAGAGATCAGTCACGAGTCTTATAGGTCTCCCTTTATATGTGAGGGCACGTTTATCCCTTGCTGCTTTCAGAATTTTCTCTTTATCCTTGTATTTTGCCAGTTTCACTATGATATGTCGTGCAGAAGATCGATTCAAGTTACGTCTGAAGGGAGTTCTCTGTGCCTCTTGGATTTCAATGCCTTTTTCCTTCCCCAGTTCAGGGAAGTTCTCAGCTATAATTTGTTCAAGTACCCCTTCAGCACCCTTCCCTCTCTCTTCCTCCTCTGGGATACCAATTATGCGTATATTATTTTTTTTTAGTGTATCACTTAGTTCTCTAATTTTCCCCTCATACTCCCGGATTTTTTTATCTCTCTTTCTTTCAGCTTCCTCTTTCTCCATAACTTTATCTTCTAGTTCACCTATTCTCTCCTCTGCCTCTTCAAGCCGAGCCATCGTGGATTCCATTTTGTTTTGCAATTCGTTTAAAGCGTTTTTCAACTCCTCGTGACTGTTCCTTAGTCCCTCGATCTTTGTGGCAAGAGATTCTCTGCTGTCCTGTATACTGTTTTCAAGCCCAGCGATTAATTTTATGACTATTATTCTAAATTCACTCTCTGTTATATTATTTAAATCCTTTTTGATCAGTTCATTAGCTGTTGTTATTTCCTGGAGATTCTTCTGAGGGGAATTCTTCCGTTTGGTCATTTTGGAGAGTCCCTGGCGTGGTGAGGACCTGCAGGGCACTTCCCCTGTGCTGTGGTGTATAACTGGAGTTAGTGGGCGGGGCCGCAGTCCGACCCGATGTCTGCCCCCAGCCCACTGCTGGGGCCACAGTCAGACTGGTGTGTGCCTTCTCTTCCCCTCTCCTAGGGGCGGGATTCACTGTGGGGTGGCGTGTCCCGTCTGGGCTACTTGCACACTGCCAGGCTTGTGTTGCTGGGGATCTGGCGTATTAGCTGGGGTGGGTAGGCAAGGTGCACGGGGGCTGGAGGGGCAGGCTTAGCTCGCTTCTCCTTAGGTGATCCACTTCAGGAGGAGCCCTGTGGCAGCGGGAGGGAGTCAGATCCACTGCTGGAGGTTTGGCTCCGCAGAAGCACAGAGTTGGGTGTTTGCGCGGAGCGAGCAAGTTCTCTGGCAGGAACTGGTTCCCTTTGGGATTTTGGCTGGGGGATGGGCAGGGGAGATGGCGCTGGCGCCTTTGTTCCCCGCCAAGCTGAGCTCTGCGGTCCGGGGGCTCAGCAGCTCTCCCTCCCTTTGTCCTCCAGCCTTCCCGCTTTCCGAGCAGAGCTGTTAACTTATGACCTCCCAGACGCTAAGTCGCGCTTGCTGTCGGAACACAGTCTGTCCGGCCCCTCCGCTTTTGCCAGCCAGACTCGGGGGCTCTGCTTGGCCGGCGAGCCGCCCCTCCGCCCCGGCTCCCTCCCGCCAGTCCGTGGAGCGCGCACCGCCTCGCCGCCCTTCCTACCCTCTTCCCTGGGCCTCTAGTCTGCGCTTGACTCCGGAGACTCCCTTCTGCTAATCCTCTGGCGGTTTTCTGGGTTCTTTAGGCAGGTGTAGGTGGAATCTAAGTGATCGGCAGGACGCGCTGTGAGCCCCGCGTCCTCCTAAGCCGCCATCTTCCGGAACCTGTCTGAACAAAGTCTTATTCAGAGAGTGCTTCATAAGCATTTGTGGAATGAACAAATGAATACTGGTTGATACTAGCCTGAATTTTATTACTGTTCAGGTGCCTAAAAAGTTCTTTAATAATTCTTAAATTTCAATAGCTTAACCAGAATATATTCTAGCATTGATTTTCCTTGTACACTTATTACTGCAACACAAATGGGCCTTTCTTATGTTTCAAGAAAATATTCCTTTATGCTATTGTTAAAAATATAAAGTTAGGGGCAACTGGATGGCTGTTAGTTAAGTGTCCGACTTCGACTCAGGTCATGATCTCATGGTTTGCGGGTTCAAGCCCCACATCGGGCTCTGTGCTGACAGTTCAGAGCCTGGAGCCTGCTTCGAATTCTGTTCTCCCTCTCTCTCTGCCCCTCCCCTACTTGCGCTCTGTCTCTCTCCACTCCCCTCTCTCAAAAATAAATAAACATTAAAAAATTTAAAAAATAAATTTAGACAAATTCCTCTCTGAAAAATGGGATGGTGATGGTATCTACCCTGTGTATTTAAATGAGTTCATACAAATAAAATATTACACGGTTATAGTTATTTGATCTTATACATCCTTACAATATAATTCTATCACAGATTTCATATTTTTACTATGTGAATGTTATTTAAAAACGATCCACATAAGAAACTATACTTAAGTTTCTTGTATGAACAACTTGTGGTTTTTCCCTGGAGTTAATAGTTATCTTATTGTTTGCTTAGTTTTTTCTTGTATTAATTATTAATTTTTTCCAAAATCTTACCAAGTAGAAACATCATTTCAATATGTCCAAACACATCAATTGTCTTTCTTTGCTTTTTTTTTTTTTAATTTTTTAATGTTTATTTATTTTGAGAGAGAGAGAGACACAGCATGAACAGGGGAGGGGCAGAAAGAGAGGGAGACAGAACCTGAGGCAGGATCCAGGCTCTGAGCTGTCAGCACAGAGCCTGATGCAGGGCTCAATCTCACGAACCGTGAGATCATGACCTGAGCCAAAGTCAATGATTAACCAATGTAGCCACCCACGTGACGCTCAACTGTCTTCCAATTGTATAATCTTTGGGACATCCCTCCCTGAGCCCACTAATCTGGACTAGATGTTTGTTCTTCATGCTTGCTACACAGCTATTACCCCAGGTCCCCCTCACCATCTGCCTGAAGATTCAATTTGCTTTCTTACATTATATTTCTGTGTCCTTCTTAGATTACCCTCTTGTTTGCCCATCTTTCAGTAATTTCCCTAGGAGGATGTACTCAAATGGCCTTGTCCACTTTATGTTTGCTTTGTTTGCTAGTTGTCCTTACTGTTTATGCCTGTAAGTTGCTCAACTGTAGTTGCCTTCAGTTATATTTAATCTATATACAGGATAATCTAGCAATACCCAACATATGCATTTAACATGTTTCAGTTTATCTTTTTATTGAATTGATAAAACCAGACATAAATTCATATATATGACTAAACATCGTTAACTGGGAGCTTTTGTTAACTCATTGAGCACTTCTATATGTTCCCATCTCTAATTTGGTAACACTAAGTATTTTTATATTGTCTGTATGTTCATGACTTTGTTAATATTGTTATTTCTTCAGTATCTTTATCTCTTCTCTACAATCACAAAGATTTTATGAAGCCTCCCTTGCTGTTAGGAATATGGGTCATGTACACATTGTTTTATTTTTTTTTTTTTTACATTTATTTGTAGTGATGTTCTCTTAGCTACACAAATTTTCAATTAATTCTTTAAGTCCCTCATCTCTGAATAGCTCCAGTTTAAATTCCTCTGCAGTATGAACCACTCATAGGAAACATGATTTTGAACTTTATGTTATTTTGACCTTTGTGTTATATTTTATTCTAGACTGAGATCTTCATGTGTTTTTTTGCATGTTATATTCCTTTATTTTTTACTTTAAAGTATTTTTACATCTTGTCTTTGTCTTTCTTTTTATTCTCCTTGCTTTGGCTTAACAGAGAATCTTTATTTCAAGCTTTTGTTTTGTTCTAATATGGGTAAGTTCTCCTGTGCCCTTTTGGCATCTTATTTAAGGATAGGTCGTTTTCACCTCAGAACTACAATGTGCTTTTTCTATAGTTGTAATAGATGAAGTATGGGGCTGAAGGGGAGAAAGCAGAGCTCAGCTGGGCTATGTATGTGTTGCTGGAGGTTGTAGATTCTGCTCTTTTCTGAGATTTTGACACAGCAGTAGTTGGGAACATAGGAGGAATGATCCAGAACTTTGAACGAGTCAAACACTCTCTCCTCTTTTCCCTTGTCACCCCTCTATCTTTTCCTGATTAAACTTAAAACATTTGCTTCTATCCCGGAGCCACCACTTATTGATTTTTTCTGTTTCTTTGCTACTTGAAGTATTTATGGGCCAGCTGAATAAGCATCACATGGAAGCTTGTTAGAAATGCAGAATCTCAGGCCTCACCCCAGATTTCCTGAACCAGAATCTGCATCAAATTGGGACTATATTAGGATGCCCTATGGCACCAATGTTCACAGCTGGGGGAGAGGAGGTCATGTAGCATCTGGAGTTTCTTATGTGCCCTCCCAATTTTTCTACTTCTAAAGATGTTATCTTATTTATTTTCTCTTTATATTCAATTATAATAAATTCCATTTTACTACCTGAGACATTTAGCTCCATTTGATTTTTTTTTTTTTTTTTTTGAGAGAGAAATAGTGTGCACAAGTGTACAAGAGAGAAAATTAAGCAGGCTCCATGCCAAGTGCAGAGCCCAATGTGGAGCTCAATTGTCATGAAACATGAGATCATTACGTGAGCCAAAATCAAGAATTAGATGTTTAACTGACTAAGTCACCAGGCACCCCTGATTTTTTTAAGTGTCTTTATTTTATTTTGAGAGAAACAGTACCAGCAGGGGAGGGGCAGACAGAGGGGGAGAAAGAGAGAATCCTAAGCACATGCCTCACTATCAGCACAGAGCTCAACATGAGGCCGAACTGAACTTTGAGATGGTGACCTGAGCTGAGATCAAGAGTCCAATGTTTAACCACTTAACTGACTGAGCCACCTAGGCACTCTTCCCTGATTTTATTTTTAAAGATCTATTTTTAAGTAATCTCTACACCCAACATGGGGCTCAAACTCAAAGCTCCAAGATGAAGAGTCCCATGTTTTACCAACTAAGCCAGCCAGGTACCCCTAGCTTCATTTGATTTTAATTATTAGCTGCTACCTCTATGGTTTCACTACCCGGCCCAAAATAGGATCCTTTATGACGGGGAAAGCCCAAGTGATTCTTTCTACCTTGTCCGCTGATATCATGTCACTGTAGCTAGAAACTTCTCCCACTAGCTTTTCTGTGATCACCTCTGACCTAGGCAGCTAAGTTGGATAGTTTTCTTTAAATTTTCCCCATTCACACTGTCTCTCCCGAACTATCTCTAGGTAATGAAAACGAAGACTTAGCAGTCCAGCAAAACTACAAGCTACACAAGAATCTTGTGTTTTCTATCCTTGGCTTCTATGTCACGTTTATCTTTTTTCCATTGTTGTTGAGGTAGTCACGGTGTTGGAGTGTATCCTTTTTTATTTTTCCTGAGCAGAAAGGGGAAATTGTGGGGAAAGAGGTACTGTGTTTTAGTTTTACTCTACCTCTATCCTTAGGTCCCATCTAAACTCATTTTAGAATTAATGTTTTGTTTTGTTTTTTTGTTTTTTTTTGTTTTTCTATGGAAGCACAATCTTATTAAGATAAATGAATGTTTGTGAGTGTTGTCCTCTCCCCAAGGAACACTGAAATAAAAGCAACAAAAAGATGCATTGTGAATTTGAAATCTCAGTGTTTTATCTTAAAATGCTTTAGCAATTGGATAATGCTGGTATTTTTAAGACTTAGGTACTGATGGAACTCCATTATTATGGGTTTTGCTGGCAGGTACTTTTTACTTATATCTCCTCACTACATTCCTTTCAGCCTACTCAAAAATGCCCAGTGAGCTGTCCTTACTAAAGTTGTGTTGTATTCACAGCTTCCTAAGCTGTGAGCAGTATTAGTGCGAGCTTCCATACATTTCTTTCAACCTTTACCAGGAAGGGCAAACCTCCTAGGGTGAAAGATAATTCTGTTTTTATGATCACTCCTGCTGAATTGTACTGTATTATGTGTGATCTGATTGGAATGGTGCAAGTCAGTAATGTGCCACAATACCTCTAATGCCAAGTAACGGAACACAAAAGGACAAACAAAAAAATATTGTTATTTAGAGAAAGAAAGACCCATGAGCTATATGCTATCGACCTAGCACATACATGGAATTTTAGCAATTCAGGGTAACATTAAGTAGCTCATGGATTTCATGTTCTTAGTTAAGTTAGGAAAGCAACTAATTTTGAAATATAAAATAAGTGATGTCAGGAAAGGGGGGCAGTGAACGAAAGGAAAAGGTGAAAAGAGGAGGGGACAGGAACAGATAAGGAAGATTAGCATTTTCAAAGCTTATCTGATTGAGTGATGATAGTCCATTTGAGAGTGCAAATAAATTTATGCATAATTCACACTGTGAAATCAAATTGTTCTTATATGGTTACTTCTGGATTAAGCTCAATTTTTTAAAAAAATTTTTTTAGGGGCGCCTGGGTGGCTCAGTCGGTTAAGCGTCCGACTTCGCTCAGGTCATGATCTCACGGTCTGTGAGTTCGAGCCCCGCGTCGGGCTCTGTGATGACAGCTCAGAGCCTGGAGTCTGCTTCAGATTCTGTGTCTCCCTCTCTGTCTGACCCTCCCCCATTCATGCTCTGTCTCTCTCTGTCTCAAAAATAAATAAATATTAAAAAAAAAAAATTTAAAGGAATTTAAAGGAATTTTTAAAAAAAATTATTGAAGTATAGATGTACTGTATACAATTGTACGCAATGTTGTTAGTTTCAAATGTACAACATAGTGATTTGACAATTCTATACATTATTTAATGCTCGCCATGAGTGTAGTTATAATTTGTCACCATATAACATGATTACAATATTATTGACTATATTTCCTATGCTGCACTTTTAATCTCTGTGATTAATTTTATAACTGGAAGACTTTATTTCTTAATCTCCTTCACCTATTTTGCCCATTACCCCACCCTCCCTTCTCTTGCAACCACTGCTCTGTTCTCTGTACTTATGGGTCTATTTCTGGTTCAGTTTTGGTTTTCGTTTTGTAGATTCCACACATAAGTGAAATTATATGGTATTTGTCTTTCTCTGTCTGAATTCTTTCATTTAGCATTTTACCTTCGAGGTCTATCACTATTAACACAAATGGCAAGTTCTCATGCTTTTTTGTGGCTGAGTACTATTCCACTACATATATAATATGTCTCTCTATATTATATATAGAGAGACATACCTATATAGAGAGATATTTAGAGAGACATATCTATATGTAGAGATATAGAGACATATCTATATATAGAGTTATATATAAAACACAACTTCTTCATTCATCTACCAATGAACACTTAGATTGCTTCCATATCTTGGCTATTATAAATAATGCTGCAATAAACATAAGGGGTACATATCTTTTTGAATTTGTGTTTTCATTTCCTTTGGGCAAATACCAAGTAGTGGGATTACTGGATCACATAGTATCTCTACTTTTCAATTTCGGAGGAAGCTCCATACTGTCTTACATAGTGGTTGTACCATTTTACTTTCCTACCAACAATATACAAGGATTCCCTTTTCTTCACACCCTAGCCAACATTTGTTTGTTTGATATTAGTCACCTGACTTGTGTGAAATGATCTCTCACTTACATTTCCCTAATGATTAGCAATGTTGAGCATCTTTTTCATAAACACTGAATTTTTCATTTTAGCATCAGAAGGGACATTTTGGTGACATTATTTCCTCTCAAGATTATTTCAATTTTGAAAAGAAAAGTTTATCTATTTTGAGACAGAGAGGTAGAAAGAGAGAGAGGAAGCAAGTAAGGGAGGAGCAGAGAGAGGGAAAGCCAGAATCCCAAGCAGGCTGTACACTGATGCAGGGCTCAAGCTTGCAGACCATGAGATCATGAGCTAAGCTGAGATCAAGAGTCAGATTCTGAACCGACTGAGCCACCCAGGTGCACTGTAAAATTATTTCAAATTAATGGTATCTCTCCATTTTGTCGAAATGCATCTTTAGACATGAAATGGTTTGGATTTCTTTCCATGTGGTAAATTTTTTAATACAATAGTGTGTTTCAAGTAGAAGAGTCACAAATCTCCCTATGTCTTTAATAAATCAGGAAAAATGTGAGAGTAAAGAGAAGAGGTTTTTAGTAGACTTCATGTAAAGTATGTTTAGATTAGCTTCAATTTTCCCTCTGTGCTCATCTTCCAAATTCTGTTCTTCCCTAAATGGAAGTGTAGCTATCTATGTACAGACCATCTCATCAGTTTAGCCAAAGTTTTCTTACCAAGCAGACAGGTTGCTCAAGCAATTATTACATGAGAGTAGTACTGATTTCACTGACCACTCATCCCTGATTATTAATATTTCAGAGCTGAGCTTATAGGAAAAGAATTCTACTTGCTTGGAAATATGTCCAGAGTGAAGGGAAGGAAATTTCCTCCCAGAAAAAATGTATCTAGAAAGAATCACAAAAGGTGATTCCTCGATAACAATGGTAAATATTTTATTTCATATTACAAACATTTACTGAATATCTTTTAGCTTCCAGAAACCATATTGGGAACCAACAAGCTCACCCCTTACATCATCCTTAAATCAGAATATTAGAATAAAAGGGAGAAGTATTATATTTTACATAAATTTAAATCTATCAAGTTGGAACATGTATTGGAAAATCCATACTAATTTACTCTTATGAATTGTTTTGTGTATCAAATTATTCATGTATTTTTTTTTATTGAAGTATAGTTGATATACAATGTTACATTAATTTCAGGTGTACAACATAGTGATTTGACAACTCTATACATGCTTGCCATAATAAATATAGTCACCTTCTGTCACCAAATAATATTATTACAATATCATCATATCACCAATGCTGTAGTTTTCTTTTTTTATGTAAAAGAAAAATTTTAATGTTTATTTATTTTTGAGAAAGAGAGAGAGAGGCAGAGAGCGAGGGAGACAGAATCTGAAGCAGGCTCCAGCCTCTTCTCATTGGTGCAGAGCCCAATGTAGGGCTTAGACCCACAAACTGTGAGATCATGATCTGAGCCGAAGTCGGACGCTTAACTCACTGAGCCACCCAGGTGCCCTTGCTGTACTTTTCATCTCAGTGACATATTTACTTTATAACTGGAAGCTTGTACCTTTTAATCCCCTTTATCTATTTCACCCATCCCCCACCCACCTCCCCTCTGGAAACTACCAGTTTGCTCTCTGTATTTAAGTGTCTGTTTGTTCAGTTGCTTTCCTGTCTTGGTTATTATAAATAATGCTGTAATTTTTTAATTAGTTTTCATTTTGAGGGGTTAAAGACTATAGTATTTACATTTTTATTTTGGGGGGAAACTGCATACTGTTTTCCACTGTTGTTGTACCAATTTACATTCCTACAAATGTTGCACAAGGATTTTCTTTTCTCCACATCCTTGTCAACCCTATTTCTTCTCCTTTTGATATTAGCCATTCCAACAGGAGTAAGGTGATACTGTGATTTTTGTTTTCATTTTTCTAATGATTAGTGATGTTGAACATCCTTTCACGTATTTGGTCATTTTTATGTCTTTGTAAAAATTCTATTTAGGCAGGTCTTCTCATTTTTTAACCAATTTTTTGGGGTCTTTTGGTGTTAAATTTTAAAAAGTACTTTATATATTTTTACATATTAACTCCTTAATGAATATATCAGTTGCAAATATCTTCCCCCATTCCATAGGTTGGCTTTTTGTTTTGTTAATGGTTTCTTTTGCTTTTTTATTTTAATGTAGTCCTAGTAGTTTATCTTTGCCTTTGTTTCCCCTGCCCGATAAGACCTATCTAGATAAATGTTCCTAAGGCTGATATCAAAGATATTACTGTTTCCTTCTAGGAGTTTTATGGCTTTAGCTCTCACATTTAGATTGTAAAACATTTTGAGTTTCTTTTGTGTGTGGTGTAAGAAAATGGTCTGGTTTTACTCTGTCCGGTTTTCCCAGCACCATTTATTGAAGGGACTGTCTTTTCTTCCTTGCATATTCTTGCCTCTTTCCTCACAGGTTAATTAACCACATAAGGGGGTGGGGCTCATTTCCTGGTTCTCAGTTCTGTTCTATTGATCCATGTGTCTATATTTGTGCAAGTACCATACTGTTTTGATTATTGTAGCTTTGCAGGATATCTTGAAATCTGGGATAGTGCTACAGCCAGCTTTGTGCTTCTTTCCCAAGAATGCTTCTCTATTTAGACTATTTTGTGATTCCAAAGCAATTTTAGGATTATTTGTTCTAGTTCTGTGACAAATGCCAAAGTATTCTGATAGACATTGCATTGAATCTGTAGATTGTTTTGGGTAATATGGACATTTTGACAATATTAATTCTTCTAATATGGAGCATGGAATATCTTTCCATTTGTTTCTATCATCTTCAGTTGTTTTCATCAGTGTTTTATGGTTTTCAGAGTATGGATCTTTTACCGCCTTGGTTAGGTTTTTCCCCTACGTATTTTATTCTTTTGGTGCAATTACAAATGGAATTATTTTCTTAATTTCTTTCTGCTACTTCATTACTAGGGTATAAAAATACAAGAGATTTCTGTATATTGATTTTGTATCCTGTGACTTCAATGAATTCAGTACTTCTAATTTTTGGTGGAGCCCTTAGAGTTTTCTATGTATTGTATCATGCCATCTGAAATAGTGACAAGTTTTCTTCTTCCTTACCAATTTGGATCCCTTGTCTGATTATTGTGGCTAAAATTTCCAGTACTATTTTGAATAAAAGTGGTGAGAGTGAATATCTTTGTTTCCAATCTTGGAAGAAAAACTGTCAGTTTTTTCCACCACTGAGTATGAGGTTAGCTGTGGATTTTTCATATATGGCTTTTATTATGTTCAGGCACATTCCTTCTAGAGCTTTTGTTTTTATAATGAACGGATATATGTGTGGATTTATTTTGTTATTTATTTCCCCCTTTGTGGATTTCTGTCAAAAATTTGGTAAATACACGAGTCTTGCAATGTCAGAAGTGGAAGGAACCCAAATGATCATCTTATCTATTTCAAAAATTGGTTAAGAGATGACACTAACTAGGGACCCAGGAGTAGGGAAGTCTTCATGAGTCCTAAGGTACTCAAAGAACAGATCAGAGAAAGAAGTGCTACAAGATGGAACTGACAAGAAGTAGCCAGTGAGAATGTGGGAAGATAGTGTATTGCCTGTCTGGATTTCATTCGTTAAATATCCAAGCTATGCAAGGTGTCTTTTCTCAGCCTTGCTGGCTAACATACAATACTTACCTAACTATGCTCTAAGTCAATCATGAAACTATTGACATTTGAGCTGAATAATTCTTTGTTATAGGGGCTGTCCTATGCATTGTGAGATGTTTTGTAGCACCCTGGTCTCTACCCACTAGATGCCAGCAACACCACCCCACTCCAGTTGTGACAATAAAAAATGTCTCCAGACATTGCTAAATATCCCTGGAGGACAAAATCACCCCAAATGAGAATCACTGCTCGAAAAAAAACAAACTTAATCTGTAGTTGTATTGATTCCTACTAGCTAAAGGGGTAGAAGAACCTGAAAATAGGTTTCTAGTCTTATAGCAAAATTTATTGAATTATTTTGGAAATGTTTTATGGCTTAATACCATAATATCAATAAATGTGATGTGTACTTTTCTATACACTCAGAAATTGCATTAGTAAGCAGTCCTATAAGCTCAGGTAGAATGTTTGGAACATAAGCAAACTACAGCTTTATTTTTGGCTGCCACTATCCCTTTCAAATTTAGTCAAAGAAAGCCTTTCCCAGTCACTAGAGAAGTTTCAGCAAGTCCATTTCCCCTCGGGGCCTTCACTGATAAAAGTCCTCTGGGTGCTTTCAGTCACAAACCTAGTCTCAATTCAGAAAACAGAACCTTCATGCTTTGTCATAGTCCTGATCCCTAAATTGATCTGGCACTAAATCTTCTCTCCTCCCAGGCCAGGGCTTACTTGCGGTCAAAGGAAAAAGTAGCACAGCACGGGCTTCTACTTGGTTTTCCCTGCCATCCATTTCTCCTCCTCTAGCATTCTGCTACTTCTGACCCTTCATAGATCAAACTGAGATGCAAAATATGAGGAATAGTCTAGCCCGGTGTGGCAGGTACCATTGTCTATCAGCATTGAGACCCTCTTGGGGGGCAGATTTGTAAAGCTGTCATTCCACTGGCATATTTACTAGTTCTTCCTGCCTGCAGGGTTCCTCTGACAATGCTTTGTGGCATGGATGTTGTGTCTTTATTCCTTTGTCATTTCTCCTCACTGCCTAGTCTTCCAAAGTCCACTGCTCCCAAACTCTCCTTGCTGGGGTCCATGCCCTACTGGGACTTGCCCTGGTCTCCGACAGGAATCCCAAAAGCCACGTGTAGGCGCTCTTTTCCAGATGGGTCCCACTGGGTACGCTGGACTACTCACATCCTCTGGCCCAGGAACACTTTGCAAGTGCAGCCCCAACCTGTACCCAGGCACAAGACTGGGGGAACAACACAGTTACTGAACAGCCACAGGCACCATTGTTCCCTTTCAAAGAAGGATCCTTATGTAAATAAGGTTTTTCTAGGCTTGAGGAACCACACCCAACCCAGCTCCCAGGAGAAGTGTTTAACAGCAGTTCAGAGGCTCTTTTTAAAAACTCACTATACAATACGATCTTAATTGTGAACTTTGACTCTGTTTTGATTCCCAAAGAAAAGGTGAGTCTCCAAGAATCAGGTAACTGGGTTCTGGATAACCATTTTAAAGGTTTCTGAGTGGCCTGTCACTGACTACGTCAAACTGTCATTTTGACCTTTTCATCTGGCTATGTAAGTTTTTGTAACTTTAGTTTTAATTCTAATTATTAGATTATAGACCTTTAGCTCCATGATTTTTAAAAGTTCACTAAAATCTGTCTGATCTCTAGGTAGCAATCTATAAAATGATTGAATTAAATCAAATTATTCAAGTTCATAAAAGACTTCAAATTGAGTATGTGCTGTAAATTTCAAAACAAGACTGTATAAAAAAAATCTCATTGGTTTTCATTAATCTATTTTTTCTTATTAGAAGAAAAATTACATTTTCTTAATATTATGCCCATTCCGGAATTTTAAAGCATGCACAGTAGTTAATCAATACATACTAGTTACTTGCCATGGACCAAGAACTGTGTTTTAGGGTATGTTAATAGTGTGGTACAGTTTAATTTCCTTCTTTCAATTTTTTTTTTTTTTTTAAGAAAATCAATTTCTACAATATTCTCCGGTGCGTATTAGGATAAATTAACCTACCCTTAAAGCACCTCGCAATGGTAGGAGACATCTCATGTGAAAGTACAATGATCATATTGCCACAGGCTCTGTAAATCTTTAGGACATAGGTAGAGTTGTATTCTTTATTAACTAGAGCTGTCACTGGAAGTTGCTAATTCTTTCTTTAGCTGTGTCTTAGATTTATAACAGTTGCAACAGTTATTCCCCAGTTCAAACAATGTCTCCAGGAAGTTTTTCTAATTTCCCCAGTTTTATTTTTATGTATGTTCTATAGTATCTACTGCCATGATATGTAGTAAGGAGAAACAAAGAATGAAACTAATGGTTTGAATGGCATTACTCAATGTTCATTAAAAATGAATCCAATTCCATCCCAGGAAAATGACTGACTCAGACATCTTAATCTTTCAAAATAGTTGTATACCAGTTAACCTCTATTTTCCCCAAATACAAAGCAGGCTAAAGAGAATATGATCATTTTATGACACTGAAAATTCTCAACTTGCCATTCAGAAGGACTTCAGATTTTAGAGAAAGATGGGTTGTCTTTGGGAGAGAAAAAGGAAAGTTTTCATGTCTAAAATTTTAATTTTTATACTGATCCACAATGATCCTCATATCATTCTACATCATTCCTCATACACATTTCCTAAATAATAAAAACTGTAACAATAGCACGGCAGCTGGGTGGTGCAGTCAGTTATGCAACTGACTTCAGCTCAGGTCATGGTCTCACAGTTCGTGAGATTGAGCCCTGTATGGGGCTCTGTGCTGAGAGCTTGGAGCTTGGAGCCTGCTTCAGATTTTGTCTCCTTCTCTCTCTGCCGATCCCCTGCTCACACTCTCTCCCTCTCAAAAATAAACATTAAAAAAAAAAAAAAATTAGCAATAGCTAATATGTATTTAATGCTTAATATTTTATAACAGCATTTTGTAGATATTATGACAAATTCCATTCTGTCTTCAATTATTCAGTTTGCTTGTTTCCATGTTGATGTCACATTTACACACCTAACCAGTGTGTATGACAATGCAGTCAGCACAGCATTAGGCTGAGACTTCACTGAGGAATCCCTTCTGTGGATTCCATGGAGTCCTCTATTTTGAAGGGAGTTGTGGCAGCCAGCAGCTATGGATTCATAAGTGTGTAGAGTAACATAATGCAGGAGGGAATAGAAATGTTGAAGCTTTGGCCCTTTGTGATGCTATCTACAGAAGAAACCCTAAAATATATGCATAAAGATCATATTTGCTAGATTTGCTTTCTGTTTACATATTAATATCCTTTTTTGACCCCTGAGGAAATTATAGTTAGAAAATAGGAGATGACCTAAATAAAAAAAGTACCAAGACATTGGCTCATTTTGTTAATAATTAAGATATTTAAGGATTTCACACAGACCTCTTGGATGTACCTCTAGTCTGCCTATAAAAATTACTGCCATTGATTTCATTCCCCTTGGTAGTCTGTTGTTGATGACGGTGCTAATCTAATGACTATGCTGTCACGCCTTGTATACAAGGGCTGGTCTGTGGGTTGGGGAGTAAACAAGAACCCTGACAAGGACCACTTTAACCACTTTTAAGTCCATGTATTTCCATGAGCGGATAGAGGAAAGGGGTGGGATGTTGGTTGTGGAAAAGAGAAAACTCTAAATTCGTGATAATTTCGTGTTGGCATATGGATCATCAGAATCTGCCCATCTGTCTTCTCACAACCTGTCCCCACTTCCTCTTTGGAGTTTTTTAAATTAATCATTTTTTGTTTTTTGCACCTTGATTACTCTCTTCCCTTCCTCTCTCCCTTTCTTTCTTCTTCCTCCTCCTCTTTCTTCTCCATTAAGCTCCTTCCCTTCCCCTGCCTTTACTTATCTCCTATGGATAGTCATAATTTGTTCTTTGAACACTTTCTCCCCCGTCCACTAATTTATTTTTAGACTTTGCCTCGGCAGTAGATGAAATTCATTCTATTTAAGAGCACATCAGTCTTAAGCAGAGCATGTAGAACAGTGGCTCTACTCTGGAAAAGAACAAGAACAGAATTTCTTCCAGGGCAGGTAGGCAGATTAACTTGGTTGCTGAAAAATTAGTAGCTCAGGGCCTTTTCTCTGAACAGAATCTTGATTTCTCTCCAGAAATGCTTCCCCACCACATAATGGAAACAATGTGTTCAATTAGGAATTGATAAGTGAATGTATTCCATAATTTATTTGTTATGAGTAAACAAAGGCTCTCTCCAGTGGAAACCTTGATTCCTCTCCTGTATGGATTTGGATTCTTGTGCCAGAGGCATTCATTCTTCGTCTTGAACACACTGGTAACCAAGATCAGTACTTCTATTTCTTGTGCACTGTTGGAAAAATAGACCACACATGTGAGAAACAGGTTACAGAACACTTTGCAAGGCGACATGTCAACAAGTTGAAATCAATTTGGCACAGTACAAATTGAATACAGAAATGCCCCTTACCTGCATTATTTACAACTACATAGCTCCATGAAGTCAGAAGTATAGTAAAGGTTACAATTATTGCATTAGTTAGGGTTAATATTTATTGCAGGGAAGATAACTGAATTTGGTATCAGAAGTGCCATGTTCAAATCCTGCTTAGCTATGCAAACTTTGGTAATTTACTTAAATTTCAATTTGATAATTGGTGAAATGAAAGTAATAACAGCAATACTGATAAAGTAATGTCTTTATTTCTAATGTGGAATAAAGGAGATAATCTTAAAACGTTGATTTAAGAAATGATGAGTAAATGCACCTCATCTAAAGGTGATAGTGAGCCTTTATTCATTTCAACAGACTTGGTATTTAAATTTTAATCTTAATGGCCTTTTAAACAAAATAGTATTAATCAAATTTCACAAAGTTCTATCTATTTACTCAACTTTGTCATATGGGAAAGTTTACCTAAAATGTGGGTAAATGTTGTCTTTATAAAGTAAATAAATTACAGCCACCAGGAATTAATGTTTTTATTATAAAGAATCCTATGGTGAAGCTTTTTATAAAACAAGCCTACTGTTTTTTGTTTTTTGTTTTTAATTTCTATAGATCTTTTCTCCAAGCTATTGCAAAGTTAATACTGCAACACCTATAAACAGCTTCACAACAATTAAAAAAAAAAAAAAAAAAAAAAGCAACTACCAATTTGCCACCACATAGGCTCTGGTGTTAAAGGAAATGGGTTAATTGTAAATAGTATTTACAAAATCACCATGTATCAACTTTTCAAAATCTGTTCCGCTGGCTTCAAACCTTTCTACCTAATATTCCGACATATAGATAAAACTGGCATCATACAAGGGACAAAAAAAAAAAAAAGTCTAGTTGGAATCCTTACTGCACATTGTGGGAGGAGACTGCAACTCTTCAGGTAATCAGGTTTAAATGTAGTTAAACAGATCATTGTACATTCAGCATGAAGGTGGCTCCCTTTAGATCCCTAACAGGGACAGTACTGCAATATAGTGGCAAATAGCAACTTGATCAAGTTTTTTTCTTAAGCATCTCCACTTAAAATAGCACCATCCATTGCATGTACAATTCATGTGCCCAGTGTCTTTCTTGATATATTGCATATCAAGTATGTATAGTTTCAGCGGGAAACCATAATGGATTTTTTCTAATGTTCATTTATTTATTTGAGACAGAGAGTGAGCAGGGGAAGGACAGAGAGAGAGGGAGAGAGAGAATCCCAAGCAGGTTCCTGTACCATCAGCACAGAGCCTGATGCAAGGCTCCATCCCACACACAGTGACATCAGGACCTGAGCTGAAATCAAGAGTCATACGTTAAACCTACTGAGTCACCACGGTGCCCTGGAGTTTTTTGTTTGTTTGTTTGTTTGTTTGTTTTTTAAAGATCAAGCAGTTAAAGTTGTGGTTAAAAGGAATGGTGGTGTATCAAGACCTTTATAATCAGATACTGATTTTGTATCCTGCACTGTGTAGAAAGCATTTTGTAGCATTTCTTCTTAATAGTAGGATTTCCTCAGATATCTAGTTTGAAAGCCAGAAAAAGGGCTTATAATGGGGGATGTAGGGGAGAGGTCATTTGTAACTAAGACACTCATGTTTATAACATGCGTACTTTTAGATGTTGCTAAGTGTTCCAGTCTAAAATTCAGAATAGATTCAAGTTCTTCTAGTAAGTTTTAGAAAAAAATGGCAATAGTCTCTTTAGAAGTTCAGTGAAATACATGGATAGCTAGAGAAAAGTCAGCCTGCTTAAAATTTGTTGTGCTAATTCTGAAAAGGGGGTTATGTCTGTAAGATTAGTATTATCACATTGAAAGTCGGGGATGTCCATTACTGTTTGATGCAATTTTTTTAATGTTTTAATGCAATTTGCTTATGTAGGATAAAGTTTTTGGTGCAGTTCAATATTCTGAGAAGACTTATCTAGAACGTCTCACCTCCATTTTTGGTAGCAAGTTAACAGACCAGGGTCATTTGCTTCCTGACTCGGACTCTGTCCAGATGGGCTTTTGCCATCATGCAGATTTGTTCCAAAGGGTCAGACACTGAGCACTCAGACTGATGGCGAGAACCAGGTGTTAAAAATGGAGGCCATGTGTGTCGTTGAGCTCTTGAATGCAATGGCTATTTCTGTCAGCTGCTGTGATTGACTCTGCTACTTGTTTAAGTTGTTCTTTCCCAGAAGGCTCCTTGAGGATTACTTTGTGGTCCTTATTGACACCTTTAAACTTTCAATAGCCATTATATTTACACTTTTTTTTATCCTGTCATAACATTTTCCATCAGAATTATATTGATTTCTTTTTGTGAAAAATAATCCTCATAGTGACTGAATTTTTTCTATTTCTGCCAGGAAAAAAAAGCTATTAAAACGCTTACACATCTCTCTCAAAGTGATCTTGTGCATTTAAAATACTTTTGTAATAATAAATACCACACAGACATATGTATCCAGTAAAGGGTTTCCATTTTTATGACACTTGCTTCTCAAGAACAGACATATTCTTTAAAGGAAAAAAAAGAAAGTTGCCAGCTCTGAATTGATTGACATTTGTTTACTTAACTCTCTCCTTTTGAAATCCTGCACACCTATTTCAACCTTGAACAGTTTCCAACTGTGGTATACTGGAACATTTTTTCATTTATTAAGTTCAGTGTTGCCAACCCAAACAAAGTATAATCAGCGATGATCCGAGCAGACCAAGCTGTCTAGCACCATACAATGTATCTGCATACTAATTTCCAAATTCCCTCACATTTCCAGAGAACTAATGGGATCATTTTCATTCTGTTACAGCAACTCAACAGTTACTGAATCACCATCTGTGTTTTCGTTAACCTGAATCAGATATGAATTCTGTTATTGCAAGGTAGAGCAGCTTGTTTAATGATTCTTAATCTTTTCTTTAATTAAATCATGCAGCCAACCTGAAAAATCTATCTTAATGCAAATTAGGAGGTTTTTTGGCATTCGCTTACAGTAATGCACTAATAAGGTTAATTTATGAAGGTTCTCTTCCAGTCTGTACAGATGATATTTGTTCACTGCATATTTTTAGCATATTGTCCCTTTTTGTAATATTTTAAGTAATAAAAACAGAGTTATTTTTCACTTACACAAATGAGAGATACTGTAAGCAGCACTCTCTGTTAACCAAAACTAAGTACAAAAAACAAAGAATTCTAGGTAAGGGGAGAATTCATTTTGTTGAATTTCAAATGCCAGTTCTCTGGAAATAATGGTCTCTCTCTAACCATTTTCAGTTTCTTAGGAGAAGAGAGCTGAATAATTAGGTGAGGAGGTCCCCTGAACTTTTTAAAAAAAACCTTTTGGATGGGAGTTAGTAATATAAAAAGTAAAGAAAATAATTTTATCTAAACTTATCAAAATGCAATTCATTGACAGTTATGTAACTGATAATTTCAAACAACCTTGTCTAAATTCTTTTCAGTTAGGTATTTATATTTTCATAATGCTAGATTCAGGATAAACATATAATTTTGGAGCTGGAAAAGACTATAAAAAATAGTATGGGATAAAATGAAATAGCAACTTCTAAGAACAGTGGGATTAAAAGTTAATAAATGAAAGAATGATACTAACTTTATCATTCTAATTACCTGTGAGGCTTTCCTTCATGACCTGGCTCTAATCATCTTATGTGGCAAATCATGTCATGTCATGTTCAAGACTTATAGTTAGTTCCTGTATCTACTGAGTCTCTTCTAAATCTACATGGAACAAAAGTCATTTGCATGAGTTTGTCATGGTAACTATATGAATTTCAGGGCCACATATATGCAAAGTATGTTACATACATGTAAAACTGTAAATATATAAACAAGGTAGATCTACGGTCAGAAACTAAAATTTACTGGATGGATTATTAGCTTTGCTCAAAAGGTTTTCTAATGTGATTTCAAGTGCAGTATCAGTATTTCAGGAAGCATTTGTATTTCCCTTGCATGCTTTGGCCAATTTGCATGATTTCTCCTAGTTAGACTGCTGTTCGCAAAGAATGGACTAAACTTTTAATAAGATTAACTTCTGTTTCACATTACACTTTGAAATGTTCTGTATAGGATAACATGTTTTCTTGTTTTGATCTCGTCATTTATTCCTATGACATTTAAGCACAATCTCTAAATGATCGTCTGATTAAATACATTTATTTTTTTTTTTAACGTTTATTTAGTTTTGAGAGACAGACACAGGGCATGAGCAGGGGACGGGTAGAGAGAGGGGGAGACACAGAATCCAAAGCAGGCTCCAGGCTCTGAGCTGTCAGCGCACAGCCCGACGCGGGGCTCGAACTCCCAAACTGTGAGATCATGACCCGAGCCCAAGTCCGTCCCCCAACAACTGAGCCACCCAGGCACCCCTGATTATATACATTTTAATGTCACAACCTATTTCTTTAGAACATAACGAGGTATAAGCTATTTCCAAAATGAAATTTCCTTGTTTGTTACTTATGAGGAAAATTAAAGTTAACTTTTCTTTAAATGCATTTTGGGAGATTTCATTATGGAATTCTGTGGTATGAGTATGTCATCTATCGCCCAAAGCACTGAGAAATAGTATAAGTAAAAGATGAGTGCTGTGGCCTTAAAAAAAGTAATAAATTGCAGAATACATTGCTTTGGTTACGACTAGGCCCCTAAGCTTTACCTCCTTTATCTATAGTATAAATATATGCAAATCTTGACCCATGGTTTTATTTCTCCTAGACTTTGAAAAGATAAAAACAAGCTGATTAATGAGGTAACAAATGTATTATTGCCTTTAACTTCCAAAGTCCAGTATGGCTGTTGACTATATTTATTATACCTCCAGGTAAAATTCAGTCCACAGGGAACTGAGCCCAACAGAAAGCATCAGTCATTTGAAGAATAATTACATAGCTTAATTATAATTAGAATCAAAGCAAGACACTGGTAGTCAACTGCCACCAGCAAGTGGAATAAAGTATTTCAAATACTTCGGGTCAGAGATTAGAAGATATACAGGCATTAAAGTAGAGATATTCTCTGGCATGAGTGAAACCCAATGACACAGAAATAGTTTTATATAGCAAATTGGTAAGTTACATTGCCTTTTTGCTTCTTTGAGGCGGAATCCATAAAATACTGAATTATAACCTTAGAGCAAAGCTGCTATTTTAAGAATTTTAAACTAATATTGACTGCTGTCAGATCAGTTTCTAGATTTATTGACTTAAGAAGTAGATATAAACTGAGGTGAAGGCAAGGTCAGGTCAATATTTATCTTGTGAATCAATAGATTTTGATACTAACAAAAAATGAAGCTCAATAAATATGTGGTTAATAGGAAGAAGAAAACTCGGATCAAAAAGTTTGTAATTTTGAAATTTCCCGAGCAAATTTGACTCGCCAGTTTCAAATATTATGGAGTATTATATGCCCTCGGGGTATACAGGAGAAAAGAATTCCGACTAGTAGTACTGAGAACTTAAGCTGTATAACAGACATGTGCAATGTTCCTGTCTCTGTAAGACAAATGTTTTTCAATCATATTGTTTTATTAGTTATTAAGTTATTTCCTCATTGTAGCTTTTATTTATCTGCCCCAGAAGAGAAAGAAACAAATAAGAGAATGTTTAATGCTGAAGTGGGATTTTGTTCAATTTTTAACCTAATGTCACTTGAGATGTGGTTCCTGGAATGAACTAGAATTGCTTGGTTTGACTAGTATCTTAATTCATCTTTGTAGCTTCTGTGTGCTTCAAGCTACCTGACTGTCTTAGTCTGTTCAGGCTTCTGTACCAAAATATCACAGACTGGGTAGCTTCTGGAGAATAGAAACCTATTTCTCACAGCTCTGGAGGCTGGAAGTCAGAGAGCAGGATACCAACATGAGCAGGTGAAGGCCCTCTTCCAGGTTGTAACCTTCTCATGGTAGAAGCAGACAAGAAAGCCCTCTGTGGTCTCTTTGATAAGGATACTAATTTCATTCTGCTCTCATGACCTAATCACCTCCCAAAGCTCTATTAATTAAGATGACATTGGGCATTAGGATTTTAACAGGAAGTTGAGGGGGACATAAAAATCCAGATCATAGCGCTGGCATACTGTAACACCAAAATGTTTAATTAGTGAACAGATTTATTACTTTTCCATAATTTCGGACTGCAGATTCTTGAGACACTTCAATCCCTCCAATCAGTTCCAGCCAATAGAAAGTTGGTCCAATGTACTGAAGGCCATAAGAAAATTCTACACAACATAAGGTCTCTGCTCTCCAGGTTCTTCCCATCTCATGTGCGTTTACAGAGCATGACAGACCCCGAGGACTCTTTATGAAGGATCATGTAGCTAAATAAGAATTGTCATGTTGTAAAATCTGCACATAAGACCCAGAGATACGAAGTGCAGTTACATCAGGGGAGACTTTTGGGGTCCTAAATAAAGTGAATTGGGAGTAGATCCATAGTCTAGTCTGTATCCAAAACAAAACACAAGATAAAGATATTTGTTCATCTAGTCTATCATCAGAATACTTAATATTTTGGTTAGAAAATTATCACAGAAAAATATGTTAAAAGTCTAAGCTGAAATATAACCTTCAAAATTATAGAGGGTCATGTTTTCCCCAGCCCCTAGGAAATTTCTTTTTATACAAACCACCTTCTCTTTTGTGTGTTATATGCCACCTCTAAGCTTTTACAGGGCAGAGAATAGGATGTCATCATTCTACACCTTCAGTGCCAAGTAAAGGAGTCTGCACATAGTAAGTCCTTACTCAACAAATGCGGGTTGAATAAAACTTCATAAAAAAAATTATTGTAATAGATCACTACTGTCCTCAACTGGAATTGGTTGTTAATGGATTCCCTGACAAAATGTTTCATTACCTAGATGTCTGTGAGAAAAGATAGTGCTGCATATTTTGGAATAAAAATTAAATGCATTAACCATCGTGTGTGTTCCCATAGTATTTTCCACATGACGCCACAGTGTGTCACAATTTAAAGAAATATGTCTACTTGGTGTACTAGATTATTGGACTGCGTTTTCTTTTTTATTTATTTATTTATTTACTTGGCACCTATAGGGCCTAACACCGTACCTTCCTTCTAGTGAAGATTCAGTCTTTGTTAAAATATTAACCTTATATAGAAACTTGTGATAAATGAATTACTGTAATAAATTTCAGCAAATGAGGGAAAACTTTTAGGACTGCTTCTCTTTGCTGTGAAGATACTCACTTTGTGAAATGTAGGAGGAAAAATAGACTTTTTATTATGTCATCTTATTTTGTTTCTATTGACAGATTTATCAGGGTCTTTTGCACAAAGTAGATTTAAAGTATATAAACAATTGGGGCGCCTGGGTGGCTCAGTTGGTTAAGCATCCGACTTCGGCTCAGGTCACCATCTCACTGTCCATGAGTTCGAGCCCTGCATCGGGCTCTGTGCTGACTGCTCAGAGCCCAGAGCCTGTTTCAGATTCTGTGTCTCCCTCTCTCTCTGACCCTCCCCCGTTCATGCTCTGTCTCTGTCTCAAAAATAAATAAACGTTAAAAAAAAAAAAAAAAGTATATAAACAATTTTTTTCTAGGTTTACAGACTCAAAAACTCCACATTTTAGTGGGAATGCTAGTAACTTTAAAATGCAGGCTTATTTGGATAATTCAGACACAAACTAACAAGGTTTGAATGCATTTTTATAGAAAAAGAACACAGCAAACTGGACAGTGGCAAGAGTCGCCAGGAAGAAGACAACCATTTCAAGGTACAGAAGTTTATTGCCAATCTGACGATCATTTCTGGTCCACAACCCCCAAGTGCTAATTGCAAACTTGGGGGCTGTGTCTCACCAAGAGGCAGAAATTATGCATTTCCCAAAGTGTGGTCTATGGATAGGGTGAGCACATTGTCGGGCATCCAAACCTAAACACTTAAAGGGGGGGTGTGCTTAATAATGTCTACTTATTAGTATTAAGAGTAATGGTGGGACTATCAGGCCAGGAAAGATCATTACCCAGAGGGGACCACTCATATTGGCATTATTATTTGGCGTCCTTATTTTACAGAGTGAATTCTGGGCTCTGGTCTCATTGAATTCGATAGAATCTAAAACTGGGCTGGGACTCCATGTTTTTACAAGCACCTGAAATGGTAGCAATGCAAATTTATGTTGGGTAAGTTGGAGTTGCAGCAATAGGTCAAAAAGGGGCAAACTCACCATAAAGAGATAGTTTACACAACTTCACACTTGCCCAGGACAGTTTCACTCCTTAGCACACCTGAACATGTTAGACTCCTGAGTCTGTAAGATTTGCAAGATTTAGGATATAGAATTTTATAGTGGGGCCCCGAACATATAAATCCCCTATTTTACAAATTTGGTCCATAAAATCAGGCTGAGTAAAGAGAACAAGGCTTCGTACAAACTGCAGTCTTTTACCAGGCATCACAAACGTCTCCCAGTGACTTACCCAAGAACAAATACGGAAATTAAACAGGTAGGATTTAAATTTTTTTTAAATGTTTATCTATTCTTGAGTGGGGGAGGGAGCAGAGAGAGAGAGAGAGAGAGAGACAGAATCCTAAGCAGGCTCCAGGCTGAGCTGTCAGCACAGAGCCCTATGCAAGGCTCGAACTCATGAACCCTGAAATCATGACCTGAGCCTAAGTCGGATGCCTAAACGACTGAGCCACTCAGACATCCCTGAAACAGGTGGGATTTATATAAACTACTTTATTATCACCCCTACCCCCACAATCCTAGGAGCCCCAAAACAAATATAAATTTAACAAGAGATAAAACTTTTTTTTTATCCTCAATAAAAACTATAAAGATTCTTCAAAACTAGTGTTTTAAGATCACATTTTAACTTAAAATACTTTCCAGAAGACTCAAAGGAAATATATTATTCTCAGAAAAAATTTTCAGAGTCCCTGATTATTGCACCCATCATTTCACTATGGTGAATTCTGGCCTGTAAAAGGCAGAGTACAGCATTGACCAGAACCAAAAAGAAATCATTTATATTCAACTTTTCCAAAACATGACTCTTATAGTGGATTTTCTAAAGAATGTTATCTGCCAAGAAATAAGCAACGGGAGGAATAACCAAGTGTAGAAAGAAAAAGTTTTTTTTTAATTTATTATCAATTGTGATACATGCAGATTTCTATATTTAATATGAAAACATTATAATTATAACTTAAATGCTTAAATATTATTTGACCTGAAACACAAGGAAAAAATCAAACGTGGTTTCTCAAAGCTGAAAGAACGATTTCTCATCTAAAACAAAAAAGGCACCATTTGTTTGATATTTTGATGAATAATTAATTTTATCATAGCTAAGATGACAGCTAATATTAGAACATTGAATTATTAATTTTCAAATGTGCAATAAAAAGCAGAATAAACATAAACTGAGATGTGTTTTACGTATGGGTTGTATTGCTTACATATTCTATTTAAGAAAAATATCAAAGGAAACAGAAGGAATTAAAAATCTTGTCAACACTTCTGATGAATTCTTTTACTCAGTACTTTCTGTGCCACTTTAAAATATAAAGCACAAATAACATTATCTGATAATAAATGTGATTATTGAATGCTAAAGATAGACATTATCCATATCTCACATCTTTGTGTACTAATTCCAGGCAGGAGAGCTAAATTACAAAGCAATAATGAGAAATATCTATGGTCTTAACAAATTCACCTCTAATCTTCACTGGATTAGTTTGAGAGATGAAAACTATTTCTTTAGAATAGGCTTGTTATTTTTTTAGTCATTATCTTTTTGTGACAGTTATTCTTGTTACTTCATGGAAGAAAACTCAAAGAGGTCTCAGTCTTCCTCAAATGCACAATGTTCAAGGTTCAGTCCAAAAACAGGCACAGACTCTATATAGCTCTGTTGCACTGGGGGCCAATGCTGATGCCCTAATACCTCCACATACACCTCCCCTGAACTCTTGAGCCTTCAAAGCCTTAACACTTGATTCCTAATTAAGAAGGTATTTCCATAGTGTTGGCGTCCTAAGCACTTAAGCAGTATAGAACAGGACCACTACTCAGAGCAAAAGGACAACTAGAGGACATGCAGAAGTGGCTGGAAGGCCAACAGACCGACGGACATTTTCAGGCTGTAAGTCCTTATTAGAAGAAAGCAGTTGTTTATCCCTGACCTCACAAGGATTTAATCCAGATAAAAGATGAGTTCATATCCATTAAAGCAAAATGGCTTTTGTTCTTCATTGTGCCATTTACTATTCAGGCACATGGGTCAGGGAATGCATAAAGGAAACTTTCACAATACTGAAGTAGGACCCCAAGTAGAAAGTGATTTGACTTATAGCTCATCTAATCTGGACAAGAATGACTCTAAACAGGAATGCTTCTGTGATGATATTCAAAACAATAATGTTTAATCACTATTTTTGTACTCTACCATACCATGTATACCCTCACTGAGGGGTCTATGTATGCCACTAGATTTTTTAAGTTTATTTATTCATTCTGAGAGACACAGAGACAGTGTGAGCAGGGGAGAGGCACAGAGAGAGGGAGGGAGAGGGAGAATCCCAAGCAGGCTCTACACGGTCCGTGCAGAGCCAATGCAGAGCCCCATGTGATATAAAACACGTCTTATATATTATATACATCAAGTGACACACTTATTAATAATCCAATTAACCTATGAGACAGAGAGAGAGAGAGAACAAGCAAGGGAGAGGCAGAGAGACAGAATCCTAAAAGAGAGAGAGAGGGAGAGGGCTTGATCTCATGACTGAGATCAGGACCTGAGCCAAAATCGAGTCCAACACTTAACTGACTAAGCCATCCAGGCGACTCTATGCATCTTTCTTTAAAAGATTAAATAACTTGCCTAATATTGTATAACTGGAAAGAAGCTGAGGTAGAATTCAAATCCCTTTTCCAGATATTACACCACAATCTATGTTAAACTATTAAAGTGTCTGAGAATTGGGGCACCTGGGTGGCTCAGTTGGTCAAGCATCCCACTTTGGCTCAGGTCATGATTTCACGGTTTGTGAGTTTGAGCCCCACGTTGGGCTCTGTGCTGACAGCTCAGAGCCTGCTTCAGATTCTGTGTCTCCCTCTCTCCCTGCCCTCCCTCCCTTGCTCATGCTCTGTTTCTCTCCCTCATATATGTAAAAAAAAATTCACATATATTATTATAATAGCCTCAAAACTGGTTTTCCTGCCTTTGTTCTTGTTTCCTATGGCAGAAATTTCTAGACTTGTATGTCTATTTTACTTGAAGGTGGACACTGAACCAAGAACTAAAATTCCAAGCCTACTAGTCCATTGGGGAACTATGTGAATAATTATAGCCAATGGAAGGCAACTGGTTGGGTCACATTTCTACGTGGAGGTTGTTGAATATGCAGTACCTACTTCTCACGTTCCTCTTCCTCAGAAACCATGGAGATCTATTGTGGAAGGCTACTGCATCACAGGATGGAAGGAGTAGGGATCCATATGTCACTAATTAAAAGAGCATGATCCAAGAGAGCTACTCATCCAGGAACATCAACATTGGAGTTTGTGTGAACAATAAATACAATTTTAATAAGCCTCTGATATTTTCAGATTGTCACTACCTTTATGCTAACGGACATATTTCCCTACAGCCTATTCTCCACCAAGCTGAGTGATGTTATTAAAACAAAGCTCAAATTACACCACTCTTTTGCTCATGTACTTTACTCCAGTCACACAGGCCTCCTGGCTATGCCTGGAATTCACCACTATTCCACTTCAAGCCTTTTTACTTTTCCTATGCCTACTTCCTTGTCTTGTCACCCTCTTAGCCTTTCCTTGACCAAATTATTTAAAATGAAATCTGAGTCTTACTTACATCTTATATTGCCTTTCCTGTTCGAATTTTCTCCAGAGGACTTACAACTATCACACAATATTTTATTTGTTTTGTGTTTTGGCTGTTTGAACTCCCACACCTTGAAACACATCGAGAACATTGTAGGAAACCAGTAAATATTTGTTAAATGAAAGAATGAATTGATTCAACAAATTCATTACAGTTTTAATCTACTCAAACATTCGACATTCACTGAGTTCAATACATGTCTCTGGGTTAGAGAATCCTAACACACACACACACACACACACACACACACACACACACACACACACCATCCTTCATCTCTCACTAACATTTTAGGTATCAATTTAAATATTGCTTCCTAAAGCCAAAAGCTCAATTCTCCTTTTTTGATGCCTTCGTCCATTATCTATCATGCTCTGCTCATGTTATCATGCAAGTTTTTATATATAGCCTATCTGTATCTATTCCCAACTATATGTACTTTCCATAAGAGCAGGAATCATGAGTATTATTCAACCTTGCATCTCTACCATTTGTCACAGTTATGGTTCATAAAGTAATTAAACTTTGAGTTCACAGATTTAAAACACTATTGCTTTGAATTTAGCAATTTAGAGATTTCTGTTAATTATATGGATTATGGTTTCATGGTATGAAGAGTGATAGGAAGAACCTAGAAGATTGAGGAGTAATTTTTATAAAAGAATAGAAGCTACTCCCTTCAAGCTTATGTGACCTGAGGCATGAGTCAAGGGTGATTTTCTGGCACCAAATGTTTATAGTGAGGCAAGGAAGGTATGGGCTAAGGGCCTTGAAGGGAGAGAATATTCTCACTTTCTGTCTGAAGGCACAAAAGGACCCTAATTACATGTGTCCAAGCCTTTTAAAGACAATTTTGACCAATATCAAGCCCCTAGAAATAATTACCCTGGTACTTCTTTCTTTGAAAACTTAGTTGGTTATCCACAGGTTTGTTCGTGTAGTCATTTAAATTATTTTTCAGCATATATTTATTCCCTCCTTATCCCTAACTTAGTTCTATGTTCTCATGGTGGACAGAATGTACTTTTCTACTCCTTGACTTGTTTGGACAATTGGATATTAGATTATGAGATGGTGTGATGTTCAGAATATTCTTACATTGTCAGACTTGTGTTCTTACATTCCTGTATTATTGTATGAAAAGAACTTGCCTCAGATACATATTACTGCTGGCCCAAGGAAGAGAGATGTGTGGGACAGATCTGAATCCAGCCCACATACTGAAGCAAAGTCCAACTAAGCCTAGCCTAGATTAGCCCAGCTTTGGACACCTGCAGATTGTGACTGAGAAATAAGTCCCTAAGTTTGGAGATGATTTTTACGTAATTATTGTGAAAAGAACTGATAGAGAACTGTCCTTTTTTTCTTCCTTTCTTTCCAAAAATTTTTAAGGAGGCCAGGCAAGAAGTTTTACTTCTACATCTCTGATGAAAGTACTAGATATTTCAGAGAAGGGCAGGGAAGATGGCAGAGGAGGAGGATCCTGAGCTTACCTTGTCCTATGGACACACAAAAACGACTACTTATGTTACAACTACCTCCGGAAACAAGCTGAATGCTGGGAAAAATCGACCTTCTACAACTGGTTATAGAGCGAAGGTCACATCAGAAAGGGTAAGGGGAGCAGGGATGTGGTCAGGAACCAAACCCCTGGCCTGACTGACCACTAATGAGAAGGATTAGCACCGAGAAGTGAGGGGATCAGATCACATACCAGGTATCTCTGGCCCTGGGGATACATGCTACGAAGACGAGTCCCCATAACATCTGGCCTTGAAAATTGGCAGGGCTTAACTCCAGGAGACGAGGGCAATAAGAAGCTGAGTCCCAGTATGTTAAATAACTGTGCTGGAGGTACAGCACAGAAACAGCTTGAAAACAGTAGCTGGGATATATGTGAAGCTATACTGACCAATTTTAGGACATGTGCCAAAGCGGCAGGGATCTGCAGATTTCTCCAGGAACAAAAGTATTAGTGGTGCTATTTCGCTTGCCCTCCTGCAGCCTAGATATCTGGATGCTTGTGGGAGCTAGTTCTAACACTCCCCATTTACCTTGATAGCACTATGTGAGCTGCCCTGATGTCCCCTCCAGATCTGCCCCACCCAAACTGCCTGCCTTGGCAGGTTACCCTCCAAAGTGGCTCCTGCCTCACCACACCATCAGGTAGCTGCAGATGGTATTGGTGTTCCTCCAAAATGATTCCTGCCCTGGGGGTCGGAAGATAACCCAACATACGAGCATGTCCACAGGCACCTAAGCTAGCGAAAAAGGGAGCAAGCCCTAACCTTTCGTGTACCCACAGCTCTCAGAGCTGATAAATACAAACAACCAGGATATGGGCCAGTCTTGTACACTAGCAAGCTCATGGCACCTGTATCTTGGCTTTAGCAGTGTTAGGAGCAAACTCTGCCCAGTGTGCCCACAATAGGCAAAGCAGGTCACTGTAGCCAGCTGGGCTAAGTGCCAGCCCCAACCACCAATGTGCCCACAGCAATCATAGCTGAGCAACAAAGGGGTACAAACAGCCCACAAAAGGGACACCCCTAGAGCTCCTAACTCTGGAGACTAGGGGGATTGAGTTACAGGACAGCACAGAATCTCTTCTACACAAAGCCACTATTTTCAAAACCAGGAGGATATAGTTGGCCTACCTAACATATAGAAACAAACAGAGAGTTAGACAAAAATGAGGAGACAGAGGGATATGTCCCAAGTGAAGGAACAAGACAAAAATCACAGAAAAAAAAAAAAAAGTCCTAAACAGTATGAAGAAAAGTAATAAAATTGGTAAAGTGTTCTAAATAATGGTCCTAAAGATATTCACTAAACTTGAGAAAAAAGGGGATGAAGTCAGTGAGAATTTCAACAAAATTATAAAAGAAATATATAAAAAAATAAGAGCTGGAGAATTTAATAACTGAAATGAAAACTACGCTAGAGGGAATCAAAAGCAAATTAGAGGATGCAGAAGAACAGATCAGTGATCGGGAACACAGGGTAACAGCAAACAAGCTGAACAGTAAATATAAAAAATAGAGACATCACCAAGTGTAATAACCTTTGTGCTGTAGGGGAAGCCAAGGAGAAGAGAAAAAAGAGGGCAAAAACTTATTGAAGGAAATAGAAGCTGGAAAATTCCCTAATCAGGGCAAGGAAATCCAGGAATCACAGACAGCCCCTAGAAGTTGAAGCCAAGAATGTTGACACCAAGACACGTAATGATTAAAATGTCAAAAGGTAAGGATAGAGAATCTTAAAAGCAGCAAGAGAGAAGCAACAGAAAACGCACAAGGGAAACCCCATAAGGACAGTCGCTGATTTTTCAGGAGAATATACAGACCAAAAGGGAATGGCATGAAATATTCAAAGTACTGAAAGAAAAAAAAAAAAAACAAAAAACCCACAACCAACAATACTAGAATACTATACCTGGCAAGGTTATCATTTGGAATTAGAGATATAAAGAGTTTTCCAGACAAACAAAAGTTAAAGAAGTTCATCACCACTAAGCCAACTTTAAAAGAAATGTTACAGATGATTTTTTAAATAGAAAGGCCATATCTAGAAGAAAATTATAAAAGGAAAAAATTCATAGGTAGAAGCAAACACAGAAAAAGATTAAGTACTTACAAAGCCGGTAAAGAGGTTAAAACATAAAAGTAATAAAATTTAAGTATTATCTACAAAAATGATTCAAGGGATAAAGATGTAAAATATTTAAAAAATGTAAAAATATGTAAAATATGACATTGTATATATATATCAAACATGGAGGGAGAATAAAAGTTCAGTGCTTTATGTGTTCAAACTTAAGTGACCCTCAACATAACCATTATACCCAGAAGATGTTATATATGAATCCCATCGTAACCACAAATCAAAAACCTGTAATAGATACACACCCATAAAAAATAATAGGAATCCAAGCATAACAATACAGAAAACCATCAAACCATAAGAAAAAAGAAAAACAAAATACAAAAACAACCAGATAACAATTCACAAAAATGGTAGTAACTGCATACCTATCAATAATTACTTTAAATGTATCTGGTCTAAATACTCTAAAACTCAAACAGTGGCAGAATGGATTTAAAAAAAAAAAAAAAAGACTCATCTATAAGCTGCTTACAGGAGACTACTTCAGACCTAAAGACACATACAGACTGAAAGTGAAGGGATAGAGAAGGTTATTCCATGAAAACAGAAGAAAAAAAAAAGACAAAATAGACTTTAAAACAGACTGTAACAAGAAACAAAGAACAATGTTACATAATGATAAAAAGAGACAATCCAATAAGGGGATATAACAATTGTAAATATCTATGCACCCAATATGAGGGCAAATAAATACATATAGCACATATTAACAGACATAAAGGGTGAAATTGACAGTAATACAACAATAGGTAACTAATACCCTACTTACATCAGTGGGTCATCCACACAGAAAAAAAATCAATAAATAGTGCTATGAACAACACATTAAACCAGATGAACAGATACAGCCTGAAATTTCATCCAAAAGCAGAATATACATTATATTCAAGTACACATGGAACATTTCCCAAGATAAATCATGTTTTAGACCACAAAAAGTCTCAATAAATTTAAGAAGATTGATATATATCATGTATCTTTTGAGACCATGATGGAGTAAAACTAGAAAATCAATCACAAGAAAAAAAACACTGAAAAAAAAAAAAAAACCACAAACACATGCAGGCTAAACAACATAATGTTAAACAGCCAATGGGTCAATGAAGAAATCAAGCAGAAAAAACAAACAAAAAATACGTGGAGAAAATTGAAAATGAAAGCTATCTGAAATCTTTGGCACACAGCTAAAGCAGTTCTAAGAGGGAAATTTATAGTGATACAGGCCTAATTCAAGAAACAATAAAATTTCAAACAATCTAACCTTACACCTAAAGGAAACAGAAAAAGAACAAAGCCCAAAGTCAGTAGAAGGAAAGGAAGACAATAATAAATGTTAGAGCAGAAATAAATGAAATGGCAACTAAAAAAAAAAATAATAGAAAAGATCAGCAAAACGAAGAGATCGTTCTTTGAAAAGAAACAAAATGTATAAACCTTCAGTAAGAGTCATCAAGGAAAAGAGAGAACCCCAATAAAAACCAGAAATAAAAGAGAAGTAATATCCAATAATACAGAAAAACAGGATTATAAGAAACCACTATGAAAAATTATATTCCAAACAATTGGGCAACCTAGAAAAAATAAATTTCTAGAAACATGCATAGACAATCTAAAAAGACTGTTACTAGTAGTAATATTAAATAATCAAAAAAAACTCCAAAAAATAAATGCACAACAACAACAAAAACAACAAAAACACATCAACAAGGAAAATTCCAGACCCAAATGGCTTCACAGGTGAATTTTACCAAACATTTAAAGAATTAATACCTATTCTTCTCAAACTATTCAAAAACATACAAGAAGGAAAGCTTCTGAATATATTCTACAAAGCCAGAGTTACCCTGATACTAAAACCAAAGACACTACAAAACAGGAAAACTTTAAGTAAATATCTCTAATGAAAATAGATGCAAAGGACCCCAACAAAATATTAGCAAACTGCATTTATCAATACATTAAAGGGATCATTCACCATGATCAGGTGGGATTTTTTTCTGAGGATGCAAGGGTGGTTAAATACTCACAAAACAATCAATAGGAATTATCACATTAACAAGAGGAAAGATAAAAATCATATGATTGCCTCAATAGATGCGAAAAAAGCACTTGACAAAATTCAGCACCCATTCATTACATAAATCCTCCATGAATATGAGAAACCCACAGCTAACATCATACTCAATAGTGAAAAACTGACAGATTTTCCTCTAAGATCAGGAACAAGACAAGGATGTCCACTATCACAACTTTTATCAATATAGTACTGAAAATCCTAGCCAAATCAATCAAGCAATATACGTGCATACATACATGCCTTACAAATTGGAAAGTAAGAAGTTAAACAGTCAATATTTTGAGACATGATACAACATATAGAAAAACCCAAAGACTTCACACACAAAAAACTATTAGAAGTAATAAATGCATTCAATTTGCAAGATACAAAATGCAGAAAAACTTATTGTGTTTCTATACACTAATAACAAAGTAGCAAGAAGAGAAATTAAGAAAACAATCCCATTTACCATGGTACCAAAAAGAATAAAATACCTAGAAATAAACTTAACCAAGGAGGGGAGAGACCTGTATTCTGAAAACCATAAAACACTGATGAAAGAAATTGAAGATAACACAAACAAATGGAAGAATATTCCATGGTCAGGACTGGAAGAATTAGTATTGTTAACATGCCCATACTACTCAAAGCAATCTACAGATTCAAATGCAATTCCTCTCAATATGCCAATAGCATTTTTTCACAGAACTAGAACAAATAATTCTAAAATTTGTATGAAATCACAAAAGACCCTGAATAGTTAAAGCAATCTTGAGAAAAAAGAATAAAGCTGGAGATATCACAATTCCAAATTTCAAGATATACTATAAAGATGTAGTAAGCAAAACAACATTGTACTGGCACAAAAATAACATACAGACCAATGGAACAGAATAGAGGCCAGAAATAAACCCACATTTATAGGGTCAATTAATCTATGATGAAGAAAGAAGGGATATACAATGAAAAAAGATAGTCCCTTCAATAAATGAGCTGAGGAAACTGGACAACTACATGCAAAAGCATGATACTGGACCACTTTCTTACACTACACACAAAATAAACTCAAAATGGATTAAAGATCTAAATGTGACCCCTGAAACCATAAAACTCTTAGAAGAGAACCCAGGCAGTAATTTCACTGACATTGGCTAATGTAACACTTTTACAGTTAGATCTCCTCACACAAGAGAAACAAAAGCAAAAATAAACTACCAGGATTGTATCAAAATAAAAAGATTTTGTACACTGGAGAAAATCATCCACAAAACAAAAAGGCAACCTAATGAATAGAAGATATTTGCAAATTATATATCTGATAAGGGATTAATATTCAAAATATATACAAGCTCATACAACTCAATACCAAAACAAAAACTTAAAGGACAAATAATCTGTTTAAAAAATGGGCAGCGAACCTGAATAGACTTTTCAAAGAAGACATACAAGGTGACCAACAAATGTGAAAAGATGCTCAACACCACTAATCACCAAGGAAATGCAAATCAAAACCACAATGAAACATTACCTTACATCTTTCACAATGGCTAGAATAAGACAAGAAATAACAAGTGCTGGCAAGGATGTTGAGCAAGAAGAATTTTTGTGTACTCTTGGTGGACACATAAATTGGTAAAGCCACTAGGGAAAACAGTATCGATGTTCCTCCAAAGAGTAAAAATAGAGTTAAAATATGATCCAGTATCTCCACTACTTGGTATTTCCCCCCAAAAAACAAAAACACTAATTTAAAAAGATATATCCACTCCTCTATTTATTTCAGCATTATTTACAATAATAGCCAAGATATGGAAGCCACCCAAGTGTCCGCTGATAGATGGATAGATGGATGAATACACACACACACACACACTGGAATATTACTCAGCTAAAAAAAAAAAAAAAAGGATGATCTTGCCATCTGTGACAACATGGATGGACCTAGAGGGTATTATACTAAGTGAAATAAGTCAGCAAATAATGACAAACCATATGATTTCACTTACATGTGAAATCTAAAAAAACCAAAACAAATAAACAAAAAGCAGAATCAGACTGATAGAGAACTGATGGTTGCCAGAGGTAGGGGGATGGGCAATGAGTGAAGGGGAGCAGGAGATACATATTTTCAGTTATGGAATGAATAAGTCATGGGAATAAAGGGTACAGCATAGGGAACACAGACCATGACAGAAGGTAGCTACACTTGTGGTGAGCATAGCATTAAGTATAGAGTTGTTGAGTCATTATTTTGTACACCTGGAATTAATGGAATATTGTGTGTCAACTACAATCAAATAAAAATATATATAAAAAATACATTTTAAAAATGCCCAAAGGGCTCCTGGTTGGCTTAGCCGGTTAAGCATCCTATTCTTGATTTCAGCTCAGGTCACAATCTTGAAGTTTGTGAGATCGAGCCCAGGTCAGGCTCTGGGCTGAGGTGTGTGGAGACTGCTTGAAATTCTATTTCTCCCTTTCTGCCCCTCCCTCATGTGCATGCACACACGCTGTCTCTCTCTCTCCCAAAATAAACTTCCTTAAAAAAGTAAAAATGCCTTAAAAATATTAAAGTAGAAATTCCATATGATCCAGTAATTGCACTATTGTGTTTTTTTACCCAAAGAAAATAAAAACTGTAATTTGAAAATTTATGCACCCATATTTATTGTAGCAGTATCTACAATTTCCAAGATGCAGAAGCAACCCAAGTGTCCATCCACAGATGAATGGATAAAGAAGATGTTATACACACACACACACACACACACACACACACACAGAGGAATATTACTTGGCCATAAAAAGTTAAAAAAAAAAATGAGATCTTGCCAATTGCTACCAACATGGAAGGGAGTAGAGGGTATTATGTTAAGTGAAATAATTCAGAGAAAGACAAATACCATATGCCTTCATTTATATATAAAATCTGAAAAATAAAACAGATTCATAAATACAGAGAACAAACTGGTGGTTGCCAGAGGAAAAGGGAGTTGGGGGGATGGGCAAAATAGGTGAAGAAGATTAAAAAGTCCAAGATTAAGAAGTATTCTTAAATCACTACGTTGTACACCGTATACTAATACAACATTATATATCAATCATACTTCAATAATAAAAAATACTAGAAATTTTATTGTTCTTAATGCTAAATCACTGGAAAAAGGATAAGTAACCTATGGATCCTTTAATTTTTTATAAAACTCTTTTAAGTAGTCCTGTGACATTGTTCCAATTCACATATACATTAAAATGGCTAAAGAAGTTTCCACTTAAAATACAAAATCAATTTTTTTTCCCAATTGTGACCAAAACCCACATGTATCCTTTGGAACGGGGGATCAACAGAGTGAAACCACTCAGTTGTGGCTTATAAATGTCGTCAGTTCCTGAAGCTGCTGGCTGCACTCTGGGAGTCCAGGAATGTTTCAGGATAATAGCTAACTGCATGGAAAATTGAAAGGTAAAGACTAAACTTCTCTTAAACATGATACAGTCTTTGTGAGAACAGCCTATCATTTATTTCCTCAGACACATTCAATACAATGTTTTGTTGCAGCCGAGGTGCCTTTAGCCATGCAAAGCAGGATGTTATTCTCTTCTATCTGCTGCCAGAGGGACTGGAAAAGCAACAGCCTTATAGGAAATGTAAACATCTTTCATTTAGCTAAATAGAGTGTGAGCTAGAGTTGCTATATTAAAGGAGCCAAAGTAGACAAACATACACACGCATGCATACACACATGTGCATACATACATACGCACACAATCTTCTGGCTCTCACCTTGAGTCTATGAAAACTTGAAAGACAAATTCACAAGTCTATCAGTTTGTCTTTTTATACTTCATGAAGAATACCTTACAGTGTTTACTCTTGCTATGTGATTACAGTATTTTATTTATTTTTAAATTTATTTTCAGAGAGAGAGTACATGCAATTGGGGAGGGGCATAAAAAGGAAGAGAGAGAATCCCAAGAAGGCCCTGCACTGTCAGTGTGGAGCCTGATGCAGGGCTTGAACCCACAAACTATGAGATTATGACCTGAGCTGAAATCAAGAATTGGACGCTTGGGGCATCTGAGTGGCTCAGTCGGTTAAGCATCTGACTTCAGCTAAGGTCATGATCTTGCAGTTCCCAAGTTCGAGCCCTGCATACAGCTCTGTGCTGACAGCCCAGAGCCTGGAGCCTGCTTCAGATTCTGTGTCTCCCTCTTGCTCTGTCCCTCCTCTGCGCGCTCTCTCTCTCTCTCTCTCTCTCTCTCTCTCTCAAAAATAAATAAACGTTAAGAACTTTTTAAAAAAAAAAAAGAATTGGATGCTTAACCAGCCAAGCCATCCAGGTGACCCTGTGATTACTGTTGTATTTTTTTAAATGTTTAAGTTTTTATTTATTTATTTTGAGAGAGAGCGAGCAGAGAAGAGAGAGAGAGAGAGAGAGAGAGAGAGAGAGAGAGAGAGAATCCCAAGCAGGCTTTGCACTGTCAGTGGGAAGCCAGATTTGGGGCTCAAACTCAAACTGTGAGATCATGACCAGAGGCAAAGCCAAGAGTCAGACATTTAAATCACTGAGCCACCCAGGGGCTCCACTACTGTATTTTAAAATAGCAAACATTTATGTAGCTCTTGAGCCATTGTTCTAAGCATTTTATTATTAATTCACATAATTTTCATCATAACCCTATAAGGGAAGTAATTTTATTATCCTCATACAACTCATGGTGTAACTAGAGCACAGAAAACTTAAGTGATTTGCCAAAAATCACACAGTGAATGATAGATTTGTTTCCAGAATCCATGCGTATTAAATCAATGCATAAATAAGACAGGCTGCAGTTTTTAAAATGTGATTTATTTATGAATTATGATTTCAGATCTCACTTTGTATGCAACTTAGTAAAATCAGAACATTTCAAAGGGTAAGATTATTTTATCCATCTACTCATTGATTACTCTCTTCTATTTAAGGCTAATTATGAAAAACATTTACCTTTTTCTGTACACATCTTATTACCTAACTGTAACGTGAATTCATCACACACATAGAGAAAGCCTTGTTTGAGATATCAAGAGTGGGGCAGGAAAGAAAGGAGAAAAAATGATGCCCAAATTAAGAAAGACAAAGTACACAATGGTCATTTGTAAAATAGATCAATATTTTCAAGTACTATAAAGTCAAAGGAAAGATAAACGACAGCAAGATGAATTTAGCCAGCTTTAGCGATAACTGCTATTATCTTTAGACCATTATTGGAGACTCAGCTCTATCTAAAGAGTGCAAGTGCATATGTAAGAAACTTATTTATAGGTAGTTGAACATCCAGTATTTCAGATACGTTAAGTACTTTACACATGGTGTGGAGTTTAAAAATAAAGTTGCACGGACTAAATAAGCATTCTGGTCCAAGATGGCAATGTAGGAAGACCCTGAACTCACTTTCTCCATAGACACACCAAATCAATACCTATTTATAGACCCATTCCTCCTGAAGAAAAACTGAGGGCTGACTGAACAGTTTCTGCACAACCAAAGATAGACCACAAAGAAAAAAGCAAAAGAGAGAGCGCCAGTAATGAAGGAAACCCCCACCCCTGAAGCTGCCAGCTACTGTGGGGAAGGGAAGTGCTGAGGGAGAGTGAGAAGATACATCCACCCTGGGGCATGGAAAAAAAAGCTGCTGTTTAAAATAGTGATTGGTATATAAAAGACCCAGCCTTAGAACTCCACCGAAGAGCGGGGGAACTGTTGGAAATCTATCTGGGTCAGAAGAGCTGGCAGCACCACAGTTGATGTTTGCCCTCCATCTTGGTAGTTCAGAAAAGAGCGGTGTCTCAGGTGCCATAGCTGGCCTGCTGCCTCACAAGCACCAGACCTCTAGCCCACACCAGCCCCAGCCATACCTCAAAGGCAGCCACACAGTGGCATACACCAGGATGCACCCCTAGTCAGTGCTCATTACACACTACAGCTCCAGTCATTGCACCAAGGTGATAGAGACACAGAGCACCCCAGAACACTCAGGGCCCACACTTTTTGGCTCCAGACAGCATGCTAGGGCACAGCATTCTGGGAACTCCTGGCTCACAACTGCTTTGGCTTCAGGTACCTGGCCAAGGTGTCTTTTCTGTAGAATGCCCAAGGACCCCCTTCCTGCACCCCACCTTGGCCCCAACTAAGTCACCAAGGTGCCCCTTGTGTGGAGGGCCCTAGGATACCCCAGCCCATGCTGCCCCTGGCTCCAATCACACTGTCAGGGTACCCCCTGCACTAAGGACCCCAAGGTACCCTGGCTTCTACCCACTTCAACCTCAGCTATCCTCCCAGGGAGCCCTCTGTGTGGAAAGTTCTGGCACTGCTGTGGACAGTGCCCATGTCAACCACAGGTGTCCTTCCAGGGTGCCACCTGCCTTGGCTCCAACTGCCCTACCCAGGTGTCTCATGTGCAGAACACTTGGTACTCCTGGCTCATGCCCTGCCTCAGCCCCAGCTACCCTTCCAGACTGCCCTTCATGTAGAGAGCCATGGGATATCCTAGGTTGCATCCACTTCAGCTTCAAGCATACTGCTAGCATGGCCTCTCTGTGGAGAAACCAGGGATATCCCTGGACCGGGCCATTCCACCTTAACCCGTCTAGCCAGGGCACACTCTATGCTGAGAGCTGTGGACCACCAGGCTCACAACCAATTCAGTTTCAGCTATCCCGCCAGGGTCCTCTCTGTGCAGAGAGCCCGGATTATCACAGTCCATGCCCACTTCAGCTCTGGCTATCCCATCAGGGAAGCCCCAGCACAGAGTACCCTATGATTCCCAACCCACAGCACCCACAGCTCCAACCAGACAGCCAAAGTCACCGGGCACACACACACACTATACAGCGGGTGACCATACACAAGGCCATTCTTTTATTTTTAGGAAAAGGAGTTATTCTGCCTAATTCATAGAAACAAACACAGAAAGTCCAGAAAAGTGGGAACACAGATGAATATCCTCCAAGCAAAAGAACAAGACAAAACCCCAGAAAAATAACTAAATAAAATGAAGATAAGCACTCTGTTTGATAAAATGTTTCAAGCAGTGATCATAAAGATGCTCACCAGACTTGAGAGAGGAGTGGAGGATCTCAGAAATTCAACAATGAGATAGCAATTAGAAAAAAGAACCAATCAGGTGAAGAAGAATGCCATAAGTAAGATTTTAAAAAATACACTAAAGGGAATCCACAATAGATTAGTAGATGCTGAAGAACATCTCAGTAATCTAGAAGACAGTGTAGTGGAAAGCACCCAAGCTGAACAGTAAAATGAAAAAAGAATTTAATTAAAAGGTAGATAGGGTAAGGGATCTCTTAGATAACATTGAGCAAATAATTGTAAGGCTTCCAGAAGGACAGAAAGGGGCAGAAGACTTATATGAATAAATAATAGCTGAAAACTTCCCTAACTGGGAAAGGAAACAGACATCTAGGCCCAAGAAGCTAAGAGATTTCCAAAAAAGATGAACCCAAGGAAGTCCACATCTAGACAATAATTAGAAATAGACAATAATTCTAATAATTAGAATGTAAAAGGCTAATGTTAAAGAAAAAAAACGTAAATCAGCAAAAGAGAAGCAAAAAGTTATTTACAAGGGAAATCCCATAAGACTATCAGTTAATTTTTCAGCAGAAACTTTGTAGGTCAGAAAAGAATGGTATGCTATGTTCAAGGAGCTGAAAGGAAAAGAAAACCTACAACCAAGAATATCCTACACAGAAAGATTATCATTCAGAATTAAGAAATAAAGTGTTTTCCGAACAAAAATTAAAGAATTCATCATCACAAAACCGACCTTACAAGAAATGGTAAAGGGACTTTAAGTGGAAAAGAATAGGCCATAATTGGAAGACAATTATGAGTGGAAAGATATAAAATATGACAAATGCATAAAACCTGAAGGAGGGAGTAAAAAAACTTCTTTTATGAATTTTTTATGAACTTAAATGACCATCTATACATGAACCTCAAGGTAACCCTAAACCAAAAATCCATGATGCTACACAAAAAATAAATAGAAATTCAAGCATGACAACAAAGAAAGGCATAAAACCACAAGGAAAGAACAATAACAAAAATTACAGAATAACTACAAAAAATAATCAGAAAACAGTATGGCAATAAGTGCATACCTATCAATAATTACTTTAAATATAACTAGTCAAAATCACCACTCAAAAGACACAGAATGGCAGAATGGTTTAAAAAACAAAACAAAAAAAGACTTATCTATATGCTTCCTACAAGAGATTCAATTCAGACCTAAAGACACAGAGAGTGAAAGTGAAAGGATGAAAAACATAGAACATGAAAATAGAAGCAAAAACAAAAACAAAACAGTAGCAATACTTATATCAGACAAAATAGACTTTAAAATAAGGTGAAACAAGAAACAAAGAAGTATATTATATAATGATAAAAAGGTCAATCCAACAAGAGGATATAAGAAGTATAAATATCTATACATCTAGTATGGGAGCACTTAAGTACACAAAATAAGTATTAGCAGACCTAAAAGGAGAAATTGACAGTAATACATTAATAATAGGGGAGTTTAACAACTCACTTGCATCTATGGATATATCATCTAAGAAGAGTATCAACAAGGAAACCATGTCTTTGAATGACACATTAGACCAGATGAACTTAACAGATGTATACAAAACATTCCATCCAAAAAACAATAGACATTATTTTCAAATGCATATGAAATATTTTCCAGGATGGATTACATATCAACCCACAAAACAAGTTTCTATAAATTTAAGAAGATTGAAAGATCTTCTTAAAGATTGAAAGAAGATTGAAGATTGAAAGATTGAAGATTGATTTTTGACAAAATTCAAATGCATCTTTGTGCATCTTTTCTGACTACATCCATATGAATCCAGAAATCAATCACAAGAAAAAAAAGAAAAAAACTGGAAGAACACAAACACACATAGACTAAACATCATGGTGCTAAATGGCTGATGGGCCAGTGAAAATCAAAGAGGAAATAAAAAAATGCATGGAAGAAATTAAAATTAAAACCTAACTATCCAAATTCTTTGGGATGCAAATAATCCAGTTTAAAAGGAAAATTTATAGCAATATAGGTACAACTCCAGAAACAAGAAAAATATCAATCTAACCATACACCTAAAAGAACTAGAAAAAGAAAAACAAAGCTCAAAGTTAGAAGTAAGGAAATAATAAAGATGAGAGAAGAAATAAATGAAAGAGACTTAAAAAATTAGGAAAAAAAAACAACAAAGAAACCAAGAGCTAGTTCTTTGAGAAGATAAATACCATTTACAAACCTTTATCCAAATTTATCAAGAAAGAGACAAGACCCCAAAAAACAAATTCAGAAATAAAAGAGAAGTTAACAACTTACATTAAGAAATACAGTGGATTATAAGAGAATACTACAAAAAATTACATGCCAAAACCGGACAACTTAAATGGATAAATTCCTAGAAACATACAATTTTCCAAAACGGAATCAGGAAGATATAAAAAATCTGAACATATCATTACTAGAAATAAAATTGAGTTGGTAATCAATAAACAAAAGTCCAGGACCAGATAAATTCCCAGGTGAATTTTACCAAACATTTAAAGAAGCGTTACTACATATTCTTCCCAAACTGTTCTAAAAAATGGAAGGGGAAGCAAACCTGCCAAATATATTTCATAATGCCCACATTATCCTGATATCAAAACCAGACAAAAACACTACAAAAAAGAAAATTGCAGCAAATATCCCTGATGAAAATAAATGCAAAAAACATCAACAAAATATTAGCAAACCACATTTAACGATACTAAATGAATAATTCACCACAATCAAATGATATTTATTCTGGGGATGCAAGGATGGTTCAATATTCACAAATCAATCAACATGATACACCACATCCAGAAAACAAAGAATAAAACTTATATGATCATCTCAATAAATGCAGAAAAAGCATTTGACAAAATTCAACATCCATTTATGATAAAAACTCTCCACAAATATGAGAAATCCATAGCAAACATTTTACTCAATGGTGAAAAACTGAGTTTTCCCCTAAGATCAGGAACTAAATAAGGATGTCCACTCTTACCACTTTTACTAATCATAGTACTAGAAGTCCTAGCCACAGGAATCAGACAAGAAATAAAAGCATCCAAGTTTTTAGAAGAGAAGAAGTTAAACTGTAGATGTTAAGCATTTGCAGATAAGATGATGCTATGTGGAGCAAACCCTAAATATTCCACTAACTATATAAATATATATACACATATATATATGTTTTTTATATATGTAATATATATTTATATATATATGTTTTATATATATATATTAGGTAATATATATACATAAATATATGTTATATATATATATTAGAAGTTATAGTATATATTTATATATATAAGAAGTAATATATATATATATGAAGTAATAAAGAATTCAGTAAATTTACAGGATACAAAATTAATGCAGAAAAGCCAATTGTGTTTCTATACACTACAAATGAAGTAGCAGATACAGAATTAAGAAAATGATTCCATTTACAATTACACCAAAAAGTAAAATACCTATGAATAAACTTCACCAAGGAGATGGAATGTTTATAATCTAAAAACTATAAAACAATGATGAAAGAAATTGAAATGCACACAAATGGAAAGGTATCCCATGCTCATGGATTAGAAAAATTAATATTGTTAAAATACCTGTACTACCCAAAGCAATCTACAGACTTGATGCAAATTACCAAAACACCAATCACATTTTTTACAGAACTACAACAAAACTACTAAAATTTGTATGCAACTACAAAAGACTCCAAATAACCAAAGGAATCTTGAGAAATAAAAACAAAACAGGAGGTATTACAATCCCAAAGTTCAAGATATACTACAAATATGTATTGATTAAAACAGTATGGTACTAGCACAAAAATAAACACATAGACCAAGGGAGCAGAATAGAGAGGCCAGAAATAAACCCACACTCATAGTCAATTAATCTATGACAAAGAAGGCAAGAATATACTGTGGGGAAAAGACAGTATTTTCAATGAATGGTGACGGAAAAATTGGACAGCTACATCCAAAAGAATTAAATTTAATCACTTCCCTATACCATGCACAAAAATAAACTCAAACTTGATTACAGATCTACATGTGAGACCTGAAACCATAAAATTTCTAGAACAGAACAGAGACACTGATTTCATCATCATTGGCTGTGGCAACATGTTTAGAAGTACGTCTCCTAAACAAAAGGGAAACAAAAGCAAAAATAAACTATTGGGACTATATCAAAGTAAAAAGTTTTTGCACAGTGAAAAAAACCAACAAAATGACCTACTGAATAGGAGAAGATATTTGGAAATAATATATCAGATAAGGAGTTAACATCAAAATACATGAAAAACTTATACAAGTCAATACCAAAATACAAATTATTTCATTACAAAATGGACAGAGGACCTCAACAGACACTTTTCCAAAGAAGACATACAGGTGTCCAACAGACACATGAAAAGATGCTCAACATCCCTAATCATGAAAGAAATGCAAATTAAAACTACAATGAGATTTCACTTTTCCCCTTTCAGAATCTCTAGAGTCAAAAAGACAAAAATGTTGGCAAGATATGTGGGGAAAATAAACCTTTGTGCACTGTTTGTGGGAATGTAATATTGGTGAAGCCACTGTGGAAAATATTATGGAGTTTTCTCAATTAAAAATAGAAATACCATATGATTCAGTAATTCCATTACTGGGTATGTACCCAAAGAAAACAAAAACATTAATTTAAAAAGAGATGCATCCCTAGTGTATCTGGATAGCTCAGTCGGTTAAGTATCCAACTCTTGATTTCAGCTCAGGTCATGATCTCCTGGTTTGTGAGTTTGAGCCCCACGTTGGGCTCTGCACTGACAGCATGGAACCTGTTCGTCTCTCTCTCTCTGCCCCTCCCCACTCATGCTCTTTCTCTCTCTCTCATTCTCTCAAAATAAAAACTTAAAAAATATATGCACCCTTACTTACTACAGTATATTTACAATAGCCCACATATAGAAGCAGCTCAAGTGTCCATCTATAAATGAATAAAGGAGATGGGGTACACACACAAACACGCTGGAATATTACTCAATCCTAAAAAAGAAGTTTTATCATTTGCAACAAAACAGATGGACCTAGAGGGTATTAATATTAAGTGCAATAAGTCAAACAGAGAAAGCCAAGTACCATATGATTTCAGCTACATGTGAAATCTAAAAAACAAAACAAAACAATATAATCAGAACTGTAAATACAGAGAACAAACAGATGGTTGTTGCCAGAGGGTGGGTGGGCAAAACGGGGAAGGAGAGTAGGAGATACAGGCTTCCAGTTACGGAATGAACAGATCACCGAGAATAAAAAGTACCGTATAGGGAACATAGACAATGATGGTGTAACAGCATTGCATGATGACAGATGGTAGCTATACTTGTGGTAAGCACAGAGTAAGCTATAGACTTGTCAAATTACTACATTACATACCTGAAACTAATATTAACCTTGTGTGTCAACTGTATTTCAATTAAAAGAAATTTTAAAGATGATGTTGCATGGGTTTGGGTGGTTCAGATGTGTTTACATCTTTTCGGTCTGACCTCTCATCCCATGCTGGGTGAGTGGAAAGCTACCGTAATGCTATGATTTGAGTAATTCCAAAAAACAATAATCACTAAGATTTCTTGAAGACTAGTTTGTACTGAGTACGATTCCCAGTATGTTGCTTAGATTTTCTCACTCAGTCTTTACCACAGTCCAACAAGATAAATGCTGCTGTTACTATTCTCATTTTACAGATAAGGAAGTTGAGGCCATGTAGGTTAACATATCCTATAGTTGGTATATACACCCAAGGCAATTTTGTGCCAGAAGTTGCGATTTTAGCATCATGCTATCTCTTTTCCCAAGCTTTCCCTTCTCTGTTCCTTGCCAGAAGGACTGCATTTTTCAGTGTCACTGATTTAAAAACATGGCAAAGAGACATCTGTTGAATGCAAATATTTCACTGAAGAGAAGGATGTCTGAGAAGTATAAAATGTTACAGTGGAGAACTAACTTGGGAAAAGTCTACGTGGGCTGCCAGAATGATGCATCAAGGCAGCGAAATCAAATGATAACAAATGATAAAGGCAATTCTCCTTACCCCATAATTAACTTCCATGATTGGCCTGAACAGCGATTAAAATCCTTTCAGGTAACAAGCTTTGGCTCCATCAGGTCCTGTGCCACAATACTCGGCTCGCATGACAGTTGACTAAAGCTCCATCTCTGTTGCCAACTGGGGGTCGAATTAAGTTTTCAGCCCTCACGGTATTAGTTGTATCTGTGGGAACCCAGGGAACCTGTCAGCCAGTAGAACTGGGTCTTCACCTGAGGCCCCTCTGCCCCAACTAGGGTCACACATTCTTTACTATTGTATTTGCTGGGTTTCCAACTTCTTCGTAGTAAACACGTCCCTGTGGAAATGAAGAGTTGCTATGAACACTTCATTATGGAACTGGTCCAGAAGTCTTTCAAAGAGTCACACAACCTCTTTCTGCTCTCTCACCTCTTTGCACAGATTAGCAGCTCCCAGGAATCGAATCTTCCTCCAAACTAACCACCTCAAAATGTAGTTCATCTCATGCCTAAGTTTTGAGCATTTCTAATGCTTGGCAAAAATTACTGTCTTGTCTCACCTACCGGATCATTCTCTTTGGAAAAGAGACTACAGAAGATGTTATTTAGGTTCTCAAAGGAGACCTGAACCTGCATCACAGGGAACAGCCATATGGGTTGTCTTATTTTCTTGTTTCTGATGATTTCTTTTATTCTCATCTTCCATGCCTCCCCTGGTCCTTTATTTGGGTCCCCAAGCCCCTTGAGAGTGCCAAGCCCACACAAGCTGTGACAGGCTTCCCTTCTATCACTAACTGGAAACATACAGAAAATCTACACTGAAGGAAACCTTTTCAAGTTGAACTTCTGTCAAGCAATTGGAGGAGCATGTGGTTTTGTGGTAAGATTTGTCAGAGTGAGTTGTGGAAGTGGCTAAGTGTTGCGTATAGTAAATGACTAGTTCTGTGTTCACAGAGTTGTGTGGAGGGTGCTTCGCTCTTTACCCATCACTTTCTGATCTTTCCCAAAGCTTAGAAAAATCCCCCAGTTTTAACGATATCACAAACTATTTTTTGATTTCAAAAAGTAGTGTTATAAGTAGAATAAAAATGATCATGTGCTGCTATTAAAAACTATAGTTTTCTGATGGAAATTATGGGAGGAAAATCTCATGTTTGATCAGTATAGGACTTCTTTGTAAATTATCTCAGTGCAATTATCTTTTCTCTTATGGGTTAATTCAATAAATAAAGACCAGGTTGTATGCTAGAGGCTTACATGCTGCGTTATAGTCTAACTGGGGACAAAAAATAAACAGTTACATATCTAAGTTCTCAGATGGCCAGGTTAAATCACACAGGACAAGCAGGCTAAGGAGGAAATCTGTGTGAGAGAGTCTGGTAAATTGTAACAATTAAAAGAAATTCAATATGGCTGGAGAAGGTAGGAGAGTGACAGTGACAACATGATCTGAGAGAGGAGAGAATGCTCGTGAAAAGTGTGTGAGACCTAGGGACATTTTCCTGGTCAGTGAAAAATTATGGTAAAGTTTTAAGCCATAGCATGACATAACCAGATCTTACTTACCTTTAGAGGATTATGCTAGTTTCAGTGAGGGGACAAGAAGGGGTAACAAGGAAAGAGATGTGGTGGCTTTGACTAGGCTGGTGACAGAGGATATAAAAAAAATTGAATGAGGAGAACAGGAAAATTGGACAGAATCAACATTTTCAGGAGGTTAAATCTTTTAAATATAAAGGATCCCCATTCTCATGATCCAAGCAAAGTTTCAGCTGAGACTAAGTCTGCCCTTCCATTCATTATGGTCCAACCACAATGACCTTCTTTCAGTTCCTCCACTTCAAAAGCTCTTTGCCATTCTTGGTCTTCTTCATATATATTCCCTCTGCCTAGAATGCTCTCTTCACCCCTGTTGTTCCAATTTAAGGTCTTCCCTCCAGGAAGATTGTCCAGAGTCCATAATCTAGAGTAGATATTCCCGCCCTACACTAATTTGTGTGTGTGTGTGTGTGTGTGTGTGCGTGTGTGTGTGACTCTAATATTTTGGTATGGGGCAGAGTGGTCTCTCCTCCATTAAAGTAGGAACCTTGTCTACGTAACACCTTACGGTGTTGCCAGGGCCGGTACACTGCCCACACAAAGTAGACACCCAGTTTATGCCTGCTAAATAAATACGTATAGACTCAGGTAGTGAGTTTTTATTAAGTTTGTCTTAAATATGTCCACCACTGCAATATCAGTGTGACCAAAAATTTATTCTACTTGGATTACTGCTGGAAATAGATGCCTGACAGTGACTATCTCCTACTTACAGCTGATGATCATAAACTTTAGTTGGTAATACAGACAACTTGGTCTAAATTCTTGTGGTTCCCAATCATGACTGCACAGTTGCCTAACTTGGGGAGATTTTAAGAGTACTACTGCCTAGGTCTCATCCCAGAGCAACTGAATCAGAATTTCTCAGGATGGAGGGCACTAGTAATTTTAGATGATCACAGTGATTCCAATAGGCATAAGAGATTACCACTGTGTAATATATATTTAGCTATATCTAAGAAATACCATAAATGTACAGATCTAGTGTCAAAAACACATTGCTTTAACCTATTAAGCTCACAAAACTGAATCATTATTGACTTTGCGATTCATTTGTTCAACCGTTCTCAAACATTTATTGGGTACCTATTATGCATCATTACTACATTAGGTAATAGAGGTGCAGCCATTTTCAGGACTGAGACTAACAAACCACTATTTATCTTTTACCTGAGATAACAAAACATAGCAGCTTCCAGATCCATAAAATGTCTGAGCAAAACATAAAATGTGTGAGCAAAACCTCTTCAGTTATCAATATTTCCACCTACTTCACTTTGAAAGCCCTTGTTTTTACATTTCATCTTCTAAGCCAGTGATGTTTTAGGTTTACTTTTTTTCTGCTTGCATGTGCCTTTGCCATATTTCTGTAAAGTGTATGATCTTAAAAAGATTTAAAAAAAAAAAAGTCTGCTAAGATTCATCAGTCTGCTCCTGTGATTTTTTCCCTTTATTTAAACTATAATGGAGATTACAAATAAATTACTGAGAACAGGGGTTACTTACAGAAATAAAAGGATCTTATACTTTTGCACAGAATCGTGTTTACTAGAATATGGAGAAAGAGGGGCGCCTGAGTGGCTCAGTTGGTTCAGCATCCGACTTCAGCTCAGGTTATGATCTCATGGTCTGTGGGTTCGAGCCCCACTTCGGGCTCTGTGCTGACAGCTCAGAGCCTGGAGCCTATTTCAGATTCTGTGTCTCCCTCTTTCTCTGACCTTCCCCTGTTCATGCTCTCTGTCTCAAAAATAAATAAATGTTAAAAAAAAAAAAGAGAGAGAATATGGAGAAAGAAATCGTTGCGTCCTCTTTTAGTGTTTGCAAATTGAACAGAACTTTTCTACTCTTTAGTGCTAATTTCCACTCAAACACAAGGAACTCAGAGCTGTACCAATTAAATTTGTTTGTAACTCTGTGACTTTGTAAATGGATTTCAGGATGCAGAGCAAAAAATAGTGGGTCCTTACAAGATTTCTGTGTAAATTTGACTTAACTACATGTTACTGAGAGGTATGTACCAGGACTCTGCTTCAAGCCCTTAGGACTACCCTTGGGTTTCCTGAAGGTTTTCAAGATGTATCTGATTTGCAAACATCATTACCAATGGAATTTTTACCATCATTTTGGCGAGTAGCACTGCTCTGCAAAATAAAGAAGCACTTCTTTGCCCTTTCCATGTCATTTGCTGATGATTTTAATCCAACTGAACAAAGTCTAAGGCCTTGCTTCCATTCAGAACCCTGTCTCATTCATTCCTTCAGGCCAGTTTTTGTTTCTTTTGGTCATGTGAATTCTCTGCATGGGATGGGGTTGAAGGAGGATTGTAATTATAAAAATTATAGGCACCATCTTTACATTTTTTAAGGACTTTATGCAAATTTCTGCCAAGTTCCAGAGAATTGTCTTGACCAATGAATGTTTTCTAAATTTTAAGTTTTTACAATTCCTCTCATTTTTCTTTATATTATTAGTAAGAGCTCTAACATAAGAAGTAAGGAAATGATGGCTATCTGCTAACAACTCAATTGAATGAAAAAAATCATTCAACCAAATAAATTAACATTTAAAGCACACATTTAAAAAGAAAGCAAAAAAAAAAATCACAATAATAATGTGAGAATGTAATATATTACTGAGAAAAGATATAGGGCTTAGAAGCTATACACACCAAGGATTGAATCCAGTCTCTGCGAATTCTGGGCAAATTACCCCAACTTTTCTTCCTAAACGTGTTTACTCGTCTAAAAATATAAAAAATAAATAATGACTTCTATTTAAATAACAAATCGATATGTATATTTTTAATATGCAAAATTACAAGTGCAGGGAAACGTTGTTCTATAATTGCATAGCTCTATTCTCCTGTGGCTGTGGTAAAATAACTCAAGTATGACAAAAAAATATGTATGACATAGAAGTATGTCAATAAATGGCCTAAGTATTCATTTAAAAACTATTTAATAAAGCATTTTTACTTGGAAGTCATTCTTGTTGAAAATTAGAGATGTAGTAGTGGTGAGGAAGCACGAGGCAGGCTGAGGGGCCAAGCACAAGCTAGCACACCCCTCCTCCAGGTGGGACAAGTATGATATTCCTTGGATACTCCCATCTACCCCAAAACAGGAGAGGATTAAAAAACAAATGGTTAAATTGAAGAGTCTTCACCAGTTTACCAGAAAAAGGCAATCCCATCAACAGCCTAAAATCCAGGAACTCCCTACTGTCTTAATGCTAATGCTTTGCTAGAGGGAAAACAACCTTAGCTTGACAATAGCTAGGCCACCAGTAACTCTTTTGCATGTGAAAGTCTCTTGGAAACTGCTTCTTGATCCCCTGACTCCATAAAACTATTGTCCCCAACACTTACAGGGTGCAGTTCTTCCTGCCCATGGGTCCTGTCCCTGTGCTTTAATAAAATCACCTTTTTGCACCAAACATGTCTTCAAGAATTCTTTCCTGGCCGTCAGCTCCAGGCCCCATGAACCCCCATCACCCCAAAACTTCATCGTATCGCCACACATGATCCCTGACTCATGGATTTTATACTAATAGTAGGGAAAAAAATCTATTAAACTTTCTATCAGCTTCACTTTCAGCTATTAGATTTTTCTTGTACCTTCTTTTTCAAGTCAAGATTTAATGGAGGCGCAGAGTCAGCTGGAGTGTACCTTTGCTCTTCGCAGTTCTATCAATGCTCAACAAAATAATCTCTACCTAATTTTCAGGAGATTTTTGAACAATAAGACAAGGTCTGTGACATGAACTCTTCTGAGAAAGCAGAAAATAAATTCAAGAAGTTATAATTTATTGCTTCTCAAATGTTATATAAGGTATTCAACTGGATTTATGCTATTAATAAAAAAGTAAAGCTGTACAATAAAAAAGAATGGGGAAATGTTTAGAATTTTTCATTACTTAATGGTAGATATTCTGTCTAATTTTTGGAAGCCATTCTAGCTTCATGAGGTACTTTGTCAATTAGATGGAGTGTCTAGAAAAAGTACATGAGCTTTGAGATGCATGTTGAGGCTTTTATGAGGCAAAAAAAACAGAAAATAATATTTTGAGGTATATGGATATATTGGGTTGAGCCATAATGTAATCACTGAGGCAACCATTTTTGTTCTTCTAAAGTGTCAATTTCATATAATTTGCTGTAGTTTATACTTAAAAACTGCCTTGACTTACCCTTTATTCAGAAAAATATTGAGCTGAATTGATACTGCATTATGAAGAAATTGTATTAGTCATAAGAGATAACTAACTTATAGTTACTCTTATTAATTGGTTATAATTTGTCAAGAGGTTTTGTGAAAACATCGATTCATGAAAGTTGTTAGATATTGGATAGGTTATCAGTTGATATTGCTCATGGATTTTATTCTAACCTTTAAATATAATGTATGGGAAGTCCACACCAAGGAGAAGAGGTCTGCATGAGAAAAGCTGCTTTATCAATTATTCTCTGAAATTGGTGACAGAAGGGAAAATCCCTTTAAAATATTTATAAAACCAAGTTCCATGACTGGGAAAAGTCCACAGTTGAAATTTTTTCCATATCTAACATTAGTGACCAAGAACAGTAGACAACCTAATTTCAGCTGGTTTCCTATGACAGAGGCAGAGTCAGAATTAGGTAGATTATGATTCGACATATTACACTTATATTGCATTCATATGTATATTTTAAAACAATTATATCCCAGGATATCATGTAATAAGTACTCCAGAAAATTATTCAGATCATTAGCAAGAGGTTGTGACATTTTGATGAGATCATTGCCAAGAACAGGGGCACAGAAACATAATCTTTGATTCTTCTGGGATATCGTACAGGCAAGATATAAAAAGAGTTGCCTAGGGGAAACAATGGGAATTGTTCCCACCACATTATATAAACTCAATAGTGTAATTTTTATTTAAAAATTATGTATTGAAAAGACATGAATAGATACTTTTTCAAAGAAGACATCCAGATGGCTAACAGACACATGAAAAAATGCTCAACATCACTCATCATCAGGGAAATACAAATCAAAACCACAATGAGATATCACCTCACACCTGTCAGAATGGCTGAAATTAACAACTCAGGCAATGACAGATGTTGGCAAGGATGTGGAGAAAGAGGAACCCTTTCGCACCACTGGTGGGAATGTAAATTGGTGCAGCCACTCTGGAAACCAGTATGGAAGTTCGTTAAAAATTGAAAATAGAACTACCTTAAAACCCAGCACTTGAACTACCAGGTATTTATACAAAGGATATAGGTGTGCTATTTTTTTTTTTTAATGTTTATTTATTTTTGAGACAGAGAGAGACAGAACACAAATGGGGGAGGGTCAGAGAGAGAGGGAGACACAGAATCCAAAACAGGCTCCAGGTTCTGAGCTGTCAGCACAGAGCCTGACGCAGGGCTTGAACTCACAGACTGTGAGATCATGACCTGAGCTGAAGCTGGATGCCTAACTGAGCCACCCAGGTGCCCCATAGGTGTGCTATTTTGAAGGGGCACATGTACCCCAATGTTTATAGCAGCACTATTGACAATAGCCAAAGTATAGAAAGAGCCCAAATGTTCATCGAATGATGAATGGATAAAGAAGATGTGGTTTCTACACACACACACACACACACACACACACACACACACACACACACACACAATGGAGTATTACTAGGCAATCGAAAAGAATGAAATCTTGCCATTGGCAAAAACATGGATGGAACTACAGTGTATTACGCTAAGCATAATTAGAGAAAAACAACTATCATATAAATTTGCTCATGTGTAATTTAAGATACAAAACAGACAAACATAAGGGAAGGGAAGCAAAAACAATATAAAAACAGGGAGAAGAACAAAATACAAGAGACTCTCAAATATAGACAACTGAAGGTTGCTGGGGGGCTCATGGGTAGGAGGATGAGCTAAATGGGCAAGGATTATTAAGGAGGACACTCATTGGGATGAGCACTGGGTGTCTGTTGTATGTAGGGGATAAATCACTGGATTCTACTCTGGAGATCATTATTGTACTATATGCTAACTAACTTGGATGTTAATAAAAAAGCAAATAAAATAAAATAAAAACTAAAAATTATGCATTGATTCCAAATATAGTATGAGAATAAGGTATATACTAACTGCCGACTAAAAGAAAAGGAAAGGTGATGAAGAAATGCATATCTTTTTTCTTATACTTAATAAAAGAGATTTAGGCACTTTTATAAGCTAAGAGGTAGTGCGTCAGGAGTTGAAATAATTCCTTTGATTAATGGTCATTAAGCAAGTTGCAAGAACATTTATTTATATTCAATTTCAGTTATAGTCATTAAAAATCATCTTTTTAAATGTTTATTTATTTTCGAGAGAGAGACAGAGACAGAGAGAGAGAGAACGCGCGCGCGCACAGGGAAGGGGCAGAGAGAGAGGAAGAGAGAAAATCCCAAACCATCTCCACGCTCTCAGAGCAGAGCCAAAGTGGGGCTCAATCTCATGAAATGTGAGATCATGACCTGAGCCAAAGTCAACAGCTGGAGGCTTAACCAGCTGAGCCACCCAGACCCCAAAAATGGTCCTTATTAATTCATTCAACCGTTACTTAACAGTTGTGACAATTAACTTTAAATACATTCTTTCTTGTTATCTTTAACAGCTATAGAGGACTGGAACAAATACTACCATTTTATAGAGGGGACAATCAAGAATTAAGTAATTTTTCCATAGTTGTCAGACTGCAAACAGCAAAGTCAAATATTCACATTCTTGTGTTTATTTCAACATCAAGTCTGGTGGTATTTCCTGTCTTGTTTTCCAATTCCGTATTTCAAATTTCTTATCATAATTACTTAGATATCGGAGAAGTTCTTTTTTTCTTATTCAAGCTCTAGTCAAAATCTTCCACGGAAAAAAAAGTAAGAATTGTTGCATCTGTCTTAATCTAACACCTCATAGTAAGATTACCATTTTCTCATTGCTTCTCCCAGTCCTTACTCTACATGATCAATAGTTTAAGATCATACCATTAAAGCCCTGATTTGACTTGTCACAGTAGGAGGCTTCTGTTATTCTCTGTCTTCCTGTTACTTTTGCCATTTTAGAATATTTCATGGTAAGGGTGAGGCCTTCACTCTCTATACAGCATCCTTCAAATTTAAAGCACCATTGTGCATATTTAGTTCTTGGTACCAGATTTTAAAGAGAAGAGGATAAGGATAACCAAACTCTATCTTGAATAAGATATATAAGCTATTTAGAGCCAAGAACACTGTCACTTGCAATTTATTATTGTAACCCATAGGGTACCTAGGGTGACTTAGCATTGAGAGGTGGATAGGATCTTGGTCTCTATGTCAAATTCTGAGAAGTTCAATGGCATCCCCCCAAGTTCTGGGAATTCCCAGGATCTTTGGTTCTTATGATCCCCTTTGGATGGATTCCAGCTGTTGTAACTGTAAACTCTTGTTTCCACACACATGTCCATTCCCATGGCTTATTTCCATTCTCCACGAGATGCTGAAAGCTAGACATGGGACTCAGCTGCTTTTGCTCAATTTTCCTTTGTTCAATTTACAGAGATCATTTGTACAGGGAGAAGTGTGTATTACACGTTTGGGGAGATAATGAAGATAATTAAATCACAAACATGCAAATAAATAAATAAATAAATAACTCTTAAAATTATTTTAACCTCACCTAAACACCATAGGCTATATTTCTTTAGATAGATTATGCATTATTGTAATCTTCCTGTTCCCATTTTCTCCTACTACACTCCACCCTGAATTTCTCTTTTCTAATGCAGAATGATGGGCCAATGGCTTTATTCTCACAAACCCTGACTGTTAGGCCTCACTATCTATACCCAAAGTAGAGTATCATGTATTTTTCTTCAAAGTGAATTGTTTCTCTAAGAACAACTGCAGTACAATGATGTCTTTTCATATAGTTGTTATAAATTTTGACCAGCAGGGAGGAGAGTGGGAATGTGTGAAGGAATTTAATAAGTTGTCAATATAGAAACTGTGGAAATTTTCATAAAAGCCTGTATCATCTTCTTTGGAAAACAGACATTCTGGCAACACCAATCTCCCATATTTGCACAAGAACAGATATGCTAAATAATGACTGGCCCTGTTAAATGGAGCATATTTTCTCTGATATTCCAAAGCCCTCAACATTCCCCCGTCTTCTAGGAGGACTCTCTTTCAGTTGCATGTTTAGCTTATAATGTTTACCAATTTTCTTGTCCTAGTTTAGAATCTCTGAGAAAATGGATACACCTATAAAAGCTTTGTAACTAGGCAATCCATAATGAAAGTGAGTCAATATCTAACAAAAAGGTAAACTCCTTGAAAAGAAAATAAACTGAAAAATGAGTGAAGACTGATAAAGCTTCAGGTACTGCATATATGAAGAAAAAATACCCTACAGGACTGCAAGACAGATCAGGATGAACTGTGAAGCTTTTTAAACAAACTAGACTGCCAAACTGAATCCATAGAGATTCTAAATTTAGAACAGGTAGACTGAGGCCTTAGAATTAGTGTTCCCAAAACCTTCACCAAGTGATTTTGATATGCAGGCAGGAATTGAGTATGCATCATAGGCCAATAGTACCTAATGTATCAACAAGTTTTTATTGAGCACTGTGCCTGCTCTCAATATTAAACTACATTTTCTGTTAAGTGCATAGACGTTTTTTCTACATGAAATTTCCAGTCAACTGGTCTCCTAAATAAGAATGATTCTGCCATCTGACCCATGGGCAACTGAACAACAGAATGGCAGAAATCCTACATTGTAATTTGGCTCAAAACAATTGACTGGACCAATTAGATTCTCTCCCTCTGGCATTTGAATTATCAAATGAGAAAAGAATAATGGGGATATCCACATGCACTAAAAGTGAAAAGTCATTAACAGAGACACTGGAAAGGCTCTCGTTGGGCCATATGCAGTCAGAAATTAGGAAAGAGCACAAAGTACAGTTAACTTCAAAGTTGGCTTTGAGGTGGAGGAGAAAATACACACACACATACACACACATTAAACATTGCTTAAAGACAGGGTAAGAAAATAACTAAAATAAGAAGGAGTTGAGGAGCAGACACACCAATGGACAAATAACTGAAGAACTGGGAATAATTGGCAGCCTAGGAGATCCAGAAACTCCAATGGCTAAGACCTCTTAGCATTTATTTTAATCCAGAACTATGCTCGTATTTCTTATCTGGGCATCTTGTTTGCAGTTTTTCCTGGGATCCTACACATGCATATCCTTAAAGTAAATTATATGTTATTATTATTTGGCAAAACGAAAATGATTCCTTGTTCTTTATAATCAATTGTCAGTAATATGTATCTCTTATACCCACAGATAAGGAAGGAGGAAGGAAACTTTTTAGATAATCCAGCCAGCCTATTCATTAAATTTAGACCCTCAGCAATGTTATTGATTCCTCACACCTACATCACCTTACATCTGAGAACACTTCCCAGGCGATGTATGAAAATTAATGTATTTATTTTGCCTATGTAATTAGGCAATTAAAGTTAGCAAATTTGTTTTGAGTGTTGATTATAGCATTACGCTAATAATTTATAAGAGTAGTCTCATTTTATTCCAAAGTGCCATCATGGGTTAAGGTATGAAATGACACGAACAATGCCTTGTGAAATCAGTAAGAGAGGGGACAGACTTGAAAGTGGAGCAAGACCCAGGGACAGGCTTAGTTTCAAGGACGGGAGGAATGATGCAACTCCCTGTTGGGTACATTACTTGCAAAGAGGGCCTTTTGGAAACGTTCTAATAGTCACCTGCAACAAGTTCAATCAAAATGACTGTATTAAAACATCATATAATCCAAGTATTTTAAAAGTCAGCACCCAAGTACATATATTCAGTGAGAGGAGAGGAAGCTCCATTTACCTCTAGTCACTACAACACAACACCCCTTCTCTTCATAGGTAAACTTTAAAAAAAAACGAAAGAAAGCTCAACATTTACTACCTCCTTCTTGTACCTCTTACTCTCTTTGCCACCCCTTCCAACTCAGTTCTGCCTTATTACTACGTGAACAGCTCTTAGTAAGGTCAACAGTAATGTCAATATCATTTAATTCAGTACATACATTTTTAAATTTTTTTTTAGCATGCCTCTTCCTTGACAACCTTGTTTCTGTAAATACTTTCTTGCTTTGACTTTGTGACCCAATCGTTCTGAAAGATTCTCTTAGATGCTATGGTATTCAGGTTTACCCTCATGTATCCAGCCACAAAATTTGGGAATTCTTCTTGATTTAGTCCCAGATTTCCTTATCCTCTCACTTTTATTTTATCCCTTAGTAATCTTATCTATGTTCATAGTTTTAATGACTATCTTGATATATTGATGCTTCTCAGCCTCTATGTCCTGGGAGGAAATTCTAATTAAACCAGCTTTTTATTTTTATTTTTTAAAACATTTACTTATTTTTGAGAGGTGGGGAGGGGCAGAGAGAGGGGGAAACACAAAATCTGAAGCAGGCTCTAGGCTCTGAGCTATCAGCACAGAGCCTGACATGGGGCTCAAACTTATGGACCACGAGATCATGACCTGAGCCAAAGTCGGACGCTTAACCAATTGAACCACCCAGGTGCCCCTAGCCAGCTGTTGATTCAAAATGTAAAACTACTTCAAATTCAACATATCTAACTGACAATTAATAAATTTTCCTCCACTTATCCCTTTATTATGCATTTATTCCAAACCTGTTAACTTCAGAATATCTCGGTAAGGGTTACTTCCCTCAGTTTAGTTACATTAGCCATAAATGTCAAGAGTCATGTACAGTGGCCAACCCTTCTTTTATTCTTGTATGTAAATCATCACCAAGTCCTGTTAATTCGGCTTCTAAATATTTCTCCATTTCCAATACCAAACTACAAGACTAGTGGCATTTCTTGGCTAGGAGCACTATAATTAACAACTAATTTGTCCACCACATCTAATCTGATCTCTCACCAATACAATTTCGACACAGCAGCCAGAATAATATTTTCAAAATACTAAAGTGACTGACACCAAGTCATTGCTTCTAACGCCTTCTATTGCATTCCATTATTCTGAAATAAATTCCAAATTATTTAATGCCCTTAAATGTGTGATCTAGCCCTGGACATTTTCCCAATAACATCTTACATCATCTCCTGCTTATTCTTTTACTCTAGCCCTATTTGACCTTAGTTCACATATCATTTGGGTTTCTTTATAACAGGGAATTACAAGCTTCTCCCCACTTTTCTTAAAATACTTCCAAGCTCCTCCTCTTTTCTGGAAATCCATACCTACTGTTCCTTCAGATAGCAGCTAAAATGCCATATCCTCAAAGAAGCCTTTCATCCTGAAACTACATCAATTTTTTTTATAAACACTCACAGAAAGATGCTCTTTCACTTTGTTGCCCTTCTCACTTCATTATTGTATAATAATTTAACAGAATTAATTAATATTTCCCCACCGAATTCCAAATTCAGGAGATAAGGGACTGTATTTTTGTTCAACATCACCACCCTAGGTTTAGAAGAATCCTTGGCTCCTAGTTGGGTCTCAGTGAAATACTGTTGAATGAAAACCTAGTGAATAGAAGAGAGAAAGAAAGTTGGTAATTGCAAGAGAAAAGGGGCCAGCCAGATGTCCGAGGCTGGATACTCCCCTTGTATGTTCCTGGCTTCTATAATCTTGTTTGCCTCCTATATCTGCCAACTGCCTGCATAGCATGACTGGTAAGTACCCCCCCTCACCTTTCTCTCCCCTCCCCTCTCCCCTTCTCTCCCCTTCTCCACCCCTATCCCCTCCTCTTTTCTTTTCTTTCTTTTCTCTTGTGCCCCTGCAATCCCACCCATAAAAAGAGGCTGATGCCAAGGCTTAGGGCTCAGCCTTTGGAGGTGACTCGGCTGGGCCAGCACTGGTGCAAAACAAACATTATTTCCTGATTCCCCAAGTGGGTGCCACTTGTCTCTTCCTGGGCACTGAGTATTTGCTGTAACATTTTTGGTGCATTGGCTGGGAAACCAACACCCCTGCTGGCCCCTTGAGCCGTCAATGTAGGAGGCCAGTGGAGAGGCCACTCATCGCAGGCCCCTGACAGGGAAAGGAAGGCATGCAGCTGGTGATTTCACTGGACCCTGACCCTCGCTGGGCCTGGCAATAGTCAGCCTCTGCTGCACTCGAACGGAATCCAGGGGGCATCAGAAAATTCTGCCAGATGGAACATCAGATCTGGTAAGTGTCCCCAGGGACCCAGGACTGAGTTAAGGCCCATCCTAGAGTGGGAAGGGGAGCTTGATCACCTCCTGGGCGACATAGTTACCACACAGGAAAGTCCTGGTAGAAGTGTGCAATCTGTCTGAATGTGTGCATGAGGGCCCGTGCTCCACAGTGTTGGCTACTGAGCCTGAGTGGGTCCTACTCTGTGATTCAGTGATGACCTCATGTGGCTCAAGGCAGAATCAGGTCCACAAAGGCCTGATCTGAGTCAGGGGTTTATACTGACCTGCCAATGCTAAGAGGCATCTAAGTCTGCATGAGGGGAGAGGCCAGGAGGATGAAGTGACCTGTTCCCTTGTGTGTATCCTGTGACACTATATGCTGGGAGGGATCCATCTAGGATACCAGGATGGGGAGAAATTCCTCAAAACCAACTGTTTTGGAGTGTATCATTAAGAGTTTTAAAAAGGGATTTTCAGGTGACTATGGGGTCAAATTGATCCCCGAGAAATTACACACCCTCTGTGAATCAGAATGGCCTACATTTGGTGTAGGTTGGCCCCCTAGATGTCCCCACAGTCTGTTTATAAAGTAGTTAGTGGAAACCCTAGCCACCCAGATCAATTCCCATACATTGATAAGCGGATGGAAATAGCCCAAGTCAAGCCTCTTTGGGTTCGGTTCTGCATTAATAGTAAGGGACACTGTAGGGTCTTAGTGGCACAGGCAAAGAAGAGGACCTCACAGCAGGAAAAAACTGCCCCCCCATCCTCCAAGAAAATTCAGAAGAAGTCCCTCCATTTCTGCCACCATATGGCCCCAGCACCCTATCAATAGAGGGAGAGGAACCTCACCTGCCTGACAGTCCACCCCCATAAGTTTCACCTCCACCAGCAGCCATTCTGACCCAACCAGGGACACCTGAACTGGCAGGAAGATACATTAGGTCCGTGGCTCAAGGTCCAAGGCCCTCAATGGCAATGCAGATGCCACTGCGGGAGACTAGGGGTCCCCAGAGAACAGGCCCCAACGGGACCCTACAAGAGGGGGAATCGGTTTTCTACTACGAACCGTTCTCCACTACTGACCTCCTCAACTGGACACACCACATGCCACCCTACTCTGAGAAGCTCCAGATGATGATAGATCTAGAATCCATACCCAGACTCACAGCCCTGCCTGGGTCAAATGTAAGTGGCTTCTGCTTACCCCTTTCAACATGGAAGAGTACCAACAAACTGTCACCAAAGCCAGAAAATGGCTCCAGACTCTGGCACCAGATGGGCAACTAGACATTGAGGCTTGGGCATGGAAGGCTATACCCGAAGAGAAGCCTTGCTGGGACCCCAACACAGAGGCGGGAAGGGCCAGATTAGAAAGATACCAACTCATCTTTCTCCAGGGAGTAAAAGCAGGGGCCAAAAAGCCATCAACATGGCAAAGGTATCTGGGGTCATAGAAAAGCAGAAGAGAGTCCAGCTGATTTCTATGAAAGATTATGTGAAGCCTTCACAGTTTACACCCCATTTGACTCAGAAGCCCCTCAAAATCAGTGCATGGTCAATATTGCCTTCGTGGGACAGGCCCAAAGTGACATTAGACAGAACTTCCAAAAATTGAATGGATTCACTGGAAAGATCACCACTGAATTATTGGAAATCACGAACAAAGTTTCTGTAAATCGGGATCAAGCTGCCAGAAAGGAGGCAAACCGAAGAATGAAACAAAAGGCAGCTCTCCTGTCTGCAGCCTTGGGATGACCACCCCCTCCAGAAGGACCCCCATGGAAACCACTAGGGATTCAAGAACAAAAAAGAAGGGCATCACTGGGATGGAATCAATGTGCCTACTGAAAAGAATTTGGACACTGGAAAAATGAATGCCCCAACCGCCAAAAAGGAAAACCAAATCCACTCTACCCAGCTGCTACCAACCAGAACTACTGGAGGCTGACCTGATTGGACTGGCAGGAGTGGATTCTGATTAGGAAGGACCAGGCTCTATCCAACTAGGTCTCCATAAGCCCACAGCCAAAATGAAGGTAGGGGGCCAGACAATAGACTTCATGATCAACACTGGGGCCAAACACTCTGTGGTGCCATACAAGGTGGCACCTCTCTCAGGTCAAGAAGTCACCATCGTAGGAGCTACTGGGATGCAAACCCAAAGGCCATTTTGTGGTCCCTGACAATGCCAGCTGGGGGGGTGGGGTGGGGGTCACCAAATAGTTCATAGATTCCTGTATCTACATGGCTGCCTGGTCTCACCATTAGGTAGAGACCTCCTAGCCAAGTTGGACACAGAAATAGCCTTCATCTCAGATGGACAGACACAACTGCACTTAAATAAAAAGGTCCAACCCATGATTTTGTCCTTGACAATTCCACAGGAAGAGGAATGGATATTATAGACTTCCCCTCCCAGAGAGCCAACTGCAGTCCCCGAGCTAGGAACTGAATGCCCTTCAGTTTGGGTGGAAGGAACCACCCCTGGTCTGGCAAAAAACCACCCCCCAATATTAATTGACCTAAAGCCTGGGGCCCAACCTGTCAAAATATGCCAATATATGGTCCCAAAGAGGCACGCCTAGGGATCCAGATGCACTTGGGACAGGCTACGCAAATGGGGACTTCTAAAACGATGCCAGTCCCCATGGAATATTCCCCTGTTGCCAATGAAAAAGCCTGGGACAAATGATTACTACCCCGTACAGGACCTAAGAGCCATTAATGAATCAGTTGTCATGCTGCATTCAGCATCGCCTAATCCATACACTCTCCTAGGAGTTACACCCATGGAAGCAGGATGGTTCGCATGTCTAGATTTAAAGGATGCCTTCTTCTATCTCCCAGCTAGCATCTAATAGCTAACCCCTATTTGCTTTTGAATGGGAAAACCCTACCACAGGGGCAAAGGAACAATTCACTTGGACTAGACTGCCGCAAGGATTCAAAAATTCACCGAACTTATTCATTGGGGCACTGGCATCTGATTTAGCCAGGTTTCTGGGATGGGACCTAGGATGTGTCCTACTCCAATATATGGATGATCTCCTGCTAGCCAGTCACACACAGACCCAGTGCTTGGAGGGAACCAGGACCCTACCCAGGCTACTAGCAGAGGCAGGATACCAGGTGTCAAAGCAAAAGGCACAGATTTGCCGACAAGAAGTTAAATATTCGGGCTTCGACATTACCCAGAGCAAACGGCTGCTGGGAGCCGAATGGAAATAGGCAGTCTGTACCATTCTGGCTCCTACTACCCGCCAGGAAGTCTGAAAGTTCCTGGGAGCTTCAGGATTCTGTCAAATATGGATCCCTGGATTGTCACAGTTTGCTAGACTTCTATAGGAGGCAATAAAGGGGGAAGAAAGGGCACCCCTTTTCTGGGGACCTAATCAAGAAAAGGCAATCAAAACCATAAAAACAAAACTCACAGAGGCAGTGGCCTCAGGATTCCCAGATGTATCACAAGATTTTAACCAGTTTGTACATGAAAAGAATGAGGTGGCCCTGGGAGTTCTCACCCAGAAATTTTGACCTTGGCAGAGAACAGGGGCATATACCTTTCAAAGCAGATTGACTCAGTTGCAGCAGGATGGCAATTCTGTCTGAGGGCCCTGGTAGCCACCACACTTTTAATCAAGGAAGCAGACAAACTCACATTGGAGCAAAACCTGAACATTGAGTTTCCCCATTCTGTTATTACCCTGATGATGCCAGAGGGCAACACTGGCTAACTCAGGCTCAGATGACACAACATCAGGAACTGCTATGTGAGAACCTAAGGTTAAGATTGGAAGCCATAAAAACCCTAAACCCTGACACTTTCTTGCCCACAGTGGTGGGGCCCTGAGAGCCTGATTGGCTAGAGGTACTTGATGAAGTCTATTTTAGCTGATCCAACCTATCAGACAGGCCCTTACAAAATCCTGACTTCATCCTGTATGCTGACAGCAGCAGCTTCATGAACAAAGGCAAAAGATACACTGGTTATACGGTAGTCTCTGATTTTGAGGTCATAGAAGCAAAGGCCCTTCCATAGGCCACAATGGTCAGCCCAAAGAGCAGAACTGTGGGTCCTAATAAGAGCACTAGAACTGAGTAAAGACAAACGGGCCAACATATACGCTGACTCGCGCTATGCCTTTTCCACTCTACATGTACATGGGGCTCTATACAAGGAGAAAGGACTTTTGACCACAGGAGGAAGAGAAATAAAAAATCAGGAAGAAATCCTAAAACTATTAAGGACAGTCTGGGAACCGAGGAAGGCGGAAGTCATCCACTGCAAGGGATACCAAACAGGAAAAGATTCAGTGTCAGATAGTAACTGACATGCTAACACCACAGCTAAACAAGCAGCAGGAAAACAAACAACTCTCTCAAAAATCATGCTGGCCCCGGAACTGCCAACTTCCCCCAAGGTACACAATCCAAGAAACAAAACAGGCACAACAGGAAAAAGGAGGCCAGACAAAAGAAGGATGGTGGGCATTTCCAGACCAAAGAGTCTACATACCAGAGCAGCTAGCCCACCAGGTGGTTCTCCAACAGCATGATCTTACCCACCTAGGAAAAAACCCTCCCTTGAAACCTTATTAAGCTGTTACTATGTAATTCCCCAACTCCCATCCCTCTGTGCCTTGATCTCTCAACACTGCCTCCTCTGCACTCAAAATGACGCCAAACAAAACCCCACTGGGACCATGGCAATCCAACACTGTGGTCAGACACCCTTCGAAGATTTAGAGGTAGACTTTACCAAAATAATGCCATATAGATACAAATATCTTTTGGTATTCATCTACACATTTTCGGGCTGGGTTGAAGCCTATCACACATGCACTGAAAAGGCAAGAAAAGTAACCAAGGCCTTGCTAAGGGATATCGTTCCCAGACATGGAATGCCATTACATTAACCATAGGCTCAGACAATGGTCCAGATTTTGTGGCAGAGGTGGTGCAACAAGTAGCCAAAACCCTAGGTACCAGTGGAACTTCCACGCAGCCTATCGGCCCAGAGTTCAGAAAAAGTGGAATGTATAAACTGGACCCTTAAATCAGCAATGGCAAAACTTTGTCAGAAAACTAACTTGCCCTGGCCAGATATACTATCCCTAGCTCTCCCCCCACTGTATACCCCAAGCAAAAATAGGATTCTCCCCATTCGAGATCCTATATGGAAGACCCCCTCCACTAGTCAAATTCAGGAGGACCCTGACAGAACTAGGGAATTTAGAAATACAAAAACAATGACAAGGATTAGGAGAAACTATTTGAGATACATAGATGGTGACAGACAAGATACCTATTTTCCTAGGAATAAGTATATACCCTTACAAACCTGGGGATCAGGTTTGGATAAAAGATTAGAAAAGGGAACCACTCAAACCTACCTGGAAGAGACCCTATTTAGTTGTGCTAACCACACCCACAGCTCTCAAGGTTGCAGGACTAACTGCCTGGATCCACCATTCTCAAGTAAAGACACCGTATCTATCACCTGACAACCACTTGAAATGGAAAGTAACTGCTAACCAGAACAATCCTCTACAGATCACCCTTAAGAAGATAGCAGATGATAAGAGGCCTGCAGCCAACACCTGAGAATTCTCTGTAACCAGAAGCTTGAGGAAATCACGAAGCAACTTAAATGAACTCTACCAAATCATTCTCTCAGATTTCATTGCCATCCCCTACTTCTTTCTCTTTTCATAATTGCTGCTATACTCTCTGCTATGGGGCTGACCCAAGTTACTCCCACAGACTGGCTCCTCAGTCACAAACTCTTGTTAGCCTCCCTCTACTTATGAGTGTCATGATGCCTTATTCTCCTTAGATGTATATGATCTGAGTTATGACTGATGTCCTCCTCTGTATGTTGTTCTCTGCCTTTATAACTGTCTCCTACCCCAGGATGGGATCGCCCTATCTCCTATCCCTGTTGCACATATTCCTGTTCCTAACCTGTCCAAAAAGAATCTTCTTACTCCTGCCATGCAAATGCATGACTTCTCATTCCCCCAAGGCCCAAAGGGCCACTCTCTGCGTCCAACCGCTGAACCCCATCAACTGTCTTCACGAGGGTCAAACTTATGGTACCGGCGCACGGGGTTGCACTGTACCCTGTACCCTTCCCAACTTTTACTCCAATCCTCCCCCTGTACCCTTCCCAACTTTTACTCCAACCCCTCCCCCTCTACAAATTCCTGCTCCTCCAGTCCACAGAGGTAAAACGACACCACCACCATGCCCCTGTGCCACCATGTATCCCTGCATACCGAATAGATGTTATATTACCAAGAGGGTCACTCTCTGTACCAGAAGCAGAAAAAATTATTGGGTGGGAAAAATAAAAATAAAACGCCACTGGGGGCTCTCTGATCCAACCTGCCCTGAAGTTCCTCATGCCTGCTGGGTCACTTCTGCCTAATCCTTCAACCTCCATAAATCAGATAGGTCATTTGTCTTAGATCCCCATCTAGACCAAATATTGCAAATATGCAACACATCGCCTCCTCAATAATACCAATCCCAGCCTGGCCAGAACCTGATGGCTCTGCTTGTCCACAGGATCCTCGTGTTACACAGCTACTCCTATAACACAGACAACTGTAAACGTTACCCTGTTAGCTAAAGACCCAGACCCCCACATGGTGAGACCCGTACTAACTGGAGTCAAATTGTCCCAAACAGCTCCCAGGTGCCTGACAAACAAAATGGGAATGGAGCCAGTCGGCAATCTGACCATTGGCCAATGCAACCAGACTCTTGACTGTCAGAAATTCAATCATCTTCCTACAACCCAACCCTGGTGTCAGCCCCTCCGGGGCTTCTCTTTATGTGGGGGCCAGACACCTATGTGTGTCTACTGGCCAACTGGACTAGCATCTGTACCTGGCCTTCCTCACTCCTCAAATAAACACTGTACCCAACAATCAGTCTCTTATAGTACCCTCGGCAGCATACACTCAATCAAGAGGAGCCATTCAAGTCATACCCCTGCTGATTCCTTGGGGATAATGGCAGGGATGGGCATGGGAACAGGAAGAATGGTCTCCTCAACCACTTATTATCATAAATTATCCAAGGACCTAACAGATGGCATAGAACAGGTCACCAAATCTAAGACCAAGTAGGCTCCCTAGCAGCAGTAGTCTTACAAAACAGAAGAGGGCTGGACCTGCTAACTGCCAAAAGGGGAGGGCTATGTCTCTTCCTAAATGAAGAATGTTGCTTCTATGTCAACCAATCAGGGATAGTCTGAGATACGGTCCAGCAGCTAGAGAAGCAAATCAACAAATGGAGGCAGGAATTAGCAGACTCATGGAACTCCTGGAGCAATATATGGAATTGGGTAACCTGGCTCCTCCCTTTATCTGGTCCTCTCCTAATGCTTTTCATAGCCCTCCTGTTTGGTCCTTGTATTCTTAATATGCTAACCACGTTTTTTTTCCTCTTGCCTAGAAGCTATAAAACTCCAGGTGATGCTCCAGTTGGACCATTCTAGCTGTTGCTACACTCCTTCGGATGATGAAGAACCCTAGCTGTCTCACTCCTCCCTTCAACATCCCTGTCCAGCAGGAAGAAGCCAGAACACATTTTGCCCCTCCTCCCATGGCAGCAAAGGTTTCCCTGGCCCCCACAAACTGATTTTCTCTAAGTCTACTACAGCAGCTTGAGAATCAAGATGGGGGAATGAGAAAGAAAGCTGGTAAAAGCAATATAAAAGGGGACAGCCAGATGTCTGAGGCCAGATACTCCCTTTGCATACTTTTGGCTTCTGTAATCTTGCTTGCCTCCTGCATCTGCCAACTGCCCATGTAGCACAACTGATGCCCCTTGTCTTTGTTTTTTTCTCTTGTTTTCTTTGTTTTTCTCTTTGTTCCCTGCCCCTTTTCTTTGTTTTTTTCCTCTTGAGACCCTGAAATCCCACCCATAAAAAGAGACCAACACCAAGGCTCAGGGTTCGGCCTTTGGAGGTGATTCCACTGGGCTGGCACGGGTGTGAAACAAACCATTTTTCCTGATTCCCTGAGTGCATGCTGCTTGTCTCCTCCTGGGCACTGAGTATTTGCTGTAACAGAAGTGATTACTGAAAGTGTGAAGGCACTACTAAACATGGAAGAGTACAGTCACAAGAAATGTGAGGAGAGATATTCTCATAACATTTTTAGTCGAGGCTTTAATTGTGAGAAATAGTTCAAGACATAAACCAGCTCAGTCAACGAGGTTAGAGGGGAACTAAATATAAGTGTACAACAGCACCTTTTGGAATCCAAAACCAGGAAGCATACCTGGGCTTCAATGGGGACAAAAAATGGACTGGAAGATAAGAAATTGACACTAACCTCCCTATCTTTCTGGGCCTACATCATTTCAGAAGTCTTTTTGTCTCTGTACTTCTATTTTATTCTAATTTTTAACAAGACTGAATTTCCCTGATTCAAGTTCCTTTTGGATATTGAAACAATGTAACATCTCATTTTCCAAAGAACTACAGTTATTATAGAACTTCTGCATCTGTTACTTCACATTCTTGAGAAAAGATTATTATTATAGTTTAAGTAGGGTGTCTATACTTAATCCAATAAACTATGGCCAGAGGGCTAAAATCATCAACATGGCTGTCTATTTCTTCTCCTTCCAGAATAGATTATGGAGTCATTATAGAGTTGTGGATTGAGTAACACCACATAATGTGCTCTACTCTGCTTGGCAACAAAGTGTACATGGGGGACGCCAAAGTTGGGGTGGGAGTAGGGTGTTGAGTCTAACACAGGTTGAGTGATTAGCGAAATTACAATTCTGGTGGCCGAGCTAGGAAATAAAATGTAAGTACTAGTGGGGGAAATACTAGTTTGTCAGACCTTGTGAGTTTAGTTTGAAGAAAACGGACTCATTTGTCACTGGGTCATAAAGGTTTTTTTCTTCATATGTGAGAAATTAAACCAATTAAAGCTTTGTCTAAATAAAAGTCCCCTCATATCTTCCATATCTTCATTCTTCAATCTAACCTGATAACTCCTTTTCTTTTCTCCAAAATTAATGTAGATAACCCGGTAAACAGTTTCCTCTGGCTGTCCTCTGAGGCATAATTTCCAAAGCTCATCGACTGACATTTGAAATTAAACAACAAATATAGCTGTGCAAATTTAAGCACAATATGAATGTTAAGACCATTCTCTGAAATGAAAAACAGTGGCTCAGTAAACATACTAATGGCAAGATTACATCTATGTGCCACATCTCTAAACATAGAGCAGGGTCAAAAATTTACTCTGAAACTAGAGAAATTGAATCACAGTTCAAAATTGAACCACAGTTCAAAATGCTTATTTTCCTTAAAAAGTGTTTTTAATTGCTAGTTATAGATAGGTGTGAAAAATGTTTGACTTGGCAGCCAAATTGTATATACTATTAAAGCTGGGCTGTAGGACTCTTGCCTTACAGTTATATAGGATTTAAAGGATAAGATTCATAAGTGCAATTGCAATGGACTTTGTGAGAAAGTTAGGCAATATAGGATAGGAAAGTATCAAATATTATTGTCACAGGTTTTTTGTTATGTTTTGTTTTGTTTTACTTTTTATGGAGCTTAATAATCTACTCTATTTGCACTCAAAATAAGAGCTTTAGTTGTGCTCATTTTATAAAACTACCAAAGTAAAAAAAAATAAAAAGTAGAGTAAGTCATCACAGAATTAAATAACATGACAAAGTACATCAGAAATTGAGATAGGAGAATTTATACACCATACCCTGTGTTTTGTGGATAGTGATAGCCCACTGAAATCTAATTTAATCAAATATTTAAAGAGGTAATAATTAATTTTTAAAGAATTGAAGTGAACCATAACTAGAAAAAATGTTATTGTTTATTTTTAATGCCAGAACAGTATTCCTGATGCAATTTTAATATTTCATTAAGGCAGTTACTTTCATATTGTGGGTTTTATCCCAGGTTTTTATGTTTGATGCTATATTTTTCTTCTTTAAAAAAGTTGGAATTTTATTGCACGGCAGTGGTGGATGCTGACGAGTGTTCTTTCCCTATCCCTTTGAATATGTTATATTATCACTAAATTACTAGGTCTTAGCCAAGCAAATTAAGGAAAGTATATTGGCTTGTGTTAGAAACATAACTTATAACCACGCACAGTGCTCCATATTTTCTGGGAATTAGGCAGAAACATTTTGCTAGATGTTTTTCTTCAAAACTTTTCTTATGCTGGATAGCTCTTAGGTAAAGTTTAATTTACAATAGGAAATGTATTTTAACATGTTCCTTGCGTATTTTAATTAGTTTCAGAATCTGGTATATTTTTCACATCTTGAGCATTTGACTCTGAATTTGTGGAAATTCATTTAAGTCTCTCTTGTTTCACCCATGATTAAATGTGTGAACTACTAAAATTGAAAGGGTATACACACATTAACATGGCTGTGGAAATAGTCTTTGGCAGAAGGATGCATGTTAAGTAAATGTTTGATAAAAACCTTTTATAATTAAAAAAATATTCCTCAATGTGATGAATGAAGACAACATACAGTTGCAATTTTCATTTGTGAGATTTAAAAATCCATGCACATAGAGTTGTATTCATTTTTACTTCCCCCCTGCCCAACACTTTACTCTGACTCCAACTAGTGACTTTTCTGTTTTATCAGTGGTACATTTATATTCTGCCAGACTTGAAAACTTAGTCATCTGTGACTCTTGCTGCTTTAAGCTTTGTAACCAATGTCATAAATCTCTTTATTTTATTCAAAGAGAGGTTATTCTTTCATAGGACACTGGTAGATTTCTGAGAACAATCTTTCTCAGTAGTGGAAAATAATTAGTCCTTGGCTAGGTACTGCTTTAGTTCTGCTTAATAAACCTTAAAAGTAAGACCCAAAAGTATCAGACCATTTCTAAGAAATTTGACTGTGTTTCAGAAAATAGCTTGATAATATTTATGTGAATACAAAAATATCTAGCATTCATCGGGTTGAGATTCACAATGTATGCCATCCAATAAAAATGACCAGACATGCAAAGAATCAGGAATATACAACCTTTATGATGATAAACCAATGAGTTGAAAGAGATTCAAAACTGACACAGATGATAAACTATCAGGCAAAGACATTAAAACTGTTGTTGCAAATGTATTCCAAATGTTTAAAAAGTTGAACTGAGACAAAAAGGAGTGGAAGATATAAAGATGACCCAAATTAGGACTCTCACATAAGAACCACAATATAGATAGATGATATTATACAATGAGATAGAGGATTAATGGCATACTAGGTATTGAAGAAAAAAGTAGTGAACTTCAGATATAATAGAAACAATCCGAAATAAAATACAAAGATAATAATTTTAAACATGCACAGAATATCAGGTATCTGTAGTATTTCAAGGAGGCTAATATAGATTTAATTGGAGTCCCTGAAAGATGGCATGGGAGAAAATATATTTGAACAAAAACTGGCCAAATATTTTCTAAATGTGATAAGATAATAATCTATACCGCCAAGAAACCTAATGAAATCAATAAACACCCACCCATACACCCACCCACCCACAGAAAATAAAACCACAAGGTACATCACAACCAATGGCTCAAAGAAAAAGAAAACTTAAAAAAAAAAAAAAGAAAGAAAAATATGAAGAAGATTAAGGATGGGAGATTTATTGCTAGAAACAAGGCAAGTGAGAAAATAGTGGAGCAACATGTTTATAGTATTTAAAGGGGAAAAAAAAAGGAAGGGTCAACCTAGAATTCTACACCCAGCAAAATATATTTCAAAAACAAAGGCAAAGATATTTCAATACATAAAAATTTATCACTAAAATATTGACAATATAAATGATGTTAAACCACATTTGACAGAAGTGATAAGAGATAAATCTGCATCTTCAACACAGAGTCAAGACCATCAAGAATGGTAACTTAGAAAATATATATATATTATAACCTCTAAAACAATCATTAAGATAGTACAGTTATAGGAAATAATCCAACTAAGAAAATAAAAACAAAATAATAAAAATATTTAACATATAAAAAGCATTTTTGTTAAACCCAACATTTAAAAATATATCACAAGCTCTCAACTAGAAACTAGGACAGAAAAAACAAAAGACAAAACAAAACAAAAAGGATACCACAGCTTAAGAAACAGACTCATACAGAAATCAACGAGAGGAAACATGATCCAATAAAAACAACAACAACAAAAGAAATAAAAGGACAACATAAGGAGCAAGGGTAGGCAGTTCAGGTTCTGGAATCTCAGCTGAAAATCTGTATGAGTAGATATTTTTCAACCACTTCCTAAAACACTATTTATTTTTTTTTTACATATCAAATAGGAGGTAGAAAACAGAGGTTTATATCAATAATTACATTAAATGTGGTACAATTCCAAATTAAGAGGTATAAATGGTCTGATGGGGGTGGGAACAAGACCCAACTACTTATTGCCTATAAGAGACACAATTCAAATACACAGAAAAATATAGGATAAAAGTAAAATGATGAAAAAAGTTATGCTGTGCTAATAAGACAGGTGGAATACCCATTAAGTGTCAGAAAAAGTAGATTTAAAAATGGAGATAAAGAATATCATTTAATAAATGGGCCAGCTTATTAAGAGATATAGTAAACCTAAGCATATATGCACCTAATAAAAGTTTTTCAAAATATATGAAGTAAAAACTAATAAAACTATAAAGAACAATAAAAGCATAATTATAGTCAGACATTTCAATAGCCTTCCTTCAATCAATACAACATACAAATAGAAAATCAGTATGCAAAGAAAAGATGTGAACAACACTATGAATGAAGTGTGCCCAATTGCCATTTAGATAACACCCAACAGCAGCAAAATACACACTTTTCTCCAGGTGCATACAGAACATTTACCAAGATAGACCATTTTCTGCACCATAAATCAAGTTTCAATAACTTTTAAAGTCTTTTTCTTAATATTTATTTATATTTGAGAGAGACAGAGAGAGAGACAGTATGTGAGTAGGGAAGGGACAGAGAGAGAGAAAAAGAGGATCTGAAGCAGGCTCCAGGCTCTGTCAGCACAGAGCTCAATGAAGGACTTGACCTGATGGACCGTGAGATCATGACCTGAGCTGAACTCAACCGACTGAGCCACCCAAGTGCCCCAAGTTTCAATAACATTTAAAGAGTTTGTGTCATTCAAAATACGCTCTCTCATCTCAGTGATATTAAATAAGAAATCATTAAAAAAAAAAGAGGTCTCAAAAATCCACAATATTTATAAACCAAAGTACACATGATTAAATAGGAAATCAAATAAGAAATTATAAAGTATTTGATCTAAAAAATTAATATGCAACCTATTCAACCTTTTGTGATATTGCAAAAGCAGTACTGGGAAAATTTACAGCACTAGAAAAAGGAAAGTTCTTAAATAAATGACCTCAGGTTTCACATTAAGAAACCAGATTAAACTTAACATAAATGAAAGAAATAATAAATGCTAGACACAGAAATCAGTTAAAGAGAAAAAAATAGATTAATTCAGTGGCACAAAAAGCTAGTTCTTGTATTTAAAAAAATTCACTAAAATTAATAAAACTTTAGTCAGGTGGACAAGAAACAGAGAAACACAAGTTACCAATATCAGAAATTAGAAAAGTGACATATAATCTAATGTTACAATCTAATGTTATTTATTTATGCCAGTAAGTTCAAGTTAGATGAAATAAAGAATTCCTTAAATGACAAAAACTACCAAAGCCTACTCAAGAAGAAATGGACAAATTATACCATATCTATTAAAGGAATAGAATTTTTTATTAGATAACATTCCACAAAGAACATTTCTAGCCCAGATGGCTTCACTGGGAAATTCTTCATAACATTTACAAAATAAAATCACCAATTTTACATATATTTTTTTCCAAATAATTGAAAAGGAATAAATACTTCAACTCATTTGAGGTCAATATTATCCTGAAACTAAATGAACAAATACATCAACAATTAAAATAAACCTAGAAACAACTATCCTATATGAAAGTAGATGCAAAAGCTGTCAACATTTTACCAAATAGAACTCAACAATATATAAAGAGCAGAATGCAAAGTACCCTTGATTGTATCTCAGCATGAGAGGCTGGTTTAATATTGAATAGGTAAATCAATGTTATTCATCATATTAACAAAGTAAAGGAAAATGTAAAATCATCTCAAATGATGCAAAAAAATCCAATTTCACACAAAATGACATCTCTTTCTGAGAAAAACTATAAGCAAACAAGGACTAAAGGAAATTTCCTCAACCTAAGGAAATCTATAGAAAACCTACAGTTAACATCATAGTTAATTGTGAAATGCTTTCCACCATGAGATCGGAAAACAAGACAAGGATGTCCATTCTTAGCACTTCCATTCTCCATTGTGCTGAAGGTTCTATCTAGCATAGGGAGACAGGTGGAAAAAAATACCCAGATTAGGAAGAAAAAAGTAAAACTGACATTTATATAGGACATCATCCTCTATGAATATTATCCAATGAAATCTATAAGAACTCTTAAAACTAATAAAGGAGTTTAGCAAAACTGCAGGACACAAGGTAAGTACAGAAAAACCAATTCTATTTCTATATATGTGCAATGAACAATTAAAAGTGAAGTTGAAAAAAAACCCTTTATAATAGAATATATGAAATACTTGAGGTAAATTTGACAACTGATGTGAAAGACCTGCATATTAAATTCTACAAACGATTGCTCAATAAATTGAGAGAAATCATGAACATGTGTTAAAGTTCCCAATATTAAGGATATTAATTCTCTTAAAATTAAGGTACAGTTTCAATACAATAAAAAAACATCTTAGTAGAACATTTTGTGAAAAAAAATGACAAGTTGATTCTAAAATTCATATGGAAATAGCAAAGGACTTGGAATAGCCAAAATAAGCTTTAAAAGTCAGGACAAATTTGGACGACTAAGGCCACTGGATTTCAAAACACTGTAAAGCTACACTAAGAGAGTTGTGATACTGGAATAAAATTAGAAAAAAACAACAACAGATTCATGGAGAGAATAGAAAGCCCAGAAACAGACATACATATATGTGCAACTGATTTTTAATGGAACAAAGATAAATTAACAGAGAAAATATTTTATGAAAAATGAGGCCTAAAAACTTGGATATCCATATGTTAAAAAAAAAAAATCAACCTCTATGTATACCTTTCACTCTGTACAATAAATTAACTCAAAATGAAGTAAACACTTTAATATTGGAATGATACAACTGTTTTGGAAAATAGTTCAGCAGTTTCTTAAAGCAGTCAAACACACATCTACCATAGGATCTAACCATTTCCACCCCAAGAAGTCACCCCAGAGAAAGAAAGCCTATGTTTACACAAAGAGTTTTATAAAAATGTTTATATCTGCTTTGTTTCTAATAACCAAAACCTGAAAACAACCCCAAACCCATCAACAGGTGAATGCATAATAGAAAACTATTCAGGGTGCCTGGGTGGCTTCGTGGGTTAAGCATTATCTGATCTCATGGTTTGTGAATTCAAGCTTTGTATCAGGCTCTCTGCAGTCAAGAGCAGAGACTGTTGTTTTAGATCCTCTGTCCCCTTCACTCTCTGCCCCTCCCCCACTTGCTCATATACTCTCTCTCTCTCTCAAAAATATATAAATATTTAAAAAAATACTATTCAGCACCAGCAAAATGACTGACTACTGAAATATACAACAATATGGATGGATCTCAAAATAATTATGGTGTGTGAAAAAATCCAGACCAAAAGAAAGAGCACCTAATAATTATACCATGTATTAAAAAAAGTTTAGGAAGTACAAACTTACGTATACTGACAGGAAGAAGATCAGTATTTGTTAAATTTGGTGGGGGGGGGGGGGATGGGGTGCTGAAAAATAAGAGGGAGGGATTATGAAGGGCTAAAATGAAAATGTTTTGGGTAATGGAATATATTCATTATTTTGATTCTGATGATGGTTTCATGGGGGGATATATATGTCAACATTTTTAAAATTATGCATTTATATATATGTGCACTTTATTATTTGTAAATTATATCTTAATGCTGTTAAAAAATAAATAGAACTCATAAGGCTCAGGAAACGACAGGAAGCAGAATACTTAAGACACACATACTTTGAAGTCTACACTAGAATGGATGAACTTCGACCATTCCTCCCCATCTTTGTCCTTTTTCTTTAGACTCTAATTCTAAGAGACAGACACACAGAGATAGACACACACATGTACATGGACACTGTAGGCACAAGGACACACACACACACACACACACACACAGAAAGAAAGGCACATAGAGACCAGCACATGCATGCAGACACATGCACATAGAGGGAGACAGATACACATGGACAGACACACATACAGGGCCACAGAGAGAGACAGACACACATACAGAAGCATGGGGGGTGCAGAAAGACAGAGGGACAGAGAAGGGGGGGAACACAGAGACAGAGGGAGGGACTTCAGAGGAACACAGGGAGGGCTGGGAGACGGCAACACAGAGACAGTGAGAGAGGGGGTGACACAGGGGCACGGCCATACAGAAACAGAGATACACAGACACACGCTGAGACAGAGAGAGATACAGGGACATACACCAAGACAGAGGGATACAGAAGGGGAGACACACATGGAGGAGGAGACACACACAGAGATACAGAGAAAGAGACATACAGAGACATGCACACAGAGACACACAGAAAAAGAGACACATGTACAGACACAGACATGCACAGAGACAGTGACAGACACTTATTTTCCTGACTTGTGTCATTTGCCTAGGAGAGGGCACACTACTTTGAATACTCAAACTCAATGACCATTGGAGAGAGATAATTTTCCCCCCAAAAAGTTTGGTATATTATGAAAAGAAGAATGAATTTCCAAATTAAATATGTTTGCATTTAAGTAAATATATTTATTCCAATTAACATTCCATATTTATTGATGGCCTACTCCACCCAAGACAAGCAGTGTACCAGGGCTTGAGGATACACAGGTGGAAAGGCATCCTTCTCAGAAAGTGGTACAGTGGGGGTATGTATATAAAAGAGGTAATTTGAAGACTCATATGGGTTCTTATCCTCTAAGTATCAGGTCCTGCCCAATTCACAAGACTACCTTGCAGCATGAGCCGGCGCATATTGGTAGAAAGTGGAGAGAAAGTTACAAGGACACAAAAATAGAAAGAGGTGACATTGCAGGGGTGATGAACACCTGGCAGCGGGCATTTAGGAAAGATGACTAGAGTAAAGTAAGCTCTGTTAAACATAGTTACAAAGCTGTGAGCAATTACAAACCAAAATTTTAAGCACTTTCTGCAAATAGTAAAACCGACCAACCAACCTTCCTACAAAGAAAGCAGAATAGCACAGCATAGGTGAAAGTCAGTTCAGGATCCGAAGTTGTGACCATAAGAAGCATTATCTGAAGCAGACTACAACAGACTTCTAGAGATTTCACCAGTTCATTTAACAGGAAGAATTCTGTGATAGGTGAGCACATCACATCTGTATTGGGAAAACCTATGCTGACAAACTTCTGTCACTTATGGGTGACAATTGACCTAGAAGTTAAGCGTTCTCCTCATGTTCTGATCAATTTCATGTTGATACTATTAGTAGCTACCTTATGTGTATTATTATGAATGCATGACAGAATGTGCATAAATCCCTTAACACAATACTTTATTCAATGAAAGCTACAATAGGTTAAAAATTATTATCAGAACTTCACTCTATATCACCTATAGTTTGTTAATTCTATTTATATTAGCTATATAGTAACATATATAATCTATATATAATAGTAACATAATGATTATATAATACATATATTTTCTTACACTGATCAAATATCTATTAAAGAAACTCTCCAGTTATAGTCATTGCTAGATATCTATTCTATAGGCAACATTAGGACAGACGGAATACTTTACTTACTCATTCCTCACTTTCTCCATTTGTTGAATAACAAGAATGCTTTGGGTGAATTCCATCTGAATATAGCAATCAGGATTCCATTGGTCGTCATCAAAAGATCAGTTATATAATAGCAGAGAGACTATCACCTAGTTACCTGAGCAGTCTATTCGTAATTAAAGTTAACAATGACATAAGGCCACTATCTCTCTAACATGTATAATTCTAGAAGCTTGAAGCTGCTCTTCCAACCTTCAGATGTGATGTTATCCCATATGTTTTAATAATGTGGTTTTAAAGAATAATTTTCATCTTATATCTTATATAGATAGAAATATATAATTGTATGGATAGGTTTATAAACATACATATACATATATATGTATATATATATATATATATGTCAGTGTGTACACACACACACACACACACACACACACACACACACACACACACACGTCTTACAATGGATCAATAAAAAAAATAAGCCAACTATTCACCACCTTGCTTCCTTAAATCCTGGGAGATTCTCATATGATAGCTCCAACAAATAACTAGAATGGGTCTTTGACCACATGCAGTACAACACAGGATATGCTCATTCAGAATGAGATAGTCTATGCTAATATTTATTCAATTTTTTTAGTTTTATATTTTTGGAAATATTGATCACTTTTTAGAATCACATATACCTACTTCATATATCTATCACATATTTTATTATTAGAAGTTTGGACTATAATAATGCCAACAGTAAAGTCCTAGCTAGCTAACTTTTTTCTCTATAGTTTTTATGGGGGCCTCACTCTCTAATCAGGATTTTGAGCCCTTCAATTGCTGAACTAGCAAACTGTTTGTAAGTTACATATGGTCCTAGCCAAAACTGCAGACTTTGCAAGACTTTCCAAGAATTTCAGAAATGGCACAAAAGAAAATATTAAGTGTATCCAGTAGTAAAGGTATGATGAGGAAGACACATTCAATGGCAGAGTCAATTTGTTCAGAAAAAGAGCAGCACAGGCAATCAAGATAACCAGTGTTACCACATTACCCCGAGAAAGGTATTGAAAATTCTGGCCTCCATCTTTGCTAGAGATAAACTCATCACTTCACAGCTCAAGCCATCCAAAATAGAAAATGCCTGATTCTTACTCTCTCACAATTGGGTGAAATAACAAACCAAGTAAAGGAAAGCTTTTTCAATGGCCAGAAAAGCCACCTTCTACCGTCCCTCACCCCCCTCACAGAAATCCTTCAAACCAATCCATGTACCATATGAAATTAGATGCATTAAATTTATTTTACACCATCTCCATAATAGCTTTGGACCAACAACTTAGCAAACTAATGAAAGTAACTTCTGACTCTGAAGTACTTCTTTCCATTTAGAAATATTTCAGCCAAGGAGTTTAAAATATATATATATAGAGAGAGAGAGAAGGCAAGTAATGTCATAAGAGAAGTGAATTGTAATTAAAATAGCCTCCTGATGACGAAGAGGAAAGATGCATGCCTGACTTTGCCAGGGCCTATGCAGCAGGGGCCTTTTTGAAGTTGGAAACGATTGGATTGGCCAGAGTTCATTTTGTTGTGCATGGAGCTTCCTGTTGGCTGGCCTGACATAGGGTGTTATTAAGCAATTTGGGCTGGAGCATCATTATTCTCCATGAAGAATTTAAAGAAGATCTTGACTTGAGCCTATTGCAAGAGGAATCATGCTGTGCCATGCAGTATAAAAATATCATCAGTCTTATGCCCCTGGCACATTCAAACACCTAGTGGGATGAGCCAGGCACCAATGTTCAAGGTTTTATATAAGGTAACAGCTGCTTTGGTCAGACAGTTAATTAAATATGTTAATTTCCCATACAACCAACAGTAGCGACAACAGATCAAAGAGGGATTTTATGACATTTCTAGGTTCCCTCCTATACCCAGGAGGATGGATTGTGCCCACATCATCTCCCAGTCTCCTTTGTGCAGTAAGGCTGCATTTCCCCTTTGGAAAGAGCCCTGTTCTATGACACTGCAAATATTGTACATACTTTGGTACCACACTAACCATTGCCAATTGTCACCACTCCAGTCTTGAAAGGCTATTTGGGTCTGATCCCATGCTAGTGTTTGGTTAGTCAGTAAATATCACAAATCATGCTGAAGGTGGGGAATGGGCTGTTTCTCCATTTGTGTCATTCTGGCCTGGCATTTATGTTTTATTTTTGTGAAACTTATAGAGCGCAGATTATAAATCACATAAGAGTCATGAGTAGATGACATCCTAGGTAGGAGGAAGCACCAAAAGATTGCTGAGATGGTGTTATCATTTAATTACATGGAGTGCCCAAAACTGAGAGCACATTGTTTCAACATACTACGCAAATGTGCTTTTCTGGCAGTATGTGGCACTACGAAAGGAAGGAAATGTCTCAATTTGTGAAAAGAAGTCATCATACTATCTCAGAGTTCTAAATGGAACAGTGACATGGAACTATGGAACCGCCTCTAATACTTCTGTATCAGACATGAATCTTCAAAGATTGCTGGGGAGATGGTATTCTCATTGTGACAATGCTACTGTTTTCATGCACCTAAGTGAAAGGTTCAGAGAACGGCTATTAAAAATCAGCTGGAGCAGTCAAGGCTTTGGACAATTGGTATCCGGGCAGAAATATTTATCAGCCTACAGGTTTCTCAAGGGACTTCAAAAGGCTCATGGTTGTTGATTAGGGAATCGAAATACTTTTTATTTTCATGCCTAATGTTCCTTTTTTGGGAGGCATGACTTTTGGATAGCACAGGTATTGTCCTTAATGTTTAAAAATATCTACATATCTACAAATATCATTACATCTGAATGTATAGTGATAAGGTAAGAAAGGCTAACAAACCAGGGTTTCTGTCTTAATTGTCAGCATGTCTTTTTTTTTTTTTAGTTGTAAAATGAGGGACTTGAGAGAATAAACTTGGAGAGTATATCCTGGTCTGATTTTCTATTTTAGAAAATGTAATAAAATCATAACAGTTTGACCTATCCTCAACCAGCTGGTGACTTTGAGCAATCTGACTATTCTAAATCTCCAAAATTTTGTGTATCTAAGAACATGATAAATGTGAATGTAATTAATGAATTGCAATGTGCTATAAAATATTACTTTAAGATTCTGTTTTAGATGTATAGTTCATGCTCTCCGTAAAGAATAGGATTTTATTTCAAAATCTCAGAACAACGATATTGGCATAATTTAATCCAAGCCCAAAGGCCTGAGAATCAGAAGCTCTGATGTCCAGGGTCAGGAAAAGATGGGCATCCTAGCTGAAGAATACAGAGACAATTTGCCTTTCACTTTCTTGTTCTACTTGAGCCCTAGTGGATTACATGACTGCCCACATGAGTGAGGACAGATTTTACTCTGTCTGCTGTATCACATGCCAATCTCTTCCAGAAACACCCACACAGACACACTCACAAATAATGTTTTACTACCTATCTGTGCATCCTTTTGCCTATTAAAGTTAACACAAAATTAGCCATCATAAATGACTATTAATTTCCCTTCCTTTTCCTAAGGTCATCCACGGGATCAGTGAGAATTCAAGTAGAAGAGAGCATAATCAACACCAGAGGGTTAAGGAGAACTTCTAGGGCACATGAGAAAAGAAAAGTCCAACATCTGTTTGTTTAATTTGATTTCAAATCTCTAAGTCCAGTGTAGGTTTCTCCTGAGGGAACAATTGTGTCCTATTCATAGATTCTAACTATGACTACATAATACAAAATATCTTTCTGGTTGAGAGAGGAAGAAAGGAGTGATTCTTAAAATTATGGAGTCAGAATTATCAAGTCCACTTTAAGCATATTAAATATATATGGCTTATAAACTGTTAGGAAAAATGGTGATAATTGATATGAAACTACCTACTCTTTCTTGAATGGGCAGCTGGAGGATAAGAAGTGCATGCAGCTAATAGTTTCCTGCCTGATGTTGATGTATTATTCAGGGGGTCTCTAGAGAAACAGAATAGATGATACATATATTTAAAATAAAGAGATTTATTATAAGGCATCGGGTCATATAATTATAGAGGCCAAAAAGTCCCATGACCTGTTGTCTACAAACTGGAGACCCAGGAAAATGCCACAGAAAGCTTCTTTGCTTTCTATCTGACATTGCATACTATCTCAAAAAATTGAAATTAACATAACACTTATATGGAAAACATTTGGAGTAAAGTCCGAATTAAAATTCAGTCATTTCCCTATCCTTCCCCCCATCCCTTTTTTTAAACCTGCTTCCACCACAAATATTTTTAAGTTAATAAGTAGTTGGCACTGGTCTAAATACTTTAGATATATTATCTCTGACAAACTTTATACTAGTTTTATAAGGAAATTTACTTTCCTTACATGGAAAGAATATTTCACTGATGAAGAACCCCGGATATACAGGTGTAAAATAACTTGTCCCAGGTCACTTAGCCAGGGAGTGACTGAAGATTCCAACCAAAGATTATTTGGCTTCTTAACCAATATCCTTAACATTCTATCCCCCAACTTCCAAAGGATGAAGCTGGAGAACTCAGCAAGAAGTAGCTGGTAGAAAGTGGATAAAATAATTATCAATACATTAGAATGGAGCCTTAGGTATAACTAATCTAACAGTCTCATATTGTTATGGAAGAGGGGGAAATCTAGGTCAAGGGTCTGGAGAACAAGCAAACCAAAGAGGAGAGGATAATGAACTTGGATAAAGGACAAAGAGAAGGTCTCTAGTGAGTGGCTAAAGAACTCATGCTTTCATCCCAAGTTATTCTTAAAAAACTAAATAAAATAAAATATAAAATAAAATAAATTAGTTGTGATTCTACTTTATATTTGAATATTGTTTTTCAGTTTTATAGAGTATTTTAAAATAGTTTTCCTTATTTATTTTGATCCCTACAGAAACTCTATTATATAGGGAGGACGATATTATAATCTCAAGTTTATGGATAAAAACCTAAGATTTTAACTACAAAATGATCTTGAAATGGCATAACTAGCATATCTAAACCCAAATATTTATTTGGTTTTTTGATTTGCTTCTAACTGCCAATGCAGTGTTCTTTCTAACCACATTATCCCTTTAAGGTAACACCAGGTTACCAAATGCAAATGTAACAAATACTAAAAAGGTAGGATAAATTTATGATTACCTTAGAAGCATTAAACTCAAGTTAGAAAAAAAGGAAAGGAATTGCATTGAAATACAAATAAATGTAAAAGTCGCATTTAGATTTAAAAGCAGACACTGTACTGAACTGAAGGAATTTCCTTGTCACAGGCTTGCTGTGGATCAACAGTGTAATAGAATTGTTCAGAAATTAGGAGAAATACTTCGTTTTGGGGAATGGGAGTGAAAACTTTGTGTTCTCTGCATTGGTCGGAACAAATCAGAGTTTTGAGTTCAGTATTTGGTAGGCCGTTGAAGAGAAATATTGGCAAGCAGAAGTCCAGGGGAGGTGACAAAGTGGTGAGGTAGAGTCAGGGAACAGACGGGTCTCTTGTGTGAGGCAACTAAGGGCATTGCCCAGCACCACATGTAGAATTCTAAGACTCCCCAAACCAACGTTTTCTTTTATCCACACAACACTATTGAATAGTAGGAGCTAGACTTATTCCTAGTTTGCAGATAAGGAAAGTGAAAAGTGACCATTTCAATACTCAGGGTAGAAAACAATTCTCTTGCCATGAAATAATTTAAAGATGCACTTGAAAAAGTATGCAATTATGCTAGAGAAATCCTAACATCAACTAGGTCCTATATTTATTTGCCTTGATGTTCTCTTATTACTCTCTGTGCTCTTGGGCCTCAAAATTCAACTGGAGTTAAATTTATTTACCTTAGTTAGCATAAACATTAATAGCGATATATATTTATATTAATAATATGTAATATATACATTTTATAAAATACAGATAACTAAAATTTAAATTGTGTTCTCAATTAACCTAACCATTTTCTAGGTCATGAAATTGTGAAAATTTATATTTCAGCACCTTCATCAAGTGTTCTTTTATTTCAGTACTTGAATAACTGAATCCTTTCTTCGCTACTACCGCTTCCATTTTTTCCAACTTTTAATTTAGAAAAATTGAACCATTAGGTAAACAAAAATAAATTTCAAGAAAGATTTCATCTCTGTTCTGACACCAATTCTGACACCAACTACAATTGAATTCAATTCTGGCACTAACCACGTGTGCCTGATTCCACAAGTTAGAGGCAATGTTCTCCAAAAGACTGCACTCAACTTAGATGCCACAAGTCTTGGGTGCCATTTCCAATTGACAGACTATAAATTGTGTTCCTACAATCCCCTCTGGTTAGGTCATTTTCTAGAATTCACAGAACTCACCAAAAGCATTATACATATGACTATAGTTTTATTATAAAAGATATAGATTGGGAACAACCAAAGGGAGAGATACATAGGGCAAGGTCTTAGGGGAACTTGGAATCCAGGCATATCACCTTCCTAGCACATAAGTGTGTTTATGAACCACGAGGCGCCACCATGTTCACGGTCCAGAGTTTTTATTGGGGTTCCATTACTCAGGCATAATTAAATCATGGACCACGTAATTGAACTCAATCTCCAGCCTTCCTCCTCTCTCCATCTGAAAGCAAGGCTGGTTGAAAGTTCCAACCCTCTAATCACAAGACTGGTCTTTTTGGTGAAAGGCTTCTCCTATCCTGAAACTATCTTGAGGCTCCCAGGAGTCACCACCTTGGCATAACAGAGACACTTGTATCACTCAGTAAATTCCAAGGATTTCTGAAGCTTTGTTCCAGGAACTAGGAACAAAGACAAGATATATTTGTACCTTGTTATTTATCTATCCATCTGTCTATCCATCCAGTGGTCTATAATTTAAGCAGTTTAATGTTATTTACTACAAAAATGGAAGTACATTTTTTATACAACCTATACGGCCTTTTTACACAACCATATTTAAACTTCAAGAAAATATTTAGTAGATTTAGGTCAGCTATTTAAATTTTTTTAATGTTTATTTATTTTTGAGATAGAGAGATAGAGCATGAGCAAGGGAGAGGCAAAGAGAGAGAGAGGGAGACACAGAATCCGAAGTAGGTTCCAGGCTCCAAGCTGTCAGCACAGAGCCCAACACAGGGCTTGAACCCATGAACCATGAGATCATGACCTGAACTGAAGTCAGACACTCAACCGACTGAGCCACCCAGGTGCCCCAGAGAGGGGTTATTTTTAAACACAGGAGGGGCGCCTGGGTGGCTTGGTCGGTTAAGTGTCCGACTTCGGCTCAGGTCATGATCTCATGGTCCGTGAGTTTGAGCCCCGCGTCGGGCTCTGTGCTAACCCCTCAGAGCCTGGAGCCTGTTTCAGACTCTGTGTCTCCCTCTCTCTCTGCCCCTCCCCTGTTCATTCTCTGTCTCTCTCTGTTTCAAAAATAAATAAAAACGTTAAAAAAAATTAAAAAAAAATAAACACAGGAAAATTCCAGTTAAAAAAATTTTGTCCCTTTGCTGATCATTAACCAAGAAATTAAGGGATAGCTTTTATTGATTAGGCATGCACAGGATGATTCTGAGGACTCCCTATGCCTCATATTCCCTAGAAGTTTGTTATCCGAGGTTAAGGACTAACGGTCACATTGGAATAAAGCTAAGTTGCACGACTGGAAGGGATTTGGAATGTCTTTCCCAACCTTACTGCAAATGAAGCACTGGCTTTGAGCTTTCTCTTTACTAAAAAGCATTTTAATGTGATATTTTAATTAAGTAGCTCTGCTTAACCAACAACTCAATCTGATGCTTTTCACGAGGATTCTTTTTTTGATCTAAATATATCTCTGGGACAAAAAGTACATTATCATTTATGTCAGGAAGTGACATGATCTTCGTACTTGTTAATCCATAAATAAGGATATGTCTATCACAGGCAGAGAAAATGAAGGGGTGGGGAAAGAAACAACGCATAGCGGCAGGGTTTTAGTGTGTGTCTAGCAGAGCATGAGAAAATGAGGATGATGCCGGTTTAGCTTTCATTCTATTCATCACTGAAGTTGTGGGAATATTACGCAGAGATACTGTAGTTCCTGAAGTCAATATAATGTGCATGCACTTTACCAGGTTTATAGGTTTACCAAGATTTTGTGGTGACGTTTATACAAACTTTAGAATTAATTCTGAGGTCTAAAGGGAACAAAATCCTGAAAGTTCTGTTGGACGAGATGGAGAATAAAGGCACACTTAAGTGTTGATGCTGATGCTGGAATGGCAGAGGAGGATTACTGTTGTCTGCTCCTCATCCCTGAAATGACATATCTTTTTTTTTTTTTTTCCCCTGCTAGGGAAAAACAGACTATCTGGTATTTTGACAAGAAAGAGTTTATAAACACTAGAGAAAACTTGGACCTTTGGCAAAGGAGGGATTATGAGAGGGGGTGGGGACAAAGAGTCTGACCAAGAATATCTGGATGAAAAGAAGCCACTGCTAAGCCACACTGCTGAAGAATCTAATGATAGGAGTTTTAGCTGCAGAGAAGGGTGAGTAGCAGGTTAGGGCCATCTCTTACTTATTTCTGTTATCATGGCATTGAAAAATTTGAATTTCTAATAAAAATCATTTAGGCTAATTTCTAATTAACTTGAGACACTGAAGAAGAAAGACTTAACATGAAGGTAGATCTTTATGTCTTGGGAGTAACAAAGGTTCATAACCACAGGACGGACTTGAATGATTTACGCTACCCACCTGGCTGTAGAATTCCTGTAGCTGGTGCTCATTAAGGGAGGAAGGAAGAGGAAGGCAGGGGTCTGAGAAGGCCCTGTTTGAGCCTCAAGGAGGCTACAAAGGGGCGAAGCTACCTTGGCAACACTTGCAGTGTCTTATATTGACAAGTTCTCCTTTAATTTGCTGCATATCCTTCTGTGTCGCCTAGCTACCGTAAAGGATTCATTATTCATTAAATAAGTGATGAATATATACAAAAATTGCAGCCACACGGGCTGCACAAATGCATTTTCATATTATTAACATGGTGCCAACTTGCAACTCTTCGAAGTCTGAGTAAATGTTTTGACAAGAGGAGACAGTAAGGACAAATAAGAAGTAGCAGTCTTGAAGAAATTCAGCCCCACTTCTAACAGCTTTAAAGTCTTAAGAGTGTTTTCACTGGGGCAGTACCAGATAAATTGCTCTTATATGTGCATGCAAGAGGCTAAAATTCCTTTGAAAGTTTATAATTTCTCATGGGAAAACACAACATAAAAGTTACTTTTACTCATAGAAAAACAAAACCATATTTTCCTGTCAACCTTTGCTGTTGGGAATTTCAAACTTTTTACATTTTTTTCCTGTGATTCTTAGCTGGCCCAGGGGACAGGCGTTTACAACATAATTTACTTTCAACGTGTCTCTGTAAATCATTGTAATACTCTCTATTGCTTGCAGGGGGGGGGGGGGGGGGGGGCGGAAAGCTCCCAATGGGGCTTCTTGTCCCACTTTCCCTAGACTCCGACTGCCCAAATATGAACAGAAACTTTCCCTTTTAATGTCCAGCCTCAAAGACACATACACACACAAAAAATCATACAATGAGTACAGGTAAAGATAGAACTATGGGCAGATTTCCAGGGAAAAGATTACTTTTTAAGATTAATTAGGAGAGGGGAGATTTGCCCTAGGTGACATGGAAACTGTAGAAATGCTCAAGTCATTTTAGAGTAGGTAGGTTGCCCTCAGCCAAATGACTTAAAAAATTTTTTTTTTCATAAAATCCTAAGGACCTGTAGCGTGCTTTTGCCAAGCTGTTAATATCAAGGATCATTCAGTTTTACATGAGAATTTGATGACTTAGACACTGGTTGAACCTTCACCTTTTACAACCTTAATGGGAATTTATTAGCTATTTCACAGTGTGTAAATTTGAATCTAGGTCAGATGAGGAAGAAAAATAGGGCATATCCAGGCCTAAAGAGTAACCTGAAAAATAATATATCAGAGCAAAAAAAAAGGTAAGGTGCAAAATTAAACAGATGATTAAAAGTATCTTAAGCAAGCAGAGATTTGAAGACAGAACCTAATAAATCAGGACTCTACAAAGACCATTTGAGCCAAATTCACATGACCAGTGAGCTTGATTCCTACACAAATGCTGCAGATGAAGGAGTTAAAATATCATATTAACCTGCTTCTGCTAACTGTCCGTAACAGGAAGTGTAACCCAGGTGGGTTTGATATTCATAAGATTAAAGCGTATGCCTACCATCAAATGGTCACCACATTAAAGCTGTTTTAATGAGGACTTGGAAAGATAATGAATGAATGTCCCTAATTCACCACAGAGAAGACAGCATGACCTCCTGCTGACCTCTTTGCCGCCAGGTATCTTAAACAACATATTAGTTCTGCTTCAAGCCAAAAATGGGACGGTCCGTGAGATAAAAACAAGCCAAATGCTTAAGAGAATGACTTTTGCCGGTGTTAAAGCCAGAAAAAAATTTCTCCCTGGAGTCCTTATAAAAAGAACACTGTGTAACAGGATGAAAATCACCCTCACTGACACCTTTATCTCAGACAGAGCCCTCCGCTACATGAGGCTGTTTCCTACAGTGCCCCTCAACACTGTCCAGTGACATCATGCCAGGAAAATAACACTAGGTAAAGGCTTGGGTGGAGAACTATTATTGAAGGATAGGACTCTCTGCTGGTTTAACTTAATCCTGAGTAAATTTTAGAGGATTTCGAGGGACTGCTTATCTCTCAGGTAAGCCTTCATAAATATCAAGCATTTGATAGATTTACAACAGCAGTGTATTAGAGATTGTACTTGCTGGGAACTACTCAGGGCACAGCCAATTTATTGTCATTCCAGTTGTTTTTCCAAGCAGCAAGAGTAGGGAGTAGGTCTTTGGAGGAACGGAGGACCTAGTGACAGCTTTTCCCAAATAAAAGACAACTTGCCTTCTGCTAAGAGATAAACCAAAGGAGTAGCTATGGTTAGAGAAGAAGAGACAGACAGGAAAAGATTCTAGAGCCTATTTTGGTCACTGAGCACAAGAACTGTCAAATAAGGTAAATACCAGTGAGAATTCACTTTAAGACTTGATCAACACAGATACAGTGAGTAAATACTTTACATTACAATGGTTTCAGATTTTTTCTCTGGAAGAAAACAATCATGTTGGATGGAACTGGAGTTTACATGAGCCTTGCACTGGACTAGTTTTTTCCTAAATAAACTTATCAAGAAAGTCTACAGCTGTATTCAATGAATATTGTGGTTGATCTGTATGTGCACAGCCTCAGCTTTTTAAGGAGATCTTTAGTTTAAAATAGTGAAGAAAATTTAAGCAAGAGGGGAAAATCCTCAAAATTATTTTCCAGGCCAGATTTATTTTGGCAGTCACATTCAGGAAACTATGTAGTGTACCAAGTTTTGAGTATTGTATTTGGACACTAATCCATAACTGTAGTCATCAGTTTACTGACAACCATCTGCTTGGACACTACTCCCACATTTTAATAAGTAATGTTAAATTAAAATGGCAACAGACAATTCTGGCAGCAAAAGTGAAAGTGGTAATAGCACCCTTGAACCCATATAAAGAATTAGGAGTCAAACAGCAATACATATATAATTATCCAAACGCATTTAGGTAAAGGGTACTTTTTTTCCCTATCTTTTTCAATTACAACCAAGATTCTTAAAAGAATGATCTGTGTTCATCTTCGCTTCTTTATCTGTCACTTTGATACCCACGGCAACCTTGCTTTTTCAGTACATTCCACTGAGTTCCAGCTTTCAACTCAAACTAAGTTTTCTGTCATTATCTTACTTTACCCGAGCCATTCAATGTCACGGAGGTAATAACACGGCTTAATAAATGTTGAACACCCTCTACACTCTGGCGTTTTCTTAGTCCAGCTACCGCATGTATCTCAATGACTCCCCAATAGCCACATTTAGCTTAGACCTCTTAAAGGAAGTATAGACCTACATAATCAGTGACCTACAATACATTTTTAAATAAACGTTTCACAGGTATAGTCAAATAAAAATGTTTAAAACCAACATAGTTTTATCTATACCACCCACTTCTATACAACATTCACCAAACCTGCCCTTCTGTTTAGTTCTGTCAGAATCTCAGGGAAAAGAACCACCATCTACCCCATTACTCATGCCAAAATCCTACAGACACGGTTGATTTATCTTTCCTTTTTCAAAAACCAATTAGTCACAACATCCTGCCCATTAGGTTACAAGTGATTAAGAATACAATATAAATTTGTTTAAAAAATAAAAAGAACAAAAAATCAATGGCTCTTTTACCTGAAAAGTTCAGTCTTAACCAGCTTTATGGTGGAAATTCTTGGGCCTTCTTAGGGGTCTTTCCATCTCTTAGCTTTGCTTTATCTCTGTGTTGTTTCCATTGCTGGTAGGCTCACCAAATTAGATGGTTGCTGAGGGATCCACATTCAGCCCATCCTCTTAACAATTCCGGCTAAAGAAACAGTGTCCCTTCCTCAAAATTTTAGATAAAGAAGTCAGAGAACTTAATCTTAGTGTCTCTCTTCAGACTGAATTGGAGAAAGCTCTTATCTCTGATCCAACAGCGTGGGTAGGAAGAAGCAGAGTCTGATTGGCTAGTCTGAATTGCATAATTCACACCTGGAATAAAGGTGAGGTCAGAACCACCACGTAAGTCACAAGACAGAAAAGCACAACAATTAGGGTGCTTTAACAACCAAGGGAAGTGTGTGCTAGCAGAATATTCCAAGAATATGCATTTTCTTTTTTCCAAATATGAGCAAAATATAAAAAAATAAAAATAAAGGTGTTAGTGTTAAACTTTAACCTTGCTATAATGATCACTATACATTTGTGAAAAGCAGGCATATTTTGGAAATCATCTGAGTTCCCTTAGCAAGCTTCTGTCTGTATTTGTCTCCTGAGCCTGCAGTGATTTTTATGCAGAGCAAGACATATTGGTTTTACTCTTTTAAAATGAATTATGGATTTTAAAAATGGATAATTAATTTATATTTTCCTAACTTAAATAGCAGAATACTAGTTCATGAGAGAGACTGAAGTAAGAGTAAAAGGTGCTTTTTAGTTTGAGGAAAAAACTCAGGAATGACTTAAATCATGGCCATTAAGTATATGAAGATTTTTTCATACTAATTTTACTCACCAGCTGTTCCTTGCCACTGCAAACTAAACAAAGAGGAAAGCTTAATTTCCATAAAAAGGATTTAGATTAGGCGCAAGGAGTCTGATGTTTCCATGCATACTGAATGCACCTGTAGCAAGAGCAGATCCTCAGGTAGCTGCGAAAAGGAGTCATGCTTAGCCTACTGCAATCACATAATGATGGCTTCATACACCATTCTGTTCTCTGATCCCTTGTGATTAAGGAAGTAGAAAAGCTCTGAGCTGGGTGCTAACATGTAGTCACCAGGGGAAGGAAGTTATGCCTTTCTCTTCTACTTCATTTCTAATAAGCTGTGAAAGATGCTATCTGCCCAGATTGGTTTGTACCAGAATGTTTTCAAAATTCAGGAATTGGAATCACCTGAAAGGCTTGTTAAACCACAAAGGGCTAGGCCCCACTGGCAGATTCTGAGTCAGTCAGTCTAGGATGGGCTTGGGAATCTTCTTTTCTAAAAAGTTCCTAGGGCTCCTGGATGGCTCAGTCAGTTGAGTGTTCAACTCTTGATTTTGGCTCAGGTCATGATCCCAGGGTCATGGGAGGAAGCCCAATGTTGGGCTTCCACATTGAGCATGGAGTCTGCTTGGGATTCTCTCTCTCCTGCATGTGTGCATACTCTCTCTCTCTCTAAAAAAAAAAAAAAAAAAAAAAAAAAAAAAACCATTTAAAAAGTTTCCAGGTGATTCTAAAGCTGCTTCAGGCATCCCACTTTGAAAACCATTAGCTTCACCATTGCCCATTGTGGCAAAAAAAAAAAAAAAAAAAGACTTTGGGGATTCTTTTAAAACTAGGTGATTCTGAAATGCAAGTACCCAAGTAGTTCCCTATACTTAATGAATTAATTGTAAGCTTCTATAAGCAGTATTTTTTAAGAATATGCTGTATCAAATTGGAGCCATATAAAAGGGTTTTCTCAATTTTTCTTCACATTTTAGGGGATCAGAAATCTTCTAGAGAAATCTAACTTGTGGATTCCCCCAGATTTTTCTATCTCTTAGCTCCTCTCTTTCCCTGACGTGTCTCCAGCCAACATACTCCCATCCTCACTTGAAAAACATCAGACTTTCAGAGAATAAGGCCTGGGTTTTATATTTTTACAAGACCTGACACTCAGTGAAAATAAAGTATGCAACTGGCCTAGTGTCTTTCCAGTGGGTCCTTGCAGCTAGGTATAATCTATCCAGCAGCAGTATTCTACATAGATTCCTAAGTGCTACATCTTAGGCAACTTAGATGGAAGAGGAGATAGGGTACTTTTGAAAGCTCTAAGTATTCTGAAAAATGGTTCAGAAAAATGGTTGTGAGGGAGACACTGAAATCAAAATATCATACAGAGAATCTGAATATAATTGTTTCGTGACTCGTGAGCATGGGATAAAAACTGTTTTTCTAAATGGACATCTGACATAAAAGGTGATTTTATTCAATATGCACGAAAAATAAAATTATAAATAATAGGAAATCACAATGAGAAAAACACTTCTTGAAATGAACTCTCTTTTTCTCTTGAATGAACTGCCTCCTGGGTTATCTTGAGTAGTTCACTCAAGAACTTGTGAACTACTCAAGATAGGTCAGAAGTTCCAAGGCATGTCCATAGTAGAAGTTCCCATTGGGTTTGAGAAAAAGTGAGAATCCTTCTGCTTTAAGTGGGTAAAATTCCTCCCTTACTCTTTTGACTGATGCGCAGCAGTCAGTTCTTTGCCAAAGATGCAGAAAGGAGATCTTTGAGTGATTTAACCCAATGTTTGCTTGTCCTCACATCCCTCAACCTTGGAGGTCCCAGGGCTTCAGTTTATTAATAACACTTTAATGTTAACAGAGAAGTCTCCTGTCAGTTGAGAACCAGTTTAATCAACTAGCAAAAAGTGATGTCCCACCAACCATGTTATGTATAAGGAAATTAAGACTGTGAAAAAACTCTGAGATAATACATGTACAGCACTCACTTTAGGGTCCGGCCCATAGGAAGCTGCTAGTGTACAAAAAGCATAGTACCTCTGCAGGAATTTATACAGATTGGACATATAAACCGTCCATGGTGATACGTTCGGTAACAGAATTAGGCTTGAGAGCAATGGAACAGCGAAGAGAGTTAGCACCTCAGTGTGGACAGACTACAGAGAGGTTCTCAGAACACAGAACCCTAAGTCCTCTGTGGGAGTTCAGCACGCAGACCAATCATCACATTTACTGAATGGATGCACAAGAACACAGACGATTTCACCATGAAATTCACATCACATGAGACCGCATTCTGATGCGATACAAATATATTTGATCAGAGCTCCTTTTTTCCCCCCCTTTTTGGTTGAATTATAGTGCGTATTCAGTGGTTCTCAAAGCTGATGATTCATGAAAATAATAGAGGAGCTGCTAATAATCACAAACACTAGATACTGCGCAAGTTCCGATTCCATTTCACAGATAGAAAAGAAGGTATGGTAGAGTAGCAAAGGGTTCCATGCTTTTAAAAGTCTCCCAGGTGTTTCTGGTTATTGGAAAGGTCTAGAAACCATTGGTTTAATACAGCTGTTCTCCTCACTGACTGAAAACTGGGATCACCTGAGGCATTTTAAAACTATCCAAACCTAAGCCCTGCCCTAGTCATCCGTATTTCATTTTGTGAGTTCTCCAGGTAATCGTAATGTGCAGCCAAAGCTGAGGGCCACTAGTTGAAGCATATGGGTGTACTGCACTTAGCAAAAAATGGTGGGTGGGGAGATGGAGGGAATAAAAAATGTTAGACTTAAGAAGCACTGTTATGGAGGTTTTATTATGAATTATAAGTACTTTGAATCTGCTTTTGTTATTATTTTTTTACTCTCTTCTCAACTCCCAAAGCTTATAAAGACATAGGGGAAGGTAGATATTAATTCTGATGCTAGTTTCCACCAAGCAATTCAGCAGTGCTTGTAGCCTGCAGTGAGAAGAAACGAAGACACATTCTTCAAGGATCCCAGGCTGAAATGAAATACAGTCTCTGTTCTTTGAAAAGAAATAGTACAGCTTACCAAGTCCTTTTACCCTATAAATTACAGTGTGTGGCCAATCCCAATTAATGAATGTTCAATATTCAAAAACATGTTTTGGGGAGAATATCCTAAAATTTCAGAATTCTTTTCTTTTTTCTTTTCTTTCTTCTTCTTCTTCTTTTTTTTTTTTTTTTTTTTTTTTTTTTACTTGAGAGAGAGAGAGAGCGCATAAGCAGGGGAGAGGGGCAGAGGGTGAGAGAGAGAATCCAAAGCAGGCTCTACTCTCAGCACAGAGCCTGGCACAGGGCTTGATCCCACGACCGTGGGATCATGAGCTGAGCTAAAACCAATAGTCAGATGCTCAACCAACTGAGCCACCCAGGAATCCCCAGAATTCTTTTGTTGAATGTAATATGTCAAATTAATTCAAATTAATTTTAAAAGAAAAGAAAAAGATAGCTAAGGTGATTAATAAATCAAGTAATCATTGCAAACTGAAAGCAAGTTTTTACAAGTTTTGCAAGTTTTGAAACTCAAGGGGACATATTTTGAAAGGGATCATAATTCACTTATGTTAGACCTTTCTATTTTAACTACCTATATGCAATCATTAAGGGCAGGCTTTCAAATGAGGTGTGTCCTCGGTGAGTCCTCATTTGGGCTGTTCTCATGGAAGATGAATGTTCTAACACTTTCCTTCAGTGTGAGCATTCATGGTTCTATGTCTGTTGTTTAGAGCTGTTGTTAGAACCATAGACATAGAAATCCTTGAAGCCGTTGAATAAGAAGAAATTAGATATTGTAGTTAAGATTGTTAAGATAAATTTTGAATTAAGTTTGTGGTTCAAATGCTACCATGAAACAAAAATGTGAAGTTGTTTTCCAAAAGGTATATCTTCTGTAGGTCTGGAGAATTCGATAAATAAACTCATAAGTAGATACAAGCAATAGAAAAAATTTAAGTTTTAATATTTATGGCATGGGGGTTGTGGGAATATTTCCAAAGTAAATAATATATTTAAGATTAGTTAATGATAAACATTCTGCCATTCATCTCTCATCGAATTGGTATAATTCTTTTGTCCTATTTTTGGAGAAAATTTGCCAGTGGTTTCTCCATGGCAGCTGACAGAGCTTTAAAGTTAGAGAAACTGTGGTGTGTGTGTGTGTGTGTGTGTGTGTGTGTGTGTGTGTGTGAATTATCTGTTATTTATGCAAGGTATTTTGTCTTCCCTCTAAGCAGTCTTTTCTCCTTATCTTACTCTCTTTTGGGTAACCTGAACATCTATCGGTGCAATAGCACTATTTTAATCCAACTAAAATCTGAGGGAGAATGACATTCTTTTTGGCTTTTGTCTGAACTTGATTTTGAGGTTTCTGTTTAATGAGAATACACTTTTTAAGTTTTAAAGCAAGGAAATATTGTTGTGTATATTTTGCGTTAAATGCCAAAAATCCTTTATATAGGTCATAGATGAAGCCTGAGTGTAGGCCATTAGTTAATAAGCAATCATATTTATACTGTATATCATTTATTTATAATACATGAATGTTTTATGTTGTGTAAAGATACTATAGCTGCTTCCTGGTTCATCTCTATGATGAAATTTCCTGCATAGTATTGTAGAGTATGGAGTGTGACACAAGTCAAATGAGTAGGAACAGTTATCAATTCACGACTGCTATCCCACCTCAACCCACTTATGATATTATTTCTCTTCATGGAACTCCTCATATCCCATTAAATAATTAAAGAGAAGGGTTGATTTATTTTGCTTTCCTATACCTATAATGACCTTGAAAGAGGAAGGCAAGAAGGGAAACAGAATGTTGATCCTGTTAATAACTACATGCAGTCTTTGACCGTGGTTTGCTCGAGCAAGAAAAGAGAGCTCAATTGTCTTCTTCCTTAGCAGGCCCCTTGGGGTGGGGAGAGCACTCCAGTTTGGACCGAAAAAAGCATCCCTTTGTTCTCAGCAGGTGCCAGATTGTTTTTGACATATCGCCCATGTATATGTTTGCAGGTGCATGTGTGTATGTCACATATAGAGAAGTTTCCTTTATAGAGAAACCAAATACCAGGTAAACCTTGAAAGGAAAATCAGATCATGCTACTCTGTGGGGTAAAATCAGTATTCTTTCTTTCAAAGGACCATAAGTGCATACATCCTAACTGTCTCATAGTATTCTAGCATTGAGAATCTTCCCAAGATTCTGTATCATTGACTATTTTATATATTATTTTTATATTATACAACAATCTAAAAATAAATTCACAATATACTGTGAATATTGATAACAAGTCTTGTATTTTGTGTCATACCACTTGGTTCCAATGGTTGTGAAATGCTTGTAAACGTTTGTTTTTTTTTCCTCCTCAAAAATTTACCACTCTATCATGTTTGGGTAAAATGTCATTTTTGCTTTGATTTGGTTTTGTGTAAAATGAGATGTTACCCACTCAGGGCAATCAGGGTCTAAAGTTTTACCTCCTCTCTGAAGCTTTGCTAGATATTGCTTATTCATTCACTTATTCATGTAACAGGTACACGTTAAATACTCACAAGTGAACTCTGTCCTTTCCCAGTAGAAAACCTCTACTGAACTTCTACTCCTGATGTTTATAGTCACTCTTGCTTCTTCTATAAACAAAAGCTCTGGAAAAAGCAAGCAAACAGATAAACAAACAAACAGTAGCTCCAACATTTATACTATTATTATAGTATTGCTGTCTTTCCCTAACCCACATTAATTTTGTTAAATTGCTTCTTTGTTTTTCATTTATTTTTCATTTCTATATTTTTTGTTGAAGTATAGATGCTAGGCAATATTACACTACTTTCAGGTATATAACATAGTGATTCCACAAGTCTGTATGTAATGCTATTCTTACCACAAATGTAGCTACCATCTGTCACCACACGACACTATTACAATACATTGACTATATTCCCTATGCTGTACCTTTTATTCCCATGAATTATTCATTCCATAACTGAAAGTCTGTAACTTCCACTCTTCTTCACCTATTTGCCCATCCCCCACCCCTTCCTCTCTATCAACCATCAGCTTGTTCTCGATATTTATAGGTCTGATTCTGCCCTTGATTTGTTTTTGTTTTTCGATTTCACATGTAAGTAAAATCATACGGTATTTGTCTTTCTTTGTCTGTCTTATTTCACTTAGCATAATACCCTCTGGTTCCATCCATGTTGTTACAAATGGCAAGATTTCATTCTTTGTTATGGCAGAGTAATATTCCATTGTCGGTATATACCACCTCTTCTTTATTCACTCATCTATCAGTGGACACTTGGGTTGCTTTTACGTCGCTTCTTTGGACATCTACCACAGTGTTAACACACACCTCTCAGATGTTCGTGGAATAGGAGGTCCTTCATAAAGCCTTAGGTCTCTACTATGCTCTGTTATTATGATTATTCCTCATTGGAAAGTAGACCCAGAAACTCATAATGATGGAAACCTCCTGCACTCATCTCCTGGGGCTGCTGTAACAGAGTAGCACAAATGGGAAGGGTGTGGGGGCTTCAACAACAGAAATTTATCATGCCACAGTTCTGAAGGCTGGAAGTCTGAGATCAAGGCACTGTCAGGGTTTGTTCCTTTTGAGAGCTGTCAGGAAGAATCTGTCCCATGCCTTTCCCCTAGCTTCTGGTGGCTTATTGGCAATGTCTGACATTTCTTGGCTTAAAGACACATCACCTCTATCTGTGCTGTCATGTTCACATGACATTCTGTGTGTGCATCTGTGTGTGTGTGTGTGTGTGTGTCTATGCCCAAACTTCCCCTTTTTATAAAGACATTAGTCACATCAGGTTAGGAACCCACTCTACTCCAGTATGGTCTAAACATAACTAATTACATCTGCAATGATCCTGTTTCCAAATAAGGCTACATTCTGAGGCACTGGGGGTTCGAATTTCAAAATATGAACTTTGAGGGGCACACAATTCAGCCTATCACACCTTCTTATCAACTGCAAATTGTAGAAAATTAGAGGAGGGGCAGATTTACAAAATGACCTCTGTGTGTTTGTTCTTCACCACCTCTTCCCAGTCTTCTTGTAAACCCTACTGTGTCTGGTCAAGGCCTACATTTTCTCACAATTTTGAAGAGAAGCAAAAGAATATATACTCCATTAGGAAGGAAGGTGACTGGAGATTGTGTTCTGTTCAAGGAGAATGAACGCAGCTTGGGACACATGCTAACATCTCTATAGGTGTGTTACTTTTGATCTTAAGTGCTTTAATGAAAAAATTCTGATGGATAGAATTTTTATTGTTTATATCATAAAAGTATACATTCATGGTTACATATATAAGCTTGCATAAATGTGGTAGTATTATGCACATGCCATGCTTATTATGTTATTATTTTTGCCTGATTTGTATGATCCTAGAAGCCGTATGGTGAGGAGGGGACTTAGGAATGTAGGGTTGCTTCTCTGCCTTAGTAGGTTCATAGCTCTTTGGAGTTACTTATTGAGACACCCAAAATGACTCCAAAGAATTACTACTTGTGTTCAACTTTACGTGAAAACTGGATTATTCTGGGTTTTGGCATCCCATCAGATTTTGGGTATTTGTCTTTATTTACTTCCTTGTGGATTCAACACTATAAGTAACAATTCAATAAAAATTTACCTTTATTTCAATTTTATAGATACTTGTATCTCCACTGCCTCCAGTAACAGCTGATCATGTTAGTACCAGGTGATTATGAAAAGATATTCTCCAAAAATGTTAAAATAATTTTACATAACTGTTTTCTAGTGTGAACTTCGTGTATTGTCATTGCTTGTGTGTGCGTGTATGTGTGTGTGTGTTTGTGTGTGTGTGTGCATATGTGAGAGAGAGAGAGAGAGAAGATGAGAGAGAAATTAAGTTTACATGCCATTTACTGAGAATTACTGAAGCCACAAAGAAGGATGCTTCTCTATGGATTTTTTTTTGTTTTCTTTTGTACATATCTAAATTCAGTACATTTGGCGATTTTGCATGACTCTGTGTCCACCCAGGAGTAAAAAAATATCTAGCTCTTACAGTGTTTATCCTGTTCATAACATTTGCATTAAAAAGGGGGGCACACTGGACTCACATGAATGGAGTTACAGTATAAGGGATTGTTTCTTGCATTGCAATAAACTGATGGTTGAAATCTGTCTGACTGGAAACATTTCAATGGAAAATAAGGCTGCAAGTTTCTGAAAACAATTCCACCATACACAATGCTTGGCGGGTAACAATGATTGTGTTAGGTGAAGATCTTAGAAAATGTGTGTGTGTGTCTGCAAGCAGTTGGATAGTTCTTTTCCAATTCTTCCAGACAGATTGGCTTCACTACATTTTTACAGTTTGAATGATTTTTTTTTTCAAGATAAGATACCACCAGTCTAATACCTTTTCTGGCAGTGAGCAATGAATGTCTTCTCAATAGTTTTGGAGTCTTATTGTTGTATCTTATAAATGGTATTAACATGGAGTGTAAGAACTAAGAGAGAACTAGGGAATACATTTTGTAATATTTCACAAGGTCTTCTGGAAGCTTAAGAAAGCTAAGAAAATACTCTTGTAAAACTTGTCCCCTGACCCAAAACTTCCGATCCCCATCCCAGTAGGTTAAACCACAGATTCTGAACTAAGCCTGAGGTTTCTCATTTTATTTTCAGCTTTTAAGATTTGCATAGTTAAATCTTTGATACGAACAATGAAAGGATAGAATGCAAGCTTTTTTAAGGAACATGTGCTCTGGGTTTCTTTCTTTGTTTGCTAAATTTATATAGCACCTTTGACCTAAGGTCTAGGACACTTTCTTAGGTCAGCTCCATCCCCACCTTTTTAAAATTGATCACTTGAGATGTAATCTGTGAATCACCCCAGCAACTCCCTCTGAGCTCCCACTGGCATCACGGACTCACTGGCTGCTCATGTCAGAACCACAGAAAACCACAGCATGTCAGATCTATGCAACGCCAGCTCTCCGCGGAGAAAGACATTCGTCAATGTCTTATTGCGACCGATGCCCTCTTTGGGAATTTTTGTTGTAAAATGATGGCCAGGAGACTAATAAAAAAAAATCTACACAACTACAAAAAGGTGCAATTGGTTATTATTTTTGCCCCTGTTTATTTCCATCAAAAAATGAGTATCTTAACAGAAAATGTGCATTGTGTTACTTCTTTAATACTCCTGTTAAAAGCCACACAAATCTTCAAGAAGAGACCCGATCCAGTTGAAAGCAAGTAAGAAGAGACAAATCAGGGGTCTGGAAAAGGAGAGTGATGGCCAAGTCAGAGCAGGTTTACTTCTCAGGGCAAAGCTACTTTTCTGATGAGTAAGCTTTTCTCCCAAGCCCCTCGGTTTCAAAAAAGGAAGGATGATGGAAACTGCCTTGGTTAATTGTCAGCTCACACCTTTCTTTAATGAGTTTCCTAGAAGTTTATGGTTAGGTTACCCTGGTGACTCAGGTAGGGTTTCCGTCAACTCCAGCTGAGGCTGTCAGAATAGGAAAATGGGGGTCCATTTTCTGATTAATGAAAATAATAATTATGTACAGATGAAAGCAAAGAGAGAAAGCAAAGAGCTTCCATGTTACTTTAAACAAAGAAGAGTTAAGGCCTTATCTTAACTATGCATTGGCACCGCAATGCGAAATGGTCATGCAAAATTAATTTTTAATGTGTTCAATTTATATTAAAAATTTCTGCAAGTGTGTGAATTTTTTTTCCAAGGCTGGAGTGCTACTTCATTTACAATATTCCCTGAAGGTGTTTTTTTTTAAAGAGACTCTTAAACTGAAGCCATTTTAAGGGTTTTATGAGACATTATGTGAGCTTTCATATGCAAGTTAGTCGTTAAGTACCAGATATTATATTCTGTAATATGCTTAAGTGATATTAGAGGCTGTATATAGCCTGCAGTAATGGCTATTGCTGCTTTTTTAATTTATCAAGAAAATGTTGCTTAAATAAGGAGCAAATCAATGCTGGGTTGTACAAAATATAAATGTAAGGAAGTAACGGTATTTTTTTATATACTTGCTTCTTCCAGCTTCACTGAAAGGGAAAAATACAACCTACTTTCAGGACGTACACTGACAGAAATTGTCAAAAAATAAAATCAAATAGCATATTTAGAATTAGAAAGCTGCTTAGAATACATAGAATGACACTGAACAACGGAGATCCACTGCGACTCCACTGGTTCATGATGGATATAAAGATGAATTTTATGCCCTTGATAATTGTTTTTTGTATGCTTTCTGGCATTCAGACAAAGTAAAATCTCTTACTTGGATTTAAACCAGTTAAGGCTTTGACTATTCTGCCTACAAAGGGAAATATTTGTATTAAGCTGGATTCATTGGTCAAGCTTTGAAAAGCATGGATAAAGCCCCCACCTGGTGAGCAAAATTGACTTAAAAAAAATTAAAGACAGATTCTTGGGCAAGGCTCCTCCCACTCTGCATCCCAACCACCACCACCGCCACCACCTATTTTAGAGTGTTGATAATTCCGTGGATGGAGGTTTACACAGTCTTTTAACGTGGTCCTAAATGGAAGTTTTTGTTTGTCAAGAAATACGACATGACCTGTTATTGACAAGCTATCTATTGTATCCAAGGGATTATCATTACGGAAACACAGAAGCTGGGCTTAAAAATAAATCACATCTCACTCAAATGAAATAAAGACTCTCAAAATAGTGAATAACCCTAAGTAAAACAAAGATTCTCTCAACCTGGCAGTGTGAAACGTATGTTATACTTACATTTTCATATTAAAAGCAAATGATTCCTTAGTTGAGATTATTCCCTTGAACATCTCTCCCCTTTATGGGCATTCTCAACACACTTATATATATCTTTTGGGTTTCTTAAATAGTATCTTAAATATCATCAATGTGCCATGGAAATTTCACACTTTAAACAACTCACATTACTCAGAATACGAAAAAAAGAAAAGAAAAGAAAGTTCAATTGAGTTTTTCTTGACACTGTATTTTGTGAGACAAATAACAAAATAACAAGCCGATATACAAAACAGCTTTTGGAGAATATTGTAGGCTCAGTGTATGTTTTGTTCTACCATATCTAAAATATAGGTTAATGATTATTTATTAATTTTTACTTTCATTCCACAAACGTTTACCAAGCCCCAACTGCACTGACATAATGTTCTAAGAGCCCCTAAGCTTCCTTTAAAATCATCAACTAAAAGAGTACATTATATTCTCTATAATTTCAATGATCACTGTATTTTTAGTTTCCTAATTCTTAAAGAATGATAATAAAACTCTTTTATATGAGAGATAACTATCAAAAAATCAGCATGTTTGTTTTTATTAGAGCACTCCACAGCCAACACTTTCTTGAGTTTTCTGCTGCCTTTTCAATCTTGGGATTAATCTCATTTAAATTTACTAACTATTCTTATTATCTTTTTTTTTTTTCTTAATGTCAACATGGGCAGGCAGAGTTTTCTATTTGCAGCCCCCTCAAGCTATAAAACCTTTCCTTGTATTTGCAAGTTCCCTGGTCCCCCTGGGCTCCAGGAAAGCCAAAGCTGCGTATTTGAAAGAAAGACAATCTTCCAGCTCAGCCCTCTGCCTTCCTTGGCCCAGCTGCAGATCTCCTTCGTTCTCCACTTTGCATTATGATTAAATACATTTAAAATCAAAATCATCTTTTCCACTCGCCTTCCCTCTCCCAGCTGCTGATTCCCACCCGATCCTTCTTTTGGAGTCAGAATTAATACGAATATTTAAAATCAAAATCATCTTCTGTTTCCTTGCCCTAGCCTAGCAGCTGCACATTTCTGCCCCCGGTACTGTTCTCAGTCTGTGGCTCCCCGAAATGTTTCTCAGAAAAATAATGTGAAGTTGGCTTTTCCTGCCAGAAAGCCTAGCTTTCATGGCCCTCATTTTAACCTGTTTTCTTTTATAAGGGTGGTGAACATGATCTTGCCAGAAGTGAAGTGTGTCAAATTGTGGGTGTGGTACGTCAGGGGTAAGCTTGATTTATATTAATTAATAATAGTATAGCATGGCGTGGGGACTGTCTGTGCCATTCATTCTTACAGAACATATTCAAACACATATGTACGCCCTGTCCGTTTGTGACCAATGCAGGAAAATAAAATGGAATAGAGCTTAGCTCTACCAGATCTTAAAATAAACATGCAGGAGAAATAAGCAAATAAAGTTTTTTGGCAGAGAGTTTATTTATTTAGCAACAGTGATGTAGTTGCTTACACTTTCTACAAATGTTTTATCTCTTTTTCCGTAGCACCTGTCCCTGAGTGAATAGAACCACATCTGTCTCATCTTGGCATAAGAAGTACACATCTACATCTGTGAGTGATGACTCCATTTTTGAAGGAAACAGTGTATACTTTTGCACTCCTGCAGTCTGGTTATATATATATATATATATATATATATATATATATATATATATTCTGGTTACATATATATATATATATATATTGCACAATGGATTTTGTGTCTTGTAGGAAAGCTTCTAAATAGTGAATAGGAATTTTGGAACTGGTACAAAAATATTGAATTTGCAATTTAGGAAAGCTACGAATTTTACCTATATCTGGGTATGCATGTTGTACATGTAAATGTATATGTTATCAGATTAGCACAAAATATCAGATAAAGAATTCACTTAGAAGATAGAATGTAGAAAAGAAAATACTTTAGCAAACACTTCAGTATTTTACAAGCTCATAAGATGTCAATGGTTTGCACATTGCTTCAGAAATATTTTCTGACAGAAAAAGATTAATTTTAGGTAGGGAAGAATTCAGGGTCTTAATTGATACCAATTAGAGTTACTGATTGTGATAATTTAGGGCATTTTGTATTTCGCACACTTCAATTTTAATACAAATATCCAATCTCTATGCAGAATCCTCTAATAATTAATGGAAGGGTTGAGAGGAGGTGGAGGGATTTCGGAAGCCGTATCTTCAGACAGAGCCAAAGCAAAAATTACAGTTCGGAAGACGCACTTTCTTTCCCCCAAACCTACCCTCATTGCTGTGGTCTCTATGTGAAACCACAAATGTGGCTTTCACCCTTTCTCTCTTTCTCTCTCTCTTTTCTCTCTTTTCCCCAAATCCACTCTGATCTCCTAGTCCTAGTTCATTTCATTCCATGCAATTTGCCATCATTTCTTTTCTGGATTCGGCCGAAGCTTCAAAACTGACCTCTAAGCCTCAAGATTACCTTCTCTCCAACCTCTGCTCTCACTGCGCCCAGAAAGAACATTACAGAACTTTATCTCTGGGAATGAATTTCCCTGCTTAAAACGGTCCATTGGCTCTCCATTGCCCTCATGAGAAAGCCCAAACCCAAACTCTCACCTGGGTTTAGAAGATTCTGGAATAGTCTTTGCGAGGAGCCGGCAGCCTGGCCTCTATCCACTTCTCTCTGCCTTTCCCCACCCACCACTACTACCTCGAACCATTGCTGAATTATTTTCACTTGCGAAAACCCTTCCCGTGTTTTTCTTTCTTCCTCCTCCTCCTCACCTTTGAGCTTTTTCTTACATGTTACTCCTTGAATCTGCAACACTGTCTCCTTCTATCCCTTCACTGCCAGCCCCCCACGTTACTTTTCTGAGCAAAATCACAAGGGGATGGGCGGAGCTCTGTAACACTTGGGAAATCCGCGCGTGCAGGAATTATGAACTCAAACTTCATGAACTTCCCAGTTTTGTAGTTTTGGTGGATACGCACTTACTGTGTACACAACACTGACTTAGGCACTGTGAGACTACTGTTAAAACACCCCCGAAGTTTGATGATGCACTTAGGAAAATCAGATATAGGCAGAGCATGCTCATATACAAAATAGAAATGACACAGGGAAGATGTACAGGAAACAAATTATTTTGCTGTTTGGCCAAGAGTTAAGTTAAAAATTTGTTTGACATCTTATTATACTTTGATATGCCATTACCTGCCCCCCCAAAGAAAACAGCCAGGTTTTTTAAATAATGCTGATATAATGATTTGAGTCTTTTAAAGATAATCCTTTAGGTGATTCCATAATCTCCCTTGTTACCATTTCCCTAAATTTCCCGGGTCCCACATTTTTGAATCTCAGCTTTATTCCCTTCTGCTTCTCTGGAAGTCTATTTGTTTTTTCTTGATCACTTCACGGTGAGAAGCAAGAACAGCTGCGCTCCTAGGCTGCGTCTGTTCATTTCACTAGAGTCCTGTATCGCACCTACCTTTCAAATAGCATTAGGTTCGTGAAGGAAAAACTGAGTCTGCAAACTTCACTGGGTTTTGTTTTTATTTCAAGCACGCTGCTTGACCCAGCGCGGTCGCTGCGCTGCTGCATCACCATCTATCTCCTAACATTCCCTGAAAACCCCTGATTGCTTTTCGGTCTATATACCTTGCTTTGTATCTTGAGTTGGACATGCCTCGGGGCTGCCGCAGCGCTGACCATTGGCACACACGTTTCTAAATACTTTTTTTTTCTCCCTTTCATCTGAAGGCGAGAAGAGCAAGCTGCATAATTTACAATCACTTCCTGGGTGGCCACACCTTCCCCTCTCTCCTGTCTGGCCTCACCCAGCTGCCATCTGTTCTCCTAAGCACCCCAGGCCCTCCTGTGTTTGACAATGAACTGCAGTGTTACTCGCAGAATGAGCTGTGATAGAAATCGGAAATTCTTTCTCCATCCATAGTGTGTCCAATTTCCTGTGTTTTGTTGGTTGTGGCCAGTTTGTATATATAGGTACACTTCTAAGTTTCCTTTTGCTTAGTTTTATTCCAAAAGAAAAAAAAAAAAGACTTCTTAAAAATCAACCAAGATGGTTATTTAATGTGTATTATTTATTGATAGGACTCTGGATATTAGATAAAAATAAAGGCAGGCGGTTTTTAAAAACTGCCAAGACAATAAAAGGAGTTGTTTCAATCTAGTGGGAAAAATTATAAGTTTGGGGAAACTTTCAAAATATGTTACTCCATCACTCTCAATGGAGTGAGAGTCAATGGAGTCTGGATTTAGATGCTTTAAAGACACATGTTAAAAAGAATATAGGTGAGAAGGATTTTTATCTATTGGATATGCTTTCTCTTCCTAATTTTAGACATGCCTATCATTTACAAATTCCCCAAATTTGATTTGATTTGATTTCTGCTGTTTGGTTTGGAGTTAGCATTATTATCTAGACAAAAAAATCTTCAATAAAATACTTAATAATGATCAATGAGCACTTAAAAGTTGCAGTAGATACTTTGGGTCAAGTCTTTTATACTCAACATAATTTACTTCTAAGGGGAAAAGCAGCATAGTGCATGTAAGTACCACATATACATGTTCCTAATTAGTGATTTTTAACCTCAAAAACATTGATTTCAATGGGCTCAAATTTACTCTATACTCAAACCACAGAATTGATCCATCAAATTTTTTTGAAAAAAATCTTGTATTTCTTGAATGCTTCACTATGTTTTTCCTTTTATGGCACTTCAGATAACCAGTAAAAATTTAGAATGATTTGCATTCAAATTCTGGATTGAGGAATATAGTAAGAAATAATCTTAGGCCCATTGTGTGTGTGTGTGTGTGTGTGTGTGTGTGTGTGTGTGTGTGTGTTTCTTTTTCAGTTTCAGCTAAGTTGTGCTTTTGAAATGTTGAATGTGTATTTACGTTAGTTGTCTGTAACTTAAGGAAAGGAAATGGTAAAGAACAGGAAAAATTAAAATCAGGGCTATATTAGTTAAGGCTGGAAAATATTACAGTGTTCTAAAAGTAAAACCCTTCTATTTGTGCCCATGAAATAGTCATCATTTGATATTGGATGCACCAGGAGTTTAAGTGCAAATAGCATATATCTACTAGTATATCCAATAAGGCATTTATAAACTAGCTGATACTCCAGTGACATCGCGAATCATAGTTAACTATATAGGGTTTATTAGAAATGCTCAATATTTATTTCCTCATTTCATGATTTCTAAGATTTAACTGCAATTCATTTTCTCTTGCTAAGGTCTACATGGTTAACTGAAGTCCTGTGCCACTTATTAGGTATATAACTTTGGCAGATTAACCTAATTCCTCTAAGTCTCAACTTCCTCTTCTGTAAATGGAAATAGTATAAGTTCTACTCTGATCAAAGTGGGTCAGCAAACCATAGCCCCCAGGCCAAATTCAATGTGCCACCTATCTGGGGGCAGCCCAGGTGCTAAGAATGGTGTGTATATTTGTGATGGTTTATAAAAACAAACAAAGAAAACAACAACAAAAGGAATCAAGACCGTGTAACAGAAACCCTATGTGACCACAAAGGCTAAAATATTTGCTGTTTGGCCCTCTATAGATATTTTTTCCAACCCCTAAATTATATCTCAGGGTTAGCTTAAAGATTAAGTGAGATAACGCATGTAAAGAGCTTGGGGGGATACCGGGTGTATGGAAAGTGCTCAGTAAATGTCACTTGTTAGTGTTTTTAGTAATATTCATCAGGAAATGATATTAATATTCTTAACAGGCCCACTGATTGGTCAAGTCTCATTTTCTTCTGGGTCATCTCTTTCTCTGTCCTATTGTAAATACTATCTTGTGTTGGATAAAACTGAAAGCCATTCTTTTTTGGGAAGATGTAAATGGTTCTACTTTTTAAAGAAAGCTTAACAATGTACATTTTCTCACTTATTTTTATTAATTTATTAATTAATTTTATTGTTTTTTAATCCAACTCTGATGTGAGGAGCTGTATCTTGGGAGAAGGGAAGTCTGGAGATATGTTCATAAAAACATGTCAAAGATCACTGGAAAGGAAATCACTTAATGTTCTCTCTTTGTGTGTGTGTTATTTTTATTTTTCTTGCAAAAGAAAGAATGTTAGTCACTTGATTTCTCCTTTTCTGAAGAGAGTCTTCAATTTGGAAAGAGTGATGTTTTCCCAAAGGGATGAAAAAAAAAAAAGTTGGAAGGAAAGATACTAAAGGGAAATAAGTTTATTGTTTTGTTTTGTTTTACCTTCAGAGAATGCAGAGCATTAAATCCCATGCTTTCAGAATGCCCTGGGAATCTTACAAAAACCCACCACAAACTAAGGTTCATACAAGTAAACATCCCTTCCTTCCTTAAGCATTAGATTAAAGTGTATTAAAAAAAATAAACCTTTGTCAGCAGTCCTGATAGTGGAATGCTATGGATCCCAGCCAATGGGTCCTTGGGAATGCCATCACAAGGGGACCTAGCCAGCTGAGGAACGCTGCTATGGAATCCACTCAAGGCAGTCTTGTTTGGACTCAAGCTTGAGTTCAGCTAAGTGTGTGGGAAAAAAAAAGAAATGAGGATACCCTCCACAAAAATAAATAAATAAAGTAGGAAAACCAGTAGGGGTTCAAGTTAAAAGTGAGGGCATTACAAACAGACCCGATTTGGTCAGGCAACAGCAGGATTCATGAAAGCCATGGGTGGGTAGAAATGAAATAGGTCATGAATTCTCCACCAAATTCCTGTGTGAACAGGATTTTGGCTTTCTTACTAGGGTTTTCCTTGTTTCTCCACATCTGGATAGCCAAGTCACAGGATTCTAGAGTCCTCAGCTAAAAGAATTATCACAAGTCTATGAACACTAAATAGTAAAGGACATCCACTGGGCTTCTTATTAAGCACTAATGTGTGAACATTTTTATTAGAAAATTTTCCACAGAAGGAAAGATAAATGATGGATTGTCTGTGTTTTTAATAAGATGGAGAAAATAATCCCATCTTTCCATGATTTGGGTGTTCATGTCAAGTTCTAAAAATGTAACCATGGCCAGTCTCCATAAAGTCAAAGCAAGTTTGAGAAGAGGCAAGATGGCGTCAGAGGAAGCCTCACAGATAGCAATCAGATCCCAAAAGAAATGAAGCAGACAGAAGCAAGAGGGTCTTGGTAGGTCACAGAAGGTGCCTGCTAGAAGGCCTATGGGAAGAATCTGTCCTAAAGCCTTGCTGGATAAGGTGAATCCCTATTGGTGTAAATCCTTTTGAAGGGATAAACTGAAATCCCTCTAATGGCTGCTCCATCTATCCCATGGACTTGCACTCCAGATTCACACAGTTCCTAAACTGAAGAACAGATGTACATTTCTGAAGACCCAGGACTTTCCTTTATTGCTTTTCACCAAATCTGACTTGAACTTGCAGGATGATTCTTAAAAACTCTTCCAGTTCAAAACGATCCCCTTTGGAGAGATTTTAAGATAACCTCACTAATCAACTTGGTAACAGTAGTTACTTATTTTCCAGACTGTTACATAAACAGACCAGCTAAAGCTCATTTAAAGTTTTGATGTTGTTATGTGATGTCATTTTGTATCCTGAAACCTTATTTTTATCTGCAATGCCATCTATCCTGGTTCCACGCCATTGGTCTGGCAAATGTTACCCAAGAGACTTGTCTATTAGGAGACGCGAGGCTATTCCTCCTATTACAAATATACCAATAGGGACAGAATAGGGATACTGAGAAGAAATAAAATGGCTGGTGCACTCACCTAATACTAGAAACAGTGGCCCTTTGACATGAGAGCATTTTGGAGCATTTCAAACCTGCTAGTAACCTCTAACTTATCTATATGTGTTGCTTCTATATAAAGAGAGTTCCAGGAATCGTCTGGACTCATGTCAAACATCTTAGCAAAAAATATTTCCTACTAAGCCCTCCTTGAGAATCTGAAATATGCCTCCAGAAATACCTCAGAGGCTTTTGCTTTAAGAAAATTCTTTCTCCCACTACGTCATTAAATATGCTAGAATATAACCAAGTTCTAAGATGCTAAATATTGGGTTGTTTTGCCTTTAAATGTCCACATTTCCCGTCCCTTAAAAACATGTAAGAAACTAGGTGTTCCTTCAACATAAAACATCCGTGAAATGTTCACATTGGCCAAAACACTTGAGAAAATGATGCTCATTTCTGAAAAATGACAAGTTGCACTAGCATGTAGGGCCTGGTGGCAGGTAGTCGAAGCAATCAACCAACAAGAAAGAACTGCCTGTATGTTCTGTGTGTGTGTTCAGTGAACACCAGGCCAGAACTGGAATGGTCTGTCAGTATCTTTGCAAGATGCAAACCCTTTTCTTTCTTTCTTTCTTTCTTTCTTTCTTTCTTTCTTTCTTTCTTTCTTTCTTTCTTCTTTCTTTCTTTTTCTTTCTTTCTTTTTCTTTCTTTCTTTCTTTCTCTTTCTTTCTTTCTCTTTCTTTCTTTCTTTCTTTTTCTTTCTTTCTTTCTTTCTTTCTCTTTCTTTCTTCCTTTCTTTCTTTCTTTCTTTTTCTTTTTCTTTCTTTCTTTTCTCACCTTTCCCTCCTGTGCTTCCTGCCTCTCTTCTATTTACTTTGTGTAATTTTTCTCTTCTTGTTTAAATTTTGTGATGTAAAAAAGCAAGGCTTCCTGCTTGGAGATTTGAAACTTAAAAAACATTTCTATTTCTTAACTTTCATTTTCTAATATGTTGCTGTGATCCATGAACTTGTAAGATAGTGGCGCTTACAAGTGCCAAAGACATAAAGAAGACAAACATTTATTAACTGGTGGCTGAGTGCCAGGAATAGAGTGAATCATTTCTACAGATACTATTGTACTTAGTGGTCACACTGAATCCATGAGGTAAATACCACTTTTTTATCAAGTGAAAGGAAAATTTTTAAATTAAAAACACACCCAAGATCTTGGAGTTCGTAAGTAGCAGAGGTGGATAAGAATCTAAGTCTGTTCAATTCCAAATTGTATGCTCTTTCAGGTAAATATACACCAGAAGGTGAGGTTTGTATGAGTGTGCAGGCAAAGGAATATTGCGAAACTCCGTGTAATATACACTTCTTATTTCTTAGTATCATAAATATGTTAACTTCTGCTATGTGCTAGGCTCTGTGTTAATATCATGGATGTGATGCTGAACAAAAAAGCTTACTTCTAGTAGGGTAGACAAAGAATGAATAATTCAATAATTAATAATTTAATTATTAATTACTTCTGGATCATGCCAGGAAGCAAACAAGGTGAGATGCTAGATAGTAATTGGGAAGTGGGGGTCACCTATTTATATCAAGTGGACACAGAGCATCTCTCTAAGGAGATAACATTTATGCTGAGACCCTGAAGGATAAAAAGGAGCCAGCCTTGCCAAGAGTTAGAAGATGAGTGTCCCAAGTGGAGAGAAGAGAAGACCAGGGTGAAGGAACAAAGCAAACAAGGGGGAGAGGTGGACATTATGAGACTGGGGAAAATGGCAGGAGTCTGACGATGCTGACATGTATGTGCACCTTAATACATTTAGTGTTTATTCCAGGAGTAGTGGAAGGAATTGAAGAATTCAATACAGAGTAGTGATATGATATGATTTGCATTAAAAAGACATCTATCTGGCTGTTGAATGCATCTCTCTAGCCCTCTAGGAAGTAAAATATATCTAGAAGTTCCATGTTATAAGACATCCAAGAGGATGGAAGCAGAGTATGAGTTTTACTCTTTTTCCTTGTTTCGGATCCATTACTTAATTTGAATGCCATTGCTTTCTCTTACACATGTAACAGTGGAAACGCGACAGGTTTGTGATATATGAGATTACAAGATTTATTTCAAAATGCCATTGTCTCTCTCTTGTCTGTGTGGGAGTAGATAAACAACAGTGATCACCTTTCTGTTGGTCAGGGCCTCTGCATAATTTATGGGAAAGAGCCACTACAGTTGTTTAGTGCCACAGTCCTGCCGATAACATTATTTATTGATTAAAACATGATGTAGCATAGTTGGTAAGAGAATGGTCCTGGAACTACATTGCTTTAGTTTGAATTCTGGCTCTACCAATTGCTTGCTGGGGATCCTTGGATGAGTTAGTCAACTTTTCTATGTCTCAGGTTTCTCCACCTCTCACATGGAAATACAAATATTATCTAATAAAAACTCTGCGTGGGCACCTGTCTGGCTTAGTCAGTAGAGCATGGGACTCTTGATCTCTGGGTCAGGAATTCAAGCCCCACGTTGGGTGTGGAGCCTACTTCAATAAGAACAGCAGCAACAATAACAAAAATGATCATATCAATAGATGCAGAGAAAGCATTTGACAAAATACAACATCCACTCATGATAAAAACTCAACAAAATGGGTTTACAGAAAACATACCTCAACATAACAAAGGCCATATATAACATCATACTCAATGGTGAAAAATTGAAAGCTTTTCTCTAATATCAGAAATAAGACAAGATAAGGGCTCCTGTTTGGCTCAGTTGGTTGTCTGACTCTTGATTTCAGCTCACATCATGATCCCAGTGTTATGGGATCAAGCCCCATGTCAGGCTTCATGCTGAGTGTGAAGACTGCTTAAGATTCTCTCTCTCTCTCTCTCTCTCTCTCTCTCTCTCTCTCTCTGCCAAATAAAAAGAAAAAAAAGAAAGAAGAATACAAGGATACTGACTCTTGTCATTTTTATTCAGCATTGTACTGGAAGCCCTAACTCCAGTAATCAGATAAGAAAAAGAAATAAAAGACATCCAAATTGGTAAGGAAGAAGTAAAACTGTCTCCATTTGCAGATGACATGATACTATATATAGAAAACACTAAAGATTCCACCAAAAAATTACTAGAATGGATAAGTTCCATAAAGTTGTATACAGAAAAATTAGCATACCGAAATCTGTTACATTTTTATATACTAATAATGAAAACAGAAAGAAAAATTAAGAAAAGAATTCCATTTACAGTTGTACCAAAAAAGAATAAAATACTCAGGAACAAATATAACCAAGGAAGTGAAAGACCTGTACTCTGAAAACTGCAAAAAAAAAAATGGCAAAAGGAACTAACGATGACCTAAACAAATGGAAAAATACATCATGCTCACAAATTAGAAGGATTAATGGTATTAAATTGTCTATCCTACCCAAATAAATCTACAGATTCAATGCAATTTCTATCAAAACACCAGAAGTATTTTTTCACAGTTCTAGAACAAATACCCCTAAAATTGGTGTGGAACCATAAAAGACCTGGAACGGCCAAAGCAATCTTGAGAAGGAAGAACAAAGCTGGAGGTATCACAATCTCAGATTTCAAGAAGTACTGCAAAGCTATAATAATCAAAACAGTATGGTATTGGGACAAATATAAACATACAGATTAACAGAATAGAATAGAGAACCGAGAAATAAACCCACACCCATGTGGTCAAATAGTCTACAACAAAGGAGGCAAGAATATACAGTGGGGAAAATACAGTCTTTTCAATAAATGGTGAGGGAAAACTGGACACCTACATGTGAGAATGAAAGAGTGAAAGAATGAAACTGGGCCACTTTCTCACACAAAAATAAATTCAAAATGAATTAAAGACATAAATGTAAGACTTGAAACCATAAAACTTCTAGAAGAAAATGTGGATATTAATTTATTGGACATTGGCCTTGGCAATATATTTATGGACAAGTCTCCTCTGGCAATGGAAACAAAAGCAAAAATAAACCGTTGGGACTACACCAAAATTATAATCTTTTGCACAGAAAGGAAACCATCAACAAAATAAAGAGAACAACCTAATGAATGGGAGAAGATATTTGCAAATGATATCTGATAAGGGGTTAATGACCAAAACTTATAAAGGACTCATACAACTCAACACCAAAAAAAGAAAAAAAAATTACAGCAGAGAACAAAAAAAAAAGTGAACAGGGAACTTAAATAGACATCCTTTTTTTTTCCAAAGAAGATATACAGATGGCCAATAGACACAGGAAAATATGCTCAACATCACAAATCGTGAGAATAATGCAAGTCAAAACCACAATGAGATATCACCTCAGAACAGCTAGTATCAAAAAGGCAAGAATAAGTGTTGGCAAGGAGGTGGAGGGAAGGGAAACTTTGTGGACTGTTGGTAGGAATGTAAATTGGTGCAACCACCATGGAAAACGGTATGGAGATTCATCAAAACATCAAAACATAAAAAAATAGAAATACCATGATTCAGTAATTCCATACCTGGGTATTTACCTGAAAAAAAAACCACACTAATTAAAAAAGCTATATGCACTATGGTTATTGCAGCATTATTTACATATCCAAGATATGGGAGCAACCTGTGTCCATCAATAGATGAATGGATAAAGAAGACTATATATATACATATATATGTATATGTATATATATATTACATACATATGTACACACTACATATATATATATGCACACACATATGTGTACACATATATACACACACCATGTATACATACAAAGGAATATTAGTCAGCCTTAAAAAAGAATAGGAACTTGATTTGCAATAACATAAGTGGACCTAGAGGGTATCATGCTAAGTACAATAAGTCTGACAGAGAAAGACAAATCCTATGTGATTTCACTTATATATGGAATTAAAAAAAAAGAAATGAACAAACACACTGTTAAATACAGAGAACAAACTGATGGTTGCTGGAGAAGAGGTAGGGTAGGAGTGAAAAAAAGGTGAAGGGGATTAAGAGGTACAAACTTCCAGTTATAAAATAAATAATTCATGAAGATAAAAAGTACAACATAGAGGGTATAATCAATAATATAATAATACTGTATGGTGACAGATAGTGACTGGTGAGCATAGCATAATGTATAGAATTTTGGACTCACTGTGCAATTCACCTGACACTCATAATATTATATGTCTGTTATGCTTCAATAATAGATTTTAAAAATAATAATATCTGTCTCATGTGATTATTATGAGGAGCATAGCACTTGAAACAATGCCTGGAACTTAGTGATGAATTAATAAGGGCTAACTGGATCTAATATTGTCAAAATAGAGCAGGGATAAGGTTTGCTCTTAGAGATAGTTTACCAAGACTTATATTATTTATCCCTTTGCAAGTGAGCAAGAAGTTAAATCATCCTCTTCCAATATGTGTTTATCAATGAAGTATTTATAGGTCAGTGAGTTTGAGGATATTGGGACAGCTACTTGGAAGAAAGGGAAGAAAAATAAAACAAGACTTTGAGAAACATCAACATTTAAAAAAAGGAAGGAAGGGGCAATAAAAATAGACCACTGAAAAGAATGTTCTAAACAGGTAAAAAGATAGGCGAAAGTACTGATAGAGAAACAAGGGATCACAAGCCAACATTGATAAATAGATCAGAGTGATGAAGGTTGAAAATAGATCTGCACTGATTGTACCATTAGGACAATATTGACCTTTGCTCAACTGGCCTTGGATAAACTTGCAACAAGAAATTGGTTTGTAGGCAGTGTTTAAAACCTAAATTTAAGGTGAGAATTATGAACAACTCTTCTGATGGGAAAAAGGAAGGAGAGAGGGGAAGTGATAGCTTTGGAAGAAGGCTGGAGTTGTGAGAATGAGAACACAGTTGTCATGTGGGAATATAATGTAATGGAAATATATATATCATATATATATATATATATCATATATATATATATATCATATATCTATGTATATATATGATATATATATATCTTAAAAATTAAGAATAAGATTAAGAATAAGAAAATAAAGATTATATATATAAGAGTATTAGGAAGGCAGTTAAGAGCATCCTACCTGGGTTTGTACCTCATCTCCACCATTTCCTAGCTGTAACCCCAGGCACGTTGTTAAGGCTGTCCATGCCTCAGGTCCACATCTGTAAAATTGGGAACATAATAAGACCTAACTCAGGTGGCTGTGGTGATATTATTACTGTATGTGTTCCAAGCATATCTTGAATGTGATAGAAGTAATAGCTATTGTTATAAACAAAGAGAGACACCATTTTCTTAGAGACTGAGGGGAATTCAGACAAAGGAATAAGCAATTGTGAAAGAGAGTGGAGAGAATTTGAGACAAATCTTTACTGAAACCCACTTACTGAACAAATTAGAGGAAAACTCTCTTCTAACAATTAGGTGGGCATGCACAGGGTCTGAAATTTGGAGGAAGTGGTAAAATTGAGCATTGGTTCTGAAAAATGACAAAGAAAGAGGAAATAAAAAGATGATTAAGGCCTGAGGGCCTGGTTGAAGCTAATATGAAAACACTTTTCAAAGAATCAATGCCCAGTTTGTGAGATTTTCTCAAGCAGGTTTAGCAGCTGCTGGATGCTGTAGTAACCACTTTACAAAGACTGTGCAGGTCAGAAAGAGAGGTAGTGATGGTTTAAAGGATCTGTTTCCACAGTCATTCAGTAAGACATTCTATCGGGCATGCTGTCATCTTTTAAATTTTTTATTATTGTATTATTTTAAAATATTTTATTTTTATTATTTATTTATTTATTTATTTAATTTCTTTTTTTCTTCCAGAAAATATAGACAATATAGAAATTTACCCATTTCTAAGTGAACAACTTAGTGGCATCAAGTGCATTTACATTGTTGCACAAAAAGTTACCAGAATCCATTTGCAGAACTTTCCATACCATTACCTGCTTATTACCCCTGTTCCCAGCCCCTGGTACCCACTATTCTCCTTCCTGTCTTTATTAATTTGATTCTTCTAGGTACCTCATAAAAGAGGATTCAGACATTTTTTTTTTACCTTTTGTATCTGTATTATTTAATTTAGCATTATGTATTAAAGATTCATCCATGTTTTACCACATATCAGAATTTCATTCTTTTTGGATGCTGAACAATTTTTCATGGTATGTATGTCTTATATGTTTTTTGTTTGTTTGTTTGTTTATCACACCTGTCCATAGACATATAGTTTGTTTCTACCTTTTGGTTATTATAAATAATGTTGCTATGAATTTTTGTATACAGATGTATGTTCTAGGTCCTTCATTCAATTAATTTGGATCTATACCTAGAAATGGGATTGCTGGACCATATGGTAGTTCTATGTTTAGGTTTTTGAGGATCTGCCATAATGTTTCCCACAGGGCTTTCACCATTTTGCATTCTCAAATATATATATATATATACAAACAAATATATCCATCAAGACCAAGTGGACTTCATCTCAAAAATGCAAGGTTGGTTTAATAGCTAAGAATCAATCAAATCATTCCACCATATTAACAGACAGCAAAAAAAAAAAAAAAAAAAAAAGCAAAAAGCATGACCCTCTCAGTAGATGCAGAAAAAGCATTTGACCAAACTGAATATTCATTCATAAAGGGAGAAAAGAAAGTACAGGAAATTAGTAACAGAAAGAAAAAAAACTCACTGTGATCTAATAAAAATCATCTACATAAAACTCAACATCTTTTTTATTGGTAAAATATTGAATGCTTTACTGCTAAGATTAGAAATGAGGGAATAATTTACTTTGTTTCTATTTAGTGTTTCGTTAGAGATACTAACAACTGTAGTGTGATAAGAAAATAATAGAAAGTTTAATGAATGCAAGGCAAGAGTAAAATTCCTTTCATAATATATGATTGTGTTGTAGAAAATCCTAAATAGTGTACAGAATACTACTTAAAATAATAGTGATTTTAGCAAAGCCAAGAATATGAGGTCACTGAAATAAGTCAATTGTATTTTTACAATAAATATAAATGAAACAATTGTAGTGAGTATTTGCAAAGTAAAACATGATTTATAGTAATAACATAAAACACATGGAATAAAATTAGCCTTTCATTGATTGTCTTGCAAGCTCTAGCTACATTAACTGTAGGTGGTTTATATCCTTTCATGTTTCTGCACCTTAGCATAGACTATTTCCCTTTTCTGGAAAGTCCCCTCATAGGCACTGAGTCCATCAAAATCCAAATAGTTAACTAACATCTTTTAGGAAGACTTAGGTTATTCTGTTCTGTGCATGCTTCCCTTCAATGAGTTTTCCTTATTATTACACATGTCGTTTTGTCCTTTTATCTTCTAGATTGTAAACTCCTTAAGATAGGGATTACAATGATCTCTGTACTCTAATTGCTAGCCCAGCACGTGACCCATTGTAAGCATTCAATAGATATTTGTTGACTGAATGTTACATGAGAAATACTTACAAAGTAGTCACACCTTGTCTGAAATGTGTGTGTGTGTGCGCGTGCACACTCGCGTGTTTGTGTATGTGTTTGCTTCCTTTTGTTTTATTTTTGGTCTTATTCCTTTATTTACAAACATATATACACACATTGAAAACCATTAACAACTGTTTTTGAGAGAAAATGCCAAAAGAAGTAACATATATGGGTATTTCTCTGTAGTTGAAATTTTTGCTTTTTATTTTTCATGAGAGAGACCGTGAAACAACCATCTTCATTGAAGTCAAAAGTAGCTTTACCTCAGGAACCATATTTGTAAAAGTAACGTTGAGAGACTGGTTAATATTCTCTTAAGAAGATGATTTTCATTTATCCAGTTTACTTGTGAGCAAATCACTGGCCCACTTTGAACATGATGAGGATAATAGGGAGGTTTGGGTTGGTATCAAAATTAAAGCCAAAGTCTGCATCAAAATTATGAGCCGCTTGCTTGTGAGAAATTTCCTAACTGGGACTGCTTCCAAAAGCACTTCACTGTAGCTTCATGGAATTTTCTCAACTGTTTTATTTGTTCCTTCTCCACACCTCTCCCCTGGTGCATAGAGGCACATCTGTCTGTTTTCTGCCTTATCAAGCATGCATCTACATCTGTGAGGAAAACCCCACTTCCTCGGCTAGAAACCTGTATCTGATTGTGGTAATAAAGCTCTACTTCCTCAGTTCAAAACATACATCAGACAAGACCAATTACTTCCAATGACTCATAGTAACAGGCAGGGCAATAGTCATCTTTTCAAAGCCTTTGAACTTCTGCTGCTTCAAAGGTGTACTAAAATGTGGTTATGAGGCGATTGTCTAAAATTGCCAAATTACTAGTTTCCAAGCTTTGACATTTGTTATTTTGCATAACTAGACAAAGGAAATCAGTGAGATTACCTACCAGGAGGAAAAGAGACAGAAAAAGAAAAGATAGACCAAAAAAATAACCATGACATAGGTAAGGCTGGTGGCTATGAAGCCTTTCTTGAAAGCAAAGGGCAGGAAAATACTGAAATTGACTATTGATAGAATTAGGCTACTAACTTACACAAGCAGATACTCTTTATCCTTATTCTAGCTCTAAAAAGCATTTAAAACATGCATTCCTCTTGAGAATGATTAGCAAACAAGATTTTTCTTCAAAGAAGCCACTGTCCAGAAGTACTGTCTGATACTTTGAATTCTGTCAAAGACTTTCCTGATGCTTGTTTGCGTGTCTGACATGTCAGCAGTGATGAACAGTAGTCAAAACTCATGAGTTTGACAGTAGTCAAACTCAAAGCTGTTTGGGGACTTGTGTGAATTGAATTCGCGGACATACCTGTTCCTGTCCTTTCTTTAGCAGTGAATTTAGCCTGACTTTCTTCAAGGGAAACATTTTCTGCAGGTCTATTCACCTCCAATCACACCTTTTGATAGCATAAAAGGCTTTTTATTTTACTTTTTGTAAACATCTTTAATTTTTTTTTAAATTATTTATTTTTGAGAGAGAATGCACACACCAGCCAGGGAGGGGCAGAGAGAGAGGGAGACACAGAATCCAAAGCAGGCTCCAGGCTCTGAGCTGTCAGCACAGAGCCCAACATGGGGCTCGAACCCACAAATCGCAAAATCATGACCTGAGCTGAAGTCGGATGCTGAACCAACTGAGCCACCCAGGTACCTCACGTAAATGTCTTTAAAAATGTCTATCTTACTTATAAAACTTCTTAAAAAATGGTAGATTATACAGAGACAGGAAGCAGAAACTAATGGTTATGGGCAAGTTTTCTAGAGCTTCAGTTCAAATACTGACTCCATCCATGCCTTCAGCTGGATGACTTTGGGCAAGTTACTTGCTTCTCTCTGTCTTAGTTTCTGCATCCTTGAAATGGGATAACATAAAGGTAGCTACCTCAACGGGTTGCTCTGAGTATTAAATACATTAATCGTTACGATGTATTTCAAATTGTACCTGACACATAGTAAGCTTTATGTGTGCTTTGTGAAATATTTTTAAAAGATGAAGTGTGGGAGTGCCTAGGTGGCCCCTTTGGTTAAGCGACTGACTCTTGGTTTAGGCTCAGGTCATGACTGCACAGTTCCTCATGAGTTTGAGCCCTGCATCAGGCTCTGCACTCCTGGTGCAGAGCCTGCTCTGGGATTGTCTCTCTCTCCCTCTCTCTCTCTTTCTGCCCCTCCCCTGCTCATTCTCTCTCTCTCTCTCTCTCTGTCAAAATAAATAGACTTTGAAGAAAAAAGATGAAGTGTGTATATTTAATATCCTTTTTAGAGTATGATTAAATTGATTGCACAATGATTTTATTTTTAAAAAGTGATGAGGAAACATTTTGAACCCCACTGCCCGAATCTAAGGAGAAGCAGTTGGTAGCTGAAACCAGCCCGTTTCTTTTGTAATCTGTACTACAGTGAGCCACAAAAGCAGCTAAAAGTCCTACTTGAAAGTCCAGAGATCCTTACCGAATCTCGAGAACTATGCCTTGCCTCCAAATACCTTTGCTTATTTTCTTGGTCTGTCATCCCTATTAAAATAAGGAGCAAAAAAATCCCAACCTTTGAAAGCATAGCCTTTCTTAGCAATAAATGAGCAATTTTGATGAAGTGATATTATTCACACTTTATAAATACCTCGCAGTCAGGCATGTGCTACTACCAATTCTTAGAAATTTAGATCAAGAGAGGCACGTTAGGTTACTTAGTTCAAGCCTCTCACTTTACAGAAGAAGAAAGAGACTTCAATGAAACAGACATTGGTAGGCTTTCCAAGATCATAGTCAATTAGCAATGGATTCGGGCCATCCTTGTGAAGAGCGTGACTTTTGGAATTAGGCAAGTGCTGAGTTCAGTTTCCAACAAGCTCACTTCCACACCACTGAAGACATTTTAATCTCAGTTTCCTGGACCTTAAAAAAAGACGATGAGGGGCGCCTGGGTGGCTTGGTCGTTTAAGCATCCGACTTCGGATCAGGTCATGATCTCACAGTCTGTGAGTTCAGCCCCGCGTCGGGCTCTGTGCTGACAGCTCAGAGCCTGGAGCCTGTTTCAGATTCTGTGTTTCCCTCTCTCTCTGACCCTCCCCCGTTCATGCTCTGTCTCTCTCTGTCTCAAAAATAAATAAACGTTAAAAAAAAATTAAAAAAAAAAAGACGATGAGATAAGGTTTGTAGATGAGATTGATAACTGTAGAGCAATTAGCACCTTGGCTGGCTTGTAGCAAACTCTCGATAAATCGTACCTATTTTTATTGTTACTCTTATTATTTCCTTGTCTCCTATGTGTCTTCCGTCATAAAACCAAATGCCAGATGTTCAAGTTAATGCTGGCCTCCTCCAAGTGCTTATTGTCAAGTCATACCCTCTGCCATATGCTCATCTTCCTACTCTGCTCAATGTAAGGCGGTTTTGCAAATGCCCATGTGGCACCTGACTTTTTGGCCAAATGGCAACTAAGTCAAACTTTCGTAGTCATGTTTAAATATAGCACAGATCCTGTAAATAAACCTGCAGAGTCAAGTTTTATCTTGTCCACTTTGTGTTCTCCAGCTCTTGTACAGGAAATGGAGTGTATTTAATATTGATGACTCTGTATGTGTCATTTAATCGTCTCTATTGATTGGATTTCATCAGAGTGTGGGGCTTGGGCAGAGCTTTGATTAGACTATAAGGATTCTTTGCCGTTTTCTTTTACCCGACACCATATCAATGCACCTTCTGGTGTGATATCACTTTCACAATCAATATCTGAAAAAAGCCCTCACACAGGCCTCCAGGAAGAGAAGGCATTGCCTTTAACTCTCCTTATACACATAGATTAAACCTCTCCAATTGAAAATGGTTTATTGCATGTTTCAGAGCGGGATAGAGGAGAAGAAAGGACTGAAGGAGTCTCCATAGATTTCTCGTGTAATTTGTGCATCATTTTTTATTTAAAAGTGTCAAATTCTCCCTTTTAATGTTGGTTGACGTTTGAGAATGGATCATTTTTATCAGGGAAATTTTACAGTTTCAATCTGGTGCTTTTTTTCCCTCGATGTAATAATAGTCTATAAATATATTATTTGGGCAAATTGATATCTTAGACAGACTATTCTTGTCCAAATTCATTTTGCATGGATTTTACTGCTGCGAAATGTCCACTGGGCCTCCCGGACTAATCTTCCACTGAGGCAAAGTTTATTTTTCTATTTGCCAAAGTTGTTCCACCACGAATTCACAGAGCTTAGGCTCCAGATTTAAAGAACACAAACTAAGTAGCATTAAGCAGCAAATGTGTCTCCTCACACTAGGTTCATGGAGTTTGTGGTGGTGCCTTAATGCTGGCTGCGGAAGGGGCTGGGATAAAATGCTTATTTATCTCTTCTTTGAAACATGAAATTTTCTCAGAGGTCAGTTGCCGGGATTGCAGTGGTCAGGGCTGAAATGAAACTCCTGGAACTAGATGAGGCAATTTCAATGATTTCATACTATTTTAAGTATCCAAACCCTGGGGTTTGGAAATAATACAGTCTGTCATGTACAATGTAAATCCCCAATAAAACAAGTTACCTGGCATCATCAGCACACCCAGCATTACATCTTGAGATGGAATTGTTCTGCCATAGAGTGGTAGAGAGGAGTTGGTACAGAACGTAAACCCCATTCTTTATTACCGCTTTCCTTTTTCATGCAGTCCCTCTTACTTGCTGTGACTTTATCATCTCCTCCTGCAGGTTCTTTTATCCTTGTCGTATGTTCCTCCTTGTGTCTTCTATTACTTTAGAATTGTGCTTGGCAAACTAAGCACCATAAGCTAAATCCGGCTGCTTGTTGTGTAAATAAAGTTTTATCGAAACACAGCCACACCCATTTAGTTCATTCTTGTTCATGACTGCCTTTCCATGGCGATGGCAGAGAGGAATAGTTGCAGAGAGACTGGCCAGCAAAATCTAAAACATTTGCTTTCTGGCCCCTTGCAGAAAGAGTTTGTAAACTCCTGTGTTAGATCAATGACTTTCCATTGTGGAAGGACAAGTTGACGTGGGACAAGTTGGAGGGAAATTCAGTTCTACCCCAAAATACCATCCTCTTCTCTGGTAAGAATTGTATTTTCTGTATCCCATTTCTGGAGTTCTAAGTATTGGACTGTCATTTCTACTTATATTTTCATATAATGTTCTCAGTGTCAGGAAATATCGAATTGCTGAAAATATACAGCAAAATGTATATTGCTGTACATTGTGCTATTGCATGTTCCCTGATAACATCATAAATTAATCTTTAAAATATTACCACCTGATTCTTCCGCCCCCTAAAAAATGTTAAAGTATGAGGTTGCCTCTGAAGAGAGAAAGTATATATTTTTATATACCTTTATTTTTAACCTTCTGAATTTTGTTTTTTATAACCATGTGCACAAATATATTTGTCTCATACACACTTTATAATTAATCTTTTCCAAAGAGTTTATTCCAAATCCTGGTAAGCATATTATACCTAGGTGTAGACTTTTCTACATTTAGCAAAATATGATATCATGTAAAAATCAGTTTGTAACACAGTGATTTTCACATAAATATTTTATTTATTTATTTATTTGTTTATTTATTTATTTTTATTTTATTTTTTTAATATAATTTATTGTAAAATTGGTTTCCATACAACACCCAGTGCTCATCCCAACAAGTGCCCTCCTCAATGCCCATCACCCACTTTCCCCTCTCCTCCACCCCCATAAACCCTCAGTTTGTTCTCAGTATCCAAGAGTCTCTTATGGTTTTGCCCCCGCGCCCTGCCCCACCCCGGGCAGAAGACGTGAATAGACACTTTTCCAAAGAAGACATCCAGATGGCCAACAGACACATGAAAAGATGCTCAACATCACTCATCATCAGGGAAAGTGAGTACTCAGTACTAGGTACTGAGATATCACCTCATGCCGGTCAGAGTAGCTAAAATGAACAAATCAGGAAACTATAGATGTGGCGAGAATGTAGAGAAACGGGAACCCTCTTGCACTGTTGGTGGGAAGGCAAACTAGTGCAGCTGCTCTGGAAAACAGTGTGGAGGTTCCTCAAAAAATTAAAAATAGATCTACCCTACAACCCAGCAATAGCACTGCTAGGAATTTACCCAAGGGATACAGGAGTGCTGATGCATAGGGGAACTTGTACCCCAATGTTTATAGCAGCACTCTCAACAATAGCCAAATTATGGAAAGAGCCTAAATGTCCATCAACTGCCGAATGGATAAAGAAGATGCGGTTTCTATATACAATGGAATACTACTTGGCAATGAGAAAGAATGAAATCTGGCCATTTGCAGCAACATGGATGGAACTGGAGGGTATTATATTAAGTGAAATAAGTCAGGCAGAAAAAGACAAATACCATATGTTTTCATTTATATGTGGATCTTGAGAAACTTAACAGAAGACCATGGGGGAGGGGAAGGGGAGAAAAAAAAGTTACATAAATATTTATTTAAACTTTCTACATTTAGAATCAATGAGCCACAGGCAAGAAAATGATAACTTCAGTTTAACTAAAGCAACGATTCTCAGGCATGACCTTCCCCAAACTGTTTTAGAATTTAATAGAAGTAACCACTGTTTATTGAGTACTTATTAAGTGTCAAGTGTTTTAGGTACAACATTTTCGTTACTTTCCCTTTCAACTTTGTGAGGAGGCAGAGTTTCAGCAATTAGTTTACTAGAATATCGTCGGCAGATCTGTTGAATCTGTAGCTCCAAGTGCTTCCACACAAGCAGGTATCCTAACTGAGGGCAGAGCTCTGTGACGTGCAGATTTTAAAGGCCTCTTGGAGACCAATTTCACTAGGGATGTGAGGACAGAGAGACCAACTCTCTTTCAGAAGAGCCCTGGAAGTTTTGATTATTCCATTGAAAATCTAATTAGTACAACTTGGGGGGTGGCGAGGAGAGAAGATTTTCATTTTGCTTTGCCCTGGGTCATCAGGGTTTGGAACCTTGGGGTCTACAGGTCCACTGCAATTCATGAGAGACAAGAAGGACCCCAAGTAAAGCTTTTATTTTCCAGAATGTGAGCACAGATTCAGAGTGCCCACCTTTCTAGGGCCGAGGGCTGAAGTCATCAGTGAAGATGCTATTGCTGTTATCATGTAGAGTTTCAGTGACTCCATGTCATGGAAGCCTGTTCTTATAGGGCCCAGAGGGATCTGGGCTGGAAAAAACAGGGCATCCATTCTTGATCTGTCCTCCTGACACAAGTTATGCTTGTGCTTAACTTTGCTAAAACTTAGTTCTGACCAGGTCACTTCCCTCCTTACCAATTGTCCAAAAACAAGGAAGAAAGTTAAGATGCCTAGTGTTCTGAGGTTAAGCATCTCCTTGGCTATCTCTTTCACAACTTGTCTTCCTTCTAAAGGCGAGGGGGAGGGGGAGAGACGTTGCCTGAAAGTCAAGAGTTTTGAAGTTTGATGCCAGAAGTTGTCACCTAAAGACTAGCAATGGTTGTGGGTTGTGGTCTTTGTTTTCTATTTGTTTGGTTGGTTTTAAATCTTTCTAAAAGGGCCATTTCTTCATGATGAATCAAAATCATCTCACTCTTCACAAATACCTGTATGACTCATGATGGAGATGGGTAGACAGAATTACTTCTCTGCAAGTTTCATTTTTTTTTTTCTGGAGAATATTTTCTCTGTGCATTTAAACAGCCTTTGCTATATATCAAAGAGATTATGCATATGTGATGTGCGTGCGTGTGTGTGTGTGTGTGTGTGTGTGTGTCTGTGTCTGTGTGTCAGTTCTTGTCTATCAGACCCTATGGGTAATGAGAACCTGAAGACAGAGTACAGCAGAAATGTTATGAAAAAAGATCTTCACCATAGGATGGAGGTGAGACATAGAAAGTTGACTGGCTCGAGCTGGGAATTTGCTCTAGCCTGGGACTGGGATGGTCTGATTTCAGATGAAACACTCTAAAATGTGCTAGTATTGGAAGGAGAGTCAGATCCATGTTTAGTGGTGCCTGAAACTCTCATACATTGGGCTCCCTGTAAGAAAAAAAACACACAAAACGAAAAACACAAAACTAGGTACAGAGTCTTGGAGGAAGCCTTCAATCTTGGGTTTCTTCAGTTTCATATTAAATCTGCTTCTGGCTGAACATTTACATTGTAACCTAATTTTTCTGTTGAGACCAAATGCCCCAGCAAGTAAGTGCACAGTATCCCCAGGAGCTTGAATATCACACATTCTGGAAAGAGGCAAAACTGAAGTTGTATCCTAGACTGTTTGAGAGAGGAAATCTGCGTTCTCTCTCAGATCTCTGGAGGCTGGGCCAGAGACCAAGATTCAGATACACTAGTACTCTCCTGGTCATGGAGCTGGGCTGAGTTTTCTCACCTGGATAAAGACTGGGATCTAAATAGACTGGCGCTACCTACAGACCCCAAGGGAGTAGCTCTGAGAGCTGTCTCAAAGGATACAGTGGTGGCTCCGTGCTGATCTTCTCTGTCGTTATCTTCAAACTTGAGGAATGTTGGGATGAGTGGCAGATTAACTTCCACTCTTCTGTGAAGAATCCAAGGGAGAGCATGCTTCGCACTTAAGACATGTGGTAGAGAGCCATCGCTCAGCCTCCCTGGGTTTGAGGGGCAGTCTCTGGGGCAGCAGTGCCCTCAGAAGCCCATGGGCAATAGGAGCAGGAATAAGACACTTTGGCCAGAGTCAAAGTACATGAGGAACCCAATCCTGAGTAGAGAGGAGAAGCATCTTGCAGAAGATAACTGTGGAATATTTGAGGGGGAAATGAATTTCTGTTGAGACATATTGGGTCTCTCACTCACTCTAATTTGTGTGCTTATCAAATGCATCAAAATTTTAGGAACAGCTTGTTGGTACCTGGTATACATACAGTCAAAGTAAATAAACACTAAATACACATCACTGCATTTCCTGTTTCTGAACCTTTGCTCTGAGTTCCTTTCTTTTTGCTTACCATCTGTTGTTCCCTAATCTGTCTGCATTTGATGAAAATGATCTGTTCTGTGAGATCCAGCTCTACTGGCCGTAAAATCTGAAAACCTTCGTTGATTCCCAAAGTCACAAATGGTCTTTCTTTTCTGGAGCATTTTGTTTTTACGTCTCTTTATGGCTCTTTATACTGTCACTTAGCAGGGTGGTCACTTTGTGCGAGGCATCTAGACTAGCCTCTTTAGTCTTTCAAGGATTAAGAAGTCGCTCAGGTTTTGCCAGATCTTGTGGGTTTCTGTTTGCTTATTAGCATTTGTAAAAAGCAAAAGTGCATGCAGAAGTCTCACGGGAAGCAGGGATGGCCCTAGAACTGAGCTTTCCAGATGGAAGCCAAGTTGAGAAGCTGTAAGAACCTATGCAGCTGTGGGGATGGCAGTCGTTTCCATTAACTGGTCGAGCCTAATATCATATAAACCCTACCAAGAAGAAGCAGGACTCATTCATCTTTGTATAGTAGCAAGCTAGGACTGCAACCACAGTGGGCAGGGAGCATTCACCATATGGTACACAGAAGGATTAAAGGTCTCCAGGATTGTAGAGTCAGTGTGTTTCTCAGAGGAAGATACCATTCTGATAGACTGAATGAACTTGGTTATCCACATATTATAATTATACTTTTCCCCTCGGCTCTTTTACTCTCCAGAGCTGCACCCTTTCCATCAAAAGCTTCATCGTTATGTCCTATGACAAGGCTTAGCTGTCCAGATTTTTATATCTCAGTCTCCATTCGTGTTTCCCTCTGAGCAAGACTTTTGGCACATAGTAGGCTCTTGACAAGTGTTGAGTGAGTGTAGAAACTAGCTCTAAGATCCTTAAGCATACACATTGTAAGGAAGCGAGTTTGGGGTTTTATTTCCACTTTGGTTTGTTTTTCACTAAGAGAAGGAGGGGAGTCAGTATTCTTTGACCCATGACACTCTTCTTTTTTTTTATATAATTGCCTGTTCAAAAAAAAAAGAAAGAAAGAAAAGACAGTACATAGCTGTACTAACTAAAAACATAACTCGCTGACCCATGAGAGCTACTTTAAGGTTTGACTAAATTGATTTATGGAGAAGAAACTAAAGAATAAAACTTTTTATAGTCAATTATTAAATAAATGTCTTAAATTGAATCAAATTCTTGGAGAAGATATGAAAGCTCATCTGAGGTCAGGATGGGATAGGGGAAAGGCTCGAATCTTTAGCTGATTTTCTAAAGAAAAATAAGGAGTGTGTAGTAGGATGTGAAGAATAATCCTGAGTTGGCATGAGCAAGAAAGGTAGGATTTGCCTGCTGCTTTGAACATTAGTTCATATCCTTCATGTTCATTATACTATAGACCATTAAGCTATTTTATGGGCAAGAGAGAAGTTCAAGTACAGCACAAGTTGTCAAAAGGATTATGAAGTTCATTTTGATTGATCAATAATTAACTGTACCTTGTGAAATTACAGGCTTGACTAACTGTGGAACGTATTGTAGTGAGCAGCCCAAGCTGCCAGAAAGAACAGAGAAGACAGAAGAAAAAGCGATAGAAACCAAAACATCTGTCCCCTTTAAACTGCAAGAGCTGGTAGCCAAGATCTCACTGTCTCCTTCTCTATCTAAAGTACAAACAGCATAAAGCAGGGATTGGATTGATATGGGACACTACAGAAGATGTTTGCTTATAATTATTTCTAGCACTTTTTTGAAGCTCAGGGATAAAACATTTCCAATTATTCATCAAGCTCTTGGAACTCATGGGCCTCTATAATAGGGATTTAGCAGAACAACAAATAGCACACAAGGATACAGATGAAAGGAAGGAATGTGAAGGGATTATTAGCATAAAAAAAGCAAATGACTATTTGATGGAATTACAACAATACAAGGAGTCAGAGAGAGATGGAAACGTAATGCTAATTGATAAATACATGGCTGTTTAGCATTAATTTGAATGATGTCATGGCTGTGAAATGAAAAATACCTGTTATTGTCTTTTCACGTGTAAATACACACACACACACACACACACCTTTTGAAAGATATTTCTGGACTTTGTACTGTATCAGTTACTGTCTTAGAAGTGCTACCCACTTTCTTTAGACCCTTGATAGATCCAATTCTTAAAATATTGGTGAGAATCCCTTTTACTAATATCTGACAACCTCAGTTTACCAAGAATACATGACTATTTGTATTATGCTTTTATAGTTAACGCCTGCCTACTTCTTAACAGGTTTTGTATATTACCTAACAGGGACATATGCTCAAATCTAAAACAAAGTGTAAGACTAACTATCCCTACTTCTGTTCAGTAATTCCTCTACGTGCTTTTCCTCCTTTGTTAGTACTGAAAAAAGTTAAATCATCTGTAGATAACAATTTTAACACAAGTATGCTTTACAAATTGCATTTGGTGGATGTTTAAATGTTAGGTGGTCTCAAGGTGGAAGGGAGAGAAGATGAAATTCACTTTCTAACCACAGATACCTGAGTCATCCTTTCAACAGTATACTTCAGACAATGGAATAGATTTCCTTCCAAACATATATTGAGTTTATTATTTTGTTTCAGTTACCTCTATTTACATAACAGATTCCTATTTATTTTTTAATAAACTAAAATACTTGATTAAAAAAATGTACCAAAGACACACAAAATAAATGGCAAGGTGGGATCTTTAAGACTCTTCTATTTTCCCAAACTATGGGAACCCACCCATTGGTTGGATCATTCAGGAGTGATGTTAAAGAGTCCAGTGGCCCTTTCCACCATTCCATCATGGATTCGGCTGGCCCCAGCATTGCCTTCAGAAGGCAGAGAGTTGTTCAAAAGTACCAGGTATATAGTGGGATGCCTGGGTGGCTTAGTCAGTTAAGCATCTGACTCTTGGTTTCGGCTCAGGTCACGATCTCACAGTTTGTGGTTTCAAGCCCCAATCTCACAGTTTGTGGGTTGGAGCCCCGAGTCAAGCTCTGGGCTGCCAGCATGGAGCTTGTTTTGGATTCTCTCTCTCCCTCTGTCTTTGCCCCTCACCCTCTCGACCTCTCTGTCTCTCTCAGAAAAATAAAATAAAATAAACTTTAAAAAATTTTTGAAAAAAATACCACGTAGTTAAGGTCTTTGAGTTTTGTGTAGTTTTATTTTTATTTTTGTTCTCTAAACAAAAATGTTTAGTTTGAGTCAGAAATGGTATACTTACTGGAGTTGTCAAGCATATTAAAATTCACAATGGCATAGCATAATAAAATAAATCAGTTTTGCTACCTAGTAATGTTGTGCCTTAAAGGACCTAGAAATTTAAATTTGTAGTTTATAGAAGCACAAATTTATAAACTAAGATCTATCTGCCACCGACATAATGTTAATAAATATTAACACTACAAACCTGCATAACTGTAGTTTTAAACACAGGAATACATTCTGGTCAGTTGGTAGGGGTAAAAAAGTAAAAAGGTATGAGATACTATAGGATCCCAGAAGAACTGAGAGTTTTAGAATACCAGACAAGTCAATAAACACATGTGTGTGAAATAGAATTCCAACTTTGTTTCAAACAGAGAAAGCATTTACGATTGGGAGAAAAAAAGATGAAAAGGTATCTAGTCATTTTCCATGCATATCTCTCCTGAAATTGGGAGTAGGAAAAATATTTCAGTTTTATACTGATTTTCTTATGGCTTTTGGAAATTATTTATTTACATTACACTAAAATAAATACCACAATAAAGTTTTTGTTTACTCTGATTTAAAGTAAAGTAAATGTTTTATGACCAGGATTTAAAGTTGCATTTGTGACTGCAAATAATTCTTAGAAATGAATATTTCCCTGTTTGGCTCTTATACTAAACAAATCTGCAGCATGTTACTTTAAAAATGAAATAAAGCTTGTGTTCATAGTGACAGTCAATAACACTACAGCATAATAATCAATTGCTATTTGTAACAGCAGGACTAGCAGTGGGGGCAGATCAGTGCGAATTACTGTCACTGTGTGCTGTCGTGTATGCAAGCCAGCCTGTAGAACTCAAGACAAATGATGTCCCATTCAATGGAATGAGACAGTACTTAGTCATACCTGCACAACAGCAAAGGAATGCAGGCTGGCATCAAGTATAACAAGAAAGTGGATATAAATCTAAAACACTGATAGGTAACAAAAATAAATTAATCCAGCTAAGAGTTCTGCTCCCAAGATTCGAAGTTAAATGCTCATACTTTTTCCTATGAGCTGGAAATTGGTGGATTACAGGTGTCTAGGGATCTACAAAAAGGTTAGATGGCTTTTTAGTGAACACCAGAGAAGTGTGTGCTGTACTTTATTCCAACATTGCAGAGAGATGCTCTGAAACCAGATATTGAGTGTAAATCACTTGTTAAGGCCAATTCTAATGACAAATTTAAATGATAATTTATTTTTTCCTACAAATAGGTAACATCAAGAGGGGGAACATGCCTGTTCGTCAATATCATTGATCATTGAACTATTTTTGTAAGTCTTTTTTTTTTTATTTTTATATTTAATTCAGAGAAAGAGTGGAAGTCTTTGCTCTATCTTTGGGAAACTCGTCTATCTTTTAGCAAATCAAGCAGGTAATTTTGAAGCCAGAACTGCTGACTTTTTACCTTAGCCTCTTTGTTTGATGCATCAGGCCATTTGCCTTCTCTTTCAGGGACAGGTAATACAGAGAGAGGAAGGGAGAGGAAAAGGGTACATTCAAATCTGCAAAAGAAACAAATTAAACAAATAGATAACATAGGAATCCCTCCATTTTTAACACTTCCCGGTAGTTAATTAAGTTTGCAGAGAGGTATATTAACTCACTCAGGAGAAAAATACTTCAAATGTTACTTTGAATGGGATCCAGACCAGCTCTGTAATTTACTGCACACTGTCTCAAACGAATCTGTGGTGCCCCTTGTTCAAAAATAATTGAGAATTTCAAGACAACAAGAGCAGACAATTAAACCAAGTGTGGGGCCCTTCTAAGCGTGGGGACTCTTGCAGCTTCTCAGCTTGTACATCCATGAAGCCAGCCCTTGATGGGATAGTTTATCTTCCTATGCTTCAACCCCACCACAAACACTAGTCTAGTTTGGTTTATGTTACTTAATCAACCCTCGACAAATTGATCTCTAAAACAAAGATTGCAGGCTGATAGCCTGCAGGCTAAAGTAGGCCCGGAGACATATTTTGTTCAACCTGATGGGTGACTATTATGGGTCAAGACTGAGTGACAGCTGATCCCTCTGGAAGAGAATTCCTCTCTCAGTCCCCATTATTTCTTATTCTTTTACAATGAGCCATTTTGCCCCTTACATTATCTGCCTAGCCCCTGTTAACATTTGAGTTTGCCTCCCATAAAATGGTTATGAAAATCTTCAGCCAGCATTCCTGCTCCTAATAGCAGTGCAAATAATAATAGTAAAAGCATCATGCTGATAAAGCTTTGTGGATCTTAAGAAAATATTAGTTAAAGCACAAATAAGTTAATAGTATTGAAGAAATGCACATTCTGTAAACCAGGCTCTCAGGAAAATTTTTCATTAGCTCAGTACCCCCTTTAATGAAACCTGTTAGGAAGAAATGCCACTCTCCACTTCTCCCTGTTTACTTCACTTCTCTATATGGAAAAATCTCAAAACTCAAAAACTCACTTACCAATATGCTGAGCCATTTATAATTTTGAAATCACATTAAAAGCTAGTAACAAATACCAAGGGGGTGGGGGTGGAGGAGAAACACTTAAGTACAATTAAAAGAAATTGAAATGACCCTCAGAAGCAACTGTGGTGAATAAAAAATACTAACTCTCTTCCCAAGTGAAATGACTTTCTTAAATATGCCTAAAATATGTACATTATTTAGAAACGTGACAATTCATTTGATTGTTAAATATGCTAGTGATAAATTGTAGGTTTCCTAAAGGGACCAAATGACCTGAAAAATAATGCATTCAAAATTTAAGAAAAAATTTCTGCCAAATACAACAATGCTTTCAATATAGTGATGTCTTCGTTGATAGTCCATGTTATGAATGGCTTAAGTATATAACTTATAACTCCATCATAGGCAGAATCCAACTGCAAACCCAATGTACATTTTTGCTGGTTTCAACTCGCCAGGTTATTTTTGAGACAGAGAGTCTACACCGATTTAAGTGTGATTAGACCTAACTTCGGTTTGAAGCTCACATGTAAAAAAGATCCCTAGAACGTTTTTGGTAAATCATCGTATTTGACTATTCCTTCCGCTTTCCAACTAATGAAATGAAAAACTTAGTATAAACTTTTGGTTTCTGTTGTATTTTACTGATAAAAACTGTTTGCCTTGTTTGAATTATGTAGAAAAAAGAATGCACACAGTGATACCCTTGAGTCAAACTTATGCCATGGTCAGCCACTCTTTCTGAGATGTCAGGTTTATATAAATTTATACTAGAGTGTTTTTCTTTTCTTAGTTCTGTCTCTATACCCCAAACTGCAATTTTATTCAAAGAAATATTTGCCATGTAAATCATCATGGATTAGAATTATCTTCAGGAGACTGTTTATAGATATTATGGGTATTTACCTGGCAAAGGCTACAGCTACCATTATTATAATTTTCCAGAGTCTTTTTTAATAATAAAAATGGTATAAGGACTTTGTCTCTTTCTGTTTAAAATATTCACCACACAGCTTCAACATTAAACTAGGTGTGTTAGAATTGGAATTTTTTTTAGCAGGATAAATTTAACATGGAGCATAGTGTGTCACAGAAAATGTTTCCAGAGAGAAATCTATCTCATGAGGGTATGATTCACTTGTCCCACGGGGACTATAACGCTGGCCCCACTAGCCCATTTTCTGGGTTGTTTGCTTTTCATGAAGTTGTCTAGATATTATCTATGCTCCTTTCTTTATTGTCATTTTCCTACATTGATCTCCTTTTACAATTGGTGAATTCCATATCATGTTGTTGTTTTTTTGTGCTATTAACACATCCCTTGAGAAAGAAATATGGCTTATGAAAACATAAATAAGATTTGGGCTTGACAACAATGGATTAGCACTAAATGGAAACATGATTTGCACACCTTCTATCATTATGTAGAACCATCTGGAACCAAATGGGTCAAGGATGAGGCTGATTTTGTAATCCTGTGGTTGACAAATGCACAAATTCACATGCCTGTTAAGTGCCAGGGCAATGATTTGCACTTATGTTTAAAGGCCCCAGGTCTTTCTATTGTGCCACACTGTCTTTCTCCAGGCTGTGTGTGTAATGGGCCTCTGTGCTTCAAAAAGCCTTACTAATAAATAAACCAGGTGACACCCAGATGAGGATTTTTTAGCTTGTGTTGGAGGCAGAGTTTATAGAAATAGAAATTCAAAATAAAAATGGTTGCCACTTCCCTCTTGATTCCGAAACAAAATTAAAACTGGAATCGTTTTTGACTTCTCAGTTCTCAGGAAAGAAGCAAATACTATATAAACAAGTTTTGACAACAGAAATTTTTTTGAAGTGCCTTTACCATGGTATCAAGGAGTATATTCAGATTTCATGAAATTGCCTAAAGTTGAAATTTAGTATAATCTTCTGAATCATAAGATAAATCCAACCTTTATTTTTTTGTATTTGTAGTGTAAAGAGTATTTTTAGTAATGTTTAATTATTTGAAAACAAGTTATTCATTCAACAAATGTGTGTGAAGGAATAGTATACATACAACAATGCCACATGCCCTCTCCTCAATTTGATTATAATGATTAATAAAGTACCTGGGTAATATTTCGCAGTTAACTAAAATATTAGTTGTATGGTTCTGTATACCTTTTGGATTCATAGATGTATAGGGCATTAAAATAATACATGTGGATGAAACAGTCTCACATTGAGGTATATTAAATAGCAGGTGCAATTATCAATCTCATGACTACCTCATATATGTAGTTTCTTTTGTGTATGTACTTAAAAAATAAAATGCAAACTCAGTGTTATAACAACTTTGTCAATTAACTAATTTTACAATCTGTAATTTCATCACAAACTTTCCAAGTACTATAAACATTAGTTATTTTTGATGTTCTTCTGTTTTCTGCAAACTCCCACGTGTAATAAATAGCACTGTATTGAACTGCATCACTTATTGGTAATCCTGCTCCTTATAAACACAAAGAAAAAAATAGCCCTAGTAAAGCCTATTTGTTTTATGTAGCATGCATATGATGAAGAGCATATTAAGGTTTTTATTAAAATAGAAACTCACATTGGAAGTTTGCTTGCAATGCTGACAGTATGCTCACAACTGTTGGTTCCAAAAACATTGTGAAGAATTTTAATGATCTGAATTGTAAGAAGTGCATTGGCATTAACTAGAAGTGGTGAAAAAAATCTCTGGTTCTGATTTGCAACCCCCCCTCTTTTTAAATTATTGATTGATTGATTGATTGATTGATTGATTTTTTACCATTTCCTGTCCCTATATATGGATAGGTATAGTCCTATAGGAAAAAATGAGATTGATTGGATAGCAGCAACATAAGATAAGTGAATGGACCTAAGAGTCCAGATTTAACTAAATAAAATATGCTTGGTATGTTTATTACTAGGAAGAAGAAAACTAAATGGAAATCGTTTTATTAATATTATGCTATTTAAAATTCTGATTAGTAAACATTTTAAGAAGAAAGAGAAGACTGTCAAAAAGTGTATTACACTTTCTTGTCTTGAAAGATGGTGGTTAAATAGCCCCCAAACCAGACATTAAGTAGGAGCAATCAGAAAACAAGAAAGGCTGACACTTGAAGAAAGGTTAATAGGAAAAATCAGGACCAAAATGCCCGAGAAAGGGAAGCCCAATCACAAATGGAACCCTCGCTTTGTAGGAGGAACCGGCAGGAATTCCCAATCCTAGGAAAATCATGTACATGAGGAAATGTTCAGCAGTTAAGTCCTAGACTGAAATGAGAAAGGAGATGGTTCTTGTTACGGTCACAGGCCCATTGGTAGTGACAAGAATGGTCATACCAAGTGTTTAAACTTAGCAATATGCCTAATTTTTATACTACTGAAGATGTGTCTCAAAAGGTGTTGAACCACTGCAAAACAAAAACAAAAACAAAACAACCCCCCTCCCAAAACAAACATAAAAACCTCTTTCATTAGCGGGTGAGAAAACTAAAAGACAGTGTTGCTTCCAGGACCATTTTGTTCATCCCCACCTGTCACCACAGAGGCAAAAAGGTGGTTTCCTGAAGTAGGTGAATCAGCTTGCTACTTATGAATGGATACCTGGTTCTCAATTGAGTTTCTTTGTGTTGAATCCAAAAGAAATTTGTCATTGTCACCTCCACCAAAATTGATGTGAAAATCCCCAAAGATCTCATTAATGCTTGCTACGAATAAAGCTACATAAGCCCAACCACCAATAAGATGAGATCTTTAACACAGAGAAAGAGAAATACCAGGTTACAGAGTACTGCACAGTCTATCAGAAATCTGTAGACTCTCAAGTTATGCCAAAATCAAAACTGTCCCTCAGCTGTATGGCAACTTGTATTCCAAGCTCTCTCTCACAACTAGAGATTATCTTCAGAAATTGGTGCTCTATATTTCTAACAAACACTTAAAATAACTGAAATATTAAAAATATAGTATTGCTTTAAAAGCCATTTCTACTACCATTTGTTTTCAGTCCCAATTCTTTTATCTTAAGATTTTTTGGTACAGAGATAAAGTTTACATTTAACCAAAAATAAAATTATTATGATAACTATTTTTTCAAACTCTTTCTTTTAAAACTAGATAGCATTTTTTTTTGTCATTGACAAATTTGGTTCCAAATGCAAATTGTGACTACCAGGTAAGGAAGGAGTATTTTTGGTAAGGTCACTGTTCAATACCAGCAGCTGATTAGGGTTATTTTTTCCAGGAATTAAAAGAGATTTTTGAAAATACAATACTACCTAGTTAAAGTCCTAATACTACTGACATATATGGAGTTTTCAATAAACCTGGATTTTATTTTTTACTTATCATATAACAGATGACCTGAATGGAAAGGTTAGCAATTTAAAAAAAAAAAAAACATTGATTCCATTTATAGAAATAAGAAAAGGCACTGATAGGGGTGCCCGGGTGGCTCAGTCTGTTAAATGTCAGACTTCGGCTCAGGCCATGATCTCACAGCTTACGAGTTCGAGCCCCACATCAGGCTCTGTGCTGACAGCTCAGAGCCTGGAGCCTGCTTCAGAGTTTTGCCTCCTTCTCTCTCTGCCCCTCCCTGACTCATGCTCTCTCTCTCTCTCTCAAAAATAAATAAACATTAAAAAATTAAAAAAAAAAGAATAGACACTAATAGATAAAATGTATAGGTTCCATATGTAAGGAGATTGATATTATGTTATTTAATAAATATTAGTGACATAGTACATTTTTCTTGGTTTAGGGAAAAGAAATCTACATTCCATACAATATAGATTATAGTGCTTGAAAAAAAGAGTAATGCTTGAGTAATAGAGGATTCTGAGGGAAAAGGCACTGCCTAATATTTAGGAAATTGTTAGAACTAGCACAGGGTTAGCTTATATTAGTGTTTCAGTTAAAAAAACTTAACAACCCTGTATAAAACTTACAATAAAATTGACAACTAACTATCCTGCCACAAGAAAAGGGATTCATCTCTGAAAGATATCCATTGAGATACTTTGCAGGCACTTATGATTCATCACACTATAGCATTTGTAAGATGGGAAAATAGCCTTCAAAAATAACCCTTCCCTTACAATGGTGGCAATTGCCAAGGGCCTAATATAATTTGGCAAAAAGTGCCTGTGTACTTCAATCAAGAGCTGATTTAATCTTATTACAAAAACTATAATGGTTTTATTGAACTCCTATCCAGTCTCTATTGGTCTAGTCCTGTAGATGGAAAATTACTTCCCCTTTCTGTTCTTTTAACTTAAGATGTTTTGGAAAAGGAAATTAAACTTTAAGTTATCAAAATAATGTTGTAGTTGATTGGAACAACAAGAAAACTTTGAAGTTAAAGTGGATTAGTTGGAGAATGTCAGTGAGGCCTCCATGGAGTGCTTAAATGCTTCATGCCAGTTCTAATGGGGGCACTCTTCTCCCGAAGGTAGGGGAATAGTATTTGTTTCGTATTATCTTGGACATCTCCAGAAAGTTATCCCTCCACACACAATGCAGAATTCATATAGTACCACTGCCTCACACAAGAGTAGTTGTACACACCTATGTGGGAAATTGACCAGCTAAAAATAAGTAACTTGGATGAACATTTAAAATGAAAAAAAAAAAAGGGGCGCCTGGGTGGCTCAGTCGGTTAAGCGTCTGACTTCAGCTCAGGTCATGATCTCGCAGTCTGTGGGTTCGAGCCCCGCATCGGGCTCTGTGCTGACAGCTCAGAGCCTGGAGCCTGCTTCCGATTCTGTGTCTCCCTCTCTCTCTGCCCCTCCCCTGCTCATGCTCTGTCTCTCTCTGTCGCAAAAAGAAAAACATAAAAAAAAAAAATTTAATGAAAAAAAAATATATATGTGTGTGTATATATGTGTTTGTATATATATGTGTGTGTGTGTGTATACACATATGTATACATATGTATGTATGTGTGTATGTATATATATGTGTATATATACACATGTATGTATATATGTGTATATATATATATGTATATATCAATTAAAGGTTGTATGTGAAGCATATATAGTTGAAAACTTTATTTTTAATATTTTATTTATTTTTTTAAGACAGAGAGAGAGAGCATGAGTGGGGATAGGGCAGAGAGAGAGGGAGACACAGAATCTGAAGCAGGCTCCAGGCTCTGAGCTGTCAGCACAGAGCCTGACATGGGGCTCAAACTCACGAACTGTGAGGTCATGACCTGAGCTGAAGTTGGACGCTCAACTGACCGAGCCACCCAGGCACCCATGAAAACTTTTGAATGTATAGTAAAAAAGGAACTATGGAAATTGAGTGTCAAGGGATGGTGCGTTTTGAGATTTCCCTGAGAGGCTATCCTTCGGTATCCCTTTGTGCAGTGAGGGACTTGAAGAATGGAAAAGATCCCGGTGAGCTTAGACGTCTTGGCACTCAATCTTTCAATCCCCAGGGTTGGCTCACCAAGCTCTCAACTTTAGTCACAAAACCGTCTTGGTCTCTGGAACAAATTTGGCTATGTGGAAAAATTATGGTGCCTCAGCATCAAATATTTTTATTTGAATTTATGTTTAAGATTCCCTTCAAATTAAGTCCATGGATTATCTTCCACTTTTTAGGGCTCAGTATTTGTCACACAAGCATACCCAGTGCTATTCCTTCTGTGATAGAAATTTTTCTCCCCTTGGTGCAATTTTCTTAGTGTTTAGAGACATGTTTTTGAATCTTAGTCCTTGTGACTGGATTCCTGCTACTCATTCTTGTGTGTATCAATCATGACAAGGTCCCTGCTTGGAATCTTATCTATTTCATGAGAAATTCACTGTCTTTTATCATTGAGTCACTCAGACATGATTAACCACCTAAAATTCATTATTTGAATACTCAATAGGCTCTAGGATCTATGCTAAATGTAAGGATATAGCAGTGAAGAAAACATCTTGTCTTATCCACCTCCCTAGGGTTTACAAGCTGGTGGGCAAGGCTAACATTAGGCATGTGATCAAACGGCCATGACAAAGGGCTACTAATGTGTGTGTTCAGATATCTAGACTAATCTGGAAGATCCAGGAATGGTTTCTGATGAAAAAACATTTAAGCAGAGACCAGAAATAGGAATTAGCGAAGTGAACATATGCAGAACATTTAAGCAGAAGAAAATATATAAAGATTAGGAGCACAAAAATATTGTGGAGAAGAGAAGATAAAAACCATGATGGCTGGACTATAAATGGGGTTGTACCTGTGTGATTTTTTCCTTATTTCTCAGGAAATTGCCATTACTACCTGCCCTGCCTTATTTCAGTTATGTCTGCTCCATTGTTCCTATTACATTGTTAACTGAGGCCATGGTATGAATATAAGCTATCTTTGAGGGTAATCAGCACAGAAAGGAGTCAAAAGCAGAGGGTGGTGAGAAACTAAGTTAGATGCTCAGAGTTAGGAGTAGATCAGCGGACTAGGTTTGCTGAGGGATATGTTCTGTAATAAAATAGCAGGGGACCCTCACTGTGAGGGACAGACTGGGCAATGCTGAGAGTTTAAGAGAACTTACTAATAGGGAGGTTAAACCTTGCCTACCTGAAGCAATCATAGAAATGAATAGACAAAAATCACTATTTCCAGTCACATCTTTGTCTGGAACAGAATGTTCATATTTAAGTTTAATATGTGTTTCTAAATTTATTTGTGTGTGTGTGTGTGTGTGTGTGTGTGTTTTAGAGAGAGAGAGCGCACTAGTTGGGGAGAGGGGCAAAGGAAGAGAGAAGAGAGAATGTTAAGCAGGCTCTACACGCAGCACAGAGCCCGACAAGGGGCTCAATCCCACGACCCTGGGGTTGTGACCTGAGCTGAGATCAAGAGTCGGACACTCAACTGACTGAGTCACCCAGGCACCCCTAAATTTATTCTTAATGTATCATTTTTTCACTTTTCTTTAAAACAAGTTAAGGATGTCATTAAGATGTTGAGCTCCTCACGTAATATTGTTTGGATGTTTTTGATTGTGATATTTAGGTGAATATTTATGTTGTAGACACAGGTGACAGCAATGTGACTTAATTTCACTAATTTTTCTTTTTCTGAATCAGGAACAAATAAGTGCACACTGTCACTCTGTACCTATGCACTTAAGTTCTCCAAATCACCAAACAACTAGGTGTGAGAAGGCAAGTGTGGAGATGTTGTTTCAAGTCTTCTCCAGAATTTTCCAGGGTGAGACAGAGGGTGCTGCCTGGGGCAGATGGCAATTGCAGAGCAACAGTGTGATTCAAATCATTAACGTGGACAGAAGGAGTTGGTGTAGGCTGGAATAGGAGTCATATTAAGGAGGGAGAATAAGTTTGTCTCTGCCCAAAGCCCAGCTCTCATCTTGGAAGACTTCATGGTTATTTGATATGTGTGATCTTTTTAGCCTGCACAGACCTGTTCCATATTTGAATAGACTCAACTTCAGTCTTTTTCTAATCAAAAGCCTGATGAGTGAGTTCAAATACCAAACTCAGGAATAGTGGAGAATTCATCAAAACATTTCCACAAATGTGGGCCTCCTTGGTTTCACCGAAAGGCTATTTGATATAAGCTTTCCTATCTGAGAGAAATACAGCCAGCACTCCAAACACCTTGAAGGTATAGCAAAAAGAGGAGTTAGATTAAAAAAAAAAAAGAAGAGTCTCTAAAACAAACCCCACTGATCCTTGTCTCCTGCTGTGCATTCCCTTTTGTAATAAACTCCTTCTGAGTGTGGGTGGACCTAGTGACTCATTTGTAACACAAAGAGTATTGCAAAAATGTCGGGATGTTTTTTATGAGACCAAACACACATTTAGCCAGCAATCACACCGCTGGGCATTGATCCCAGAGAAATAAAAAACTTATGATCAGACAAAAACCTGTACACAAATGTGCAGAACAACTTTAATCATAATAGTAAACAAAACAAAACAAAACAAAACTTGGCATCTGTCTAGATGTCCTCCAACAGGTGGATGGTCACACCAACAGTGTCATATACCTACTGTGGAATACAAGTCAGCAATAAACAGGAACAAACTATTGATATACACACATTGGAATCCCCAGATAATTATGCTGAGTAAAAACATCAACCCCCCCAAAGGCTACATACAGTAGGATTCAATTTATATAACAATTTTGAAATGACAAAATTACAGAAGTGGAGAACAGATCAATGGGTGCCAAGGATTAGGGATAGAGTAGAATGGGCTGAAAACAGTGGGTGCCATTATAAAAGGACAACATTTTGAATACAAAAACTTAGACATATGATAAAATTGTGATGAATCAAATACACGTGCAACAAAGTACAAGTGAAACTGAGGAAATCCAAATGAGATTAATGAATGGATTATATCAATGTCAGTAATCTGGATGTGACATTTCACTATAGTTTTGCAAGACGTTACCATTGGGGAAACTGGATGAAGGATACATGAGGTCTCTCTGTGTAGTTTCTTAAATCTGCATGTGAGTCTACAATAAAAATTTTAATAAAAACCTGATGGGATATCACCTGAGATTAATTTACAAAAAGACTGACCCCTCTCTCTGTTTCTTGCTATCTCTGTCTCCCTCTCTTAGCCCTTGTTCTGGGGGACCCCAACTCCTGTGTTGTCAGTAACCCTCTATGTGAAAGCAGCTAGTCAAAAACCTGTGTCCCCCCCCCCCAGCCAACGGACAGCAAGAGCCAGAGTACCATGAACAGCTACGTGAGTCATCTTAGAAACGGATCTTGAGAAGACAGCCAGAAGATGTTCCATAAGTCAAGTCTTGGGATGACTGCAGCCCATGCCCATACCTTGAAAGCAGCCTCATGAGTGACCCTGAGCAGTGGCATGCAGATAAGTCAAGTCAGGATTCATGGCCACAGCAACTGTGAGATAATGAACAATTGTTTTAAGCTGCGGAGTTTTGGGGTAATCTGTCAGGCAGTGGAGGATAACTAAGGGAGAATCATACAACTGACAATGATAGATCCTAAAAGTTGTCTTCTTTAGGTTTTCACAGTGTGTGAGAGGATGGCAATGTCCCCATTCTCCCTCTTCTCTTCAACCCCACATGTAAAAGAAATAAGCAAGCTATAGCCCCATGGGAGTGCAGTCATTCCGCTCCAACCCTACTGCACCCTGCTTTTAGCCTGCAAGGCTGACAGGTGTGATTCCCCCCTGTTTCTTGGTTTTTGGGGTTGGTTCAATGGGAAACGGTCTCAGGAGATTGGAGGGAAGGCGGGAACTAAAGTTACATTGATATTTTTTTTGGTTCCCTCTTGAAAGGTCACCTTGAACACGGTATATGGATGTATCCATTGACAGAATATTCTCCCCTTTTTAAAGCAGCCTGTGGGCCTGAAATCTGGGCTTTCTCTGTTCTGCTTGCCTCAGGTCCGGGGGTGAATAATATCTTTGGTGCTATTAGCACTGAGTTCTTATGCTTTCCCCTGTCGTTCCTCTCTACACCAAACATGCTTCTGTAAAGTCACTTGCAGCATATCCCACCTTGAAAATGCCACCTGGTATTTGATGACACTCATTGGTATTTCGATCTTACTCCCTTTTCTCTTCTTCCCCTTTATCTACTTTTGGGCCCTTTCCATGTACCCAAAAACCTGCTTTCCCTTTAATTTTTCCTGGAATTATCCTGGTGTTCTAATGTTAATCAATTTAGTTTCCCCAATTTTCTTTCTTTTTTTTTGTTTGTATATTTGTGGGGCAGTGGGGGGATGGAAGGAGAGAGAGAGAGAGAGAACAGGCAGGAGAGAGGGGCACAGAGAGCAAGAGAGAGAACCTTAAGCAGACTCTACACCCAGCATGGAACACCGACGAGGTGCTCGATCTCACAACCAACAACTGTGAAGTCATGACCTCAGCCAAAATCAGAAGTTGATCACTTAACTGACTGAGCCACCCAGGTGCCCCTGAGTTTCCCCAGTTTTCATTCAGGTCTCAGAATTGGGAACCACAAATATTACTTAGAAGTCAGGAACTCCCAAGCAATTGCAAAGCTATTCTTATTTTGACTTAAGGTCACCTTTTAAAGTTGTGGAGTTTTTGTGTGGCAGAAAGATCTCCAGACGGAGCAAATGAGGGTCAAAATCTACACTAGACTGTGCCACACCTGCTAGATGTTGGAACAGGGCAACCCTTGAGTCCAGAAAGTGGCACATGCATTGTCTTCTAAAAACACCAGGTTGTGCTCCCAGATGACTCCCTCTGCTGCCCAGAGGGGATCCTCTTTTGAAATAGCACCAAGGGCATTCTATGCTCTCTATGGCTCTATTTCTGGCTCTGTTACCTTAGGATTATAATTTATAATATCTCCAAGCTATGTACTAGGACAGAATCCCTTCAAACAAATGGGAATCAGGGTATGTGATTTTTAGTAATAGGAAGTAAAGGGGACATTTGTACTCTGCTTAGGTAAAAAGAAAAAAAAAACAAAAAATAAAAAACACTGTGTTTCCCTTTAATTGGCAATTTTTCCTTCATTTGTAATATCCCTGTATTCATCATCTATCAGATTTCTGTAGCCTATTGAATGGCCGCCAACATGATTGGGCTTCAATGAAAACATGAAATTAAGCCATAACGTAAGATATTTTTAAAGCTAATTTGGCATCTCAGTTTCACTAAAGCCCTATGTGTTCGGAGTTCCTCTCAGCCGAATAATGGACGCTCGCGATTTATCAGTTGAACGAAATTCAAAAGCAAGTGACAAATACACACAGTTTAAACATACACATGGAATGTCATGTTCGGAAAGTGTGAAGGAATTTGAATAGAAGTTGATCTGTGATGTATCTGGAAACTGAGCATCTCAGTCACTTATTTATTCACAGCATGGCCTTCTTGGCCGTCCTAGGGTTTACTGTATTTTCAGGTAGTTGAGTCCCCAGGCTTTCTACAAAGGGGAATCTAGTTCCTTCATCCCTGGGTGTGCAGTGCATGGAATGAAGACAGCCATTCTCAGGGAAGCAGGGGTTTGTGTCCATGAAACGTGTGCCTTCATCAGCCTTGTGACATGGCTCTTTCATAGGAGCTGAGCTTGTCCCATGTGGCCTACCCAAAACGTACTGTGAGAGTTTCTGAATAATAATTTAATTAGGAATCACTATACGATGATTAAAATTGTTCCCTATCAGCTTTCCTTGAGTTTAAAATATGGCAGTTTGACTTTTTGCTAAATATTCTCTGTGTAAACATTTAATTTCTTGAGTTTCTAAATGTGGGACATATTGTCATTAAAATTGCACTTTCTTAGCATCTCTGCTGTCTTGATAAATGTATTATAAAAAATATCGGGTTTTAGAAAGATTATTTCAATCTCTGACATGTATTATTTGAAATACTTGAGTTGTAAAGTAGGTAATGAGAAGATGCCATTTTGTATATTACTGCAACATAAGTAACAGTTTTTATTTACAAATAAATAAATACAAATGAAAATGGGGTAATCACTGAGCGCACAATATTTCTCAACCACGGAATATAATAAAGCTCATTCAAAATATGTGGTTTTCTCCTCCTGACCCAAAGACAGATATTCTCTCTCATTTAGCTTTTACAATAAAATCATGTGGTAGGCAGAAAAAATTTTGTGCACATAGAGCTTTCAAGATTTTTACGGACATTTATTTATAAATCTATGCAAACATTCTTTTTTTTTCCCTATATTTTCTCCTTGTTGGCCACTTGCAAACTGATCACTTACAATTGTACTTGAGTGCTTAGTGACCAGAAAATTTACAAATGCTGCTGCTGCCAGAGAAACTGGAAGTGCACAAGCAGATTGAAGGAAATACTACAGGCAAAAATTAGCCATCATTAGTTAGCCCTGCTAATATGCAGAAAATTGGAATGCTTGCCTCACTGAGAATTGGAAACATTTCTGAAGTTTATTTTGAAACATGGAAGAGACTTTTCTACATACATACATATCATTATTTTATGACATTGTATTGTTATACTTTGCAACTATATTTTAAAATTTGTTTCTTCTCAATAGAGCTAAGCTATATATATTTTTAAATTTCAAATTTTTCATTTGCATTTTATGAGTATATATTTAAAATCTTGTGTAAGGGCAAAAGTTTTAGGTCATAAATGCTGGGATTTATTACTAGTTCTATTTCTATTAATTCTTTATCAATATAATGTAACTGACACATTGCTATTATAGGTTGTCACACGATTATGTCACAATTAAATCTTTCCCCTGAACATGTTTTTGGTTAGTCATCAATAAACCATTAGGCAATCAGTGTGTTTTTGGTAAACTAACTAAACAGAATTACAATTTAGGATTCAGCTGTAAAGTATATTTATTGAACACATACCATGTTCAATGGCATTATTTTAGGTTTTATTCAGAAATAAATTAGAGGAAGTATATTATCTAGTGAGGAAGAGGTTTATCAACAACCAAAATGTTAAGAAGAATGTTCTAAATGTTCTCTTGGAGGTAAATGCAGGAAGACAAAATTAAGAAAATAATTATTTTCTATTGCATCATGTATTTCCTTTGTCATGTAGGCTTTACTTTTTGCCATGTGATGACCTCCCTCTGTCTCAGACTTCTCTGTCTTTCTCCATATTTGAGAATGAAGAAGAGAGAGACAGAAAGAGAGAGAGAGAGAGATAGAGAGAGGACATTGTGAGGCAAAATAAATGTTTTTAACAAGAAATATATATATTTGTGTACGTGTGTTTCATCGTTGTTTTGTTTTGGGGGAAATCACAGCTGATTCTTAGTATATATCACTTTCTTCCCCCTCTTGTAGCACTAATGAATATATACTTTTCTTGATATTTTCAATGTTTATGCTTACAGCTGACCTTACTGTCAATATCTCTGTCAAGTACATTTCCTCAACACCTGTTATAAAATGCTACAGGCTTCCATGCACATGTGGTACCATATTGGAATGATCCAGTTCATTTGACAAAATGCAAATAGGTAGAATACATGTTGCCTAACATATTTAAGCAGCGTTATATTTTGATCAAGGGAGACTTTGGGAAGATTTTGGATGGCACAACATAAAAAGATTCTTCCAGCATGCTTATTATTGAAACCAATAGACCAAAGAGATGCTATTGAAAAGCATGTCCTTCTTGGTTAAAGATAATGCTGAGACATATGATGGAAGATGTGTAATTAAATTAGACCTTTCACATTGCCATCACATGTAAATCCATAGCCATATATCCATAAATATAAGCGGATTGGCATATTATTTTTTTAAATGTATGGATTTTTAGTTCACTCTAAATATTTTTGGAAGAGTTTTTGATTCATAATTTTCCATAAAGAAATTAAAATAAGCAAATGGAACATACTGTGTTGGAATTTTCATCTGTGAAGCATTTTTTTGGGTATAGAGAAGTCATGAAGTATTTAGCACCACTGGTATGAAACCAGTAACAGTTCTTTCAATCATTGATTTCTTTTATTTTTTTTTTTTAGGTTTATTTATTTTGAAAGACAGAGAGAGAGCAGGGGAGGGACAGAGAGAGAGAATCCAAAGCAGGCTCCATGCTGTCAATGTGGAGCCCGATGCAGGGCTCGAATTCACAAACTGTGAGATCTTGACCTGAATGAGCCATCCAGGCACCCCTGTCAGTTATCCATTTCTTACACTGTTAATGTGGAACAGAATAAGCATAATAATGAATAGAAGGAAATTTTAAGATTAAATTACTTCTTCTGTTCAATAAAATGTTCTCTGTGCTTGCTCCATGCAATATTTTTGTATTGGGCTTTGTCAACATATAGTTGAGTAAGACTCCATTCTTATCTTCGAAGAATTTTTGTTACACACATACACACGTACACACATGTGTGTGCAGACATACACACCTTTAGCAAAGATTTTCTTCCCTTTTGGTCATAAGGCGATGACCACAAAGGCACTGAGAAATGTCCCCCCCCCCCCAACCTTTCAGGACTGCACGATGGTCCCTTTATTCACTGTTTTGCAGTCAATTGTGGTCTGGAAGCAGACGATCCTCCTTCTGAGTGTTGTCACAGGTCAATAGTAGCCTAACACTGTGTCGCAAAGCCTATGTCACTCAGCTCACTTCACCTCATCATGTGGGTATTTTATTATCTCACATCATCACGGGAAAAAACGTGCAGTATAGTAAGATAGTTTGAGAGACTGAGACCACGTTCACATAAGTTTTACTGCAGTATATTATCATAATTGTTATGTTTTATTATGAGTTATGCTCATTAAACTTTTACTGTGCCTAATTCATCAATTAAAGTTTATCATAGCTATGTATGTCTAGAAAAAACATAGTATATACAGAGTATGTCACAATGTGCCGCTTCAAGCACCTACTGGAGGTCTTGGAACATATCTTCTGCTGATAAGAGGAGGTAACTATAATTGCATATCCCTTTTTCTCAACAGCAGGGGAGTCTAGGACACAAGTGAGGTGCTCAGGTGCATAGAAATAGGTGCAGAGAGCCTATCTCAGGGGCAGGTACTGAAAATCTGAATGATAGATATTTTGTTGCAAGCCACTAAGGTGAGTACTTAGAACAATATTACTCTCAAATAGATACTGATGCTAAATATCACCATCCTTTATAAATACAATATGACAATTACATGTTTCACCATAAATAGTATATGTTTCCGTAGTGTAAAGCCATGATTCTTTTTTTTTTTTAATGTTTATTTTTGAGAGGGAGAGAGAGAAAGAGGACAAGCAGGGGAGGGGGAGAGACAGGGAGACAGAATCCAAAACAGGCTCCAGCTCTGAGCTGTCAGCACAGAGCCCAACACAGGGCTCAAACTTATGAACCTCAAAATCATGAGGGCAGCTAAAGTCGGACATTTAATTTTTTTTTAACGTTTATTTATTTTTGAGACAGAGAGAGACAGAGCATGAACGAGGGAGGGTCAGAGAGAGAGGGAGACACAGAATCCGAAGCAGGCTCCAGGCTCTGAGCTGTCAGCACAGAGCACAGAGACCCATTGCGGGGCTCGAACTCACACACTGTGAGATCATGACCTGAGCCGAAGTCAGAGGCTTAACCGACTGAGCTACTCAGGCGCCGCAAGCCATGGTTCTTTTACCTCTGTATAGAACCGTGATATATATACACCATTATGGTAGAGTGTTTACTTTGAATGTGACTAGATTTATTTTATTCGCCATCCTGGAACAGCTTGACTTTTACTTTGCGTGGCTAAAACTTAAGTCTTTAGTTTATAATATGTTACTCTCAAGTGTTCATTGAAAAGTAAATTTTAAAAATCCACTGCATATGGTTTTGTAAAGATTTTCACCTGTATAACTTATTGCTTAAATTATAGGTGTCCGTTGTCAAGAACTTTTTTTTTTTTTTAATTTGCAGAAGTCATTCAAGTAGATGGTCAATACATGTTTGTTGTATCATTATTTTCAAATAACTGTGTCTTCCCATCAAGTAATTATCAGAAAAAAGAGAAACCAGCATCTACTGGAAATGCACAGCTTCACTGTAACATGACGTGCTCCTGAGCATGGTTAGTCCTAGTTCTTTATTTGGTCTCTGAGACTTAACGAAAAATGCGGGCATGACTATAATACATATCAAATGACAAATTGAGTAGGAAGGAACATAAATAGCATTGGATTCATAAGCTGCACTGCTATCGTTGTTTATACACAGGGCTTAGACTTGATTAGGTGGCACGGGATGATGCAAATGCCCTAACAAATCTCTATTAATTGGGGAAGATTTCTAAAAGGATGTAGATTTTTAAATTCCTCTCTGAAGGAATTGAATAAGAATGCTGGAGAAGAGATTTGTCCAGGTGTTAGCTTGTTCCCATAAAGGAGCAAGGGAAAAAAAATGAGGTAGTTTGGAGAGGAAATGCACTTTGGGAATTTAGCGGGAGACCCTGGAGCCTAAAAGCAAGATTACTATGTATGAGCTATGACCAATGATGGATTCGGTTAGGGTTTTGGAAACTGGGTGGCTGCTATGATGGCACTATTTAAGGGGAGCAAGTTGTGATGGAAAACCCAATGAGATGATGCTAAAATGAATAAGTGCTGTGGTAACGATCATGTTGGTAATGATACCACACACATACACATTACATGGATCTCAGTTTATAAAATTCTTCCACTTATTTTTTGCCTCTAATTTCCACAAAATCCAGTATCTGAGGCAATTATTAAGACCTTTTAAAAGATAGATACATATGGAACAGCTTATGTCAAATATTCAGAGAAATATGTAATGAGAAGGGAACTGAACCCAGATTTTCTAACATCTGATTCAAGGCTCTTTTGGAGAGAAAATAGCAATGCTTGCTAATCAAGCAGCTGGGTAAGATGACTTTTCTAAGGTTGGCGATTCATTTATTCCTGAATAATATAATTATCAACCAGAGAGTGCCTTGCTTGCTTCCTTTAGACTTCTTGGTATTTCAAATGTGTCTATTTAGAAATTGGGTCAGAAGAAAACCAAGGAATATCTTAATTATCCTCTGGAAGAAAAAATCAGGGCAAATATCAAAGTTTTTACCTCATGAAGTTGTTGTTGTTTTTGCCTATTAGTGTAAGGGCGATTGCAAATGTGCACACTGTATGAATTTTCACCATGGAAAGTCTCCCAAACAGTGTAATGACAACCTAATTGTGTTAAGCACTGATTCCAGTGGGAGGTTTGCCTCAGTGAAGACTAGAGAATCAGACTCAAGTTCTTGAGTACAGAGACTATAATTGGACATTTCAGCTCTCGAAAGACAGGAAAATATCGATAGTTTCAGAGTCCTAAATATATCACCATTTCAAGAAAATTAATAAGATACGCCTTGAGTTGTAGTCAAATATATGGTCACTTGAGACTATCTAAATGTGGCTTCACTGGGTGTAAGAGAGGAGAAATTGTTGTTAAAAATATGCTAACCAACAGTTCCTACCCAGAACACTTTGACTTCTATTTTTAGTTCATGATTTTATCATCAGAATAACTGATAACTCTGCTTTTAGACCCATCCATTCAAGAGAATGATGTTCTCACTGATTAGGATGGTTGCATAGAGGAGATTTGTTGTTGTCTATTCTGAGTGTGAGCTATGCCAGCCTTGAAATATTTGGTGTAGCGAGAACAGTACATGGTTTATGGGCTCACTCTAATGGTATGCAGTTCCATCCCTCATTTTCCATTGATAGTTAAACCATTAGAGAAGCAGTTCACAAGTACCAAATTAAAAGAAGTCGACTTGAATCCACAGTGCATATAAACCATCCTGATTTCCAACCACAATCCGTTCAAATGGCAAAGAATCAGGTTTCATTTGATAATTGGTAAAGGAAGTACATATTTGGGGCTATCTCCCACAAGTTAGACCTTTGGTTCAGTAAATATCATCTGCACGTTCTGGCAGACACTATCCACAACGATGCCCAAATGAGAAAAATCATCCTAGTCAGTCGTACATTTACTGCATGATATTATGGCAGTCGAAGTGTCCTTAGCATGAATTCACATCAAGAAACCCAAAATTAGGCTGACTTTTTGTGCCGAGAAATAGAAAAGAGACTAATTATTCAGCATGGAATGACCAAAAATATTGCAAAAGCATTTCTTGAAATTCCAGAATGTCATAGAGTGTATTGTTCATTATAAAAGATCATTGTTCTGACTAACTTTTCCAAAGTTGTATAAGCTTGAGGATACTTGTGTTCATAGTCACAGCCTTCTATTGTCCACCGTGAGTGTAATTCTATGTTATTCTTCTGGAACTTTGTTTTTTATCATGAGGTAATCAGTTAATAATTTATATTTCAGTTCATGGGGTCCCCAAACTGATGTGTTGCTGATTATGGAAGCAATATTCAGGAGAAATTGCACACAGGGAAATAGAATGCAATCTGAACAAAAGACAATTAAAAAATAAGATGATGTAAATTATAGGATTTTAAAAAATTCTGGAATATCCATCTCGTTGATATTGTTTAAGGATATTTCTGTGACGACTCAGAGATGGCCTACATGTCCTTATGCACAAAGCTTTTTATTTCATACCAAATTATGAGCTACGGATAATTTTTCAAGTTTTTTTTTTTCCTCCTAGACATTTAGCAAAACCTGGTCACAAATAAGCTTTGGAGAAGACTATTTTTCTTATTGGTGATTTAGATTGGATCTGAGGAAACAAAGGGTAATTTATAACTTTAATTTTCTAAAAGCATGTGAATTGAATATGTTAGGATTCAATAACACTACTGTGATGCTTAACTCCAGCTGTATCTGTCTTTGTGAATGGTGATTAAAAAAGGCAAATTTGCTTACATCTTTCCTTGCTGACACTGAGGTCATTGCTTTATGGGTTTGCTTTCATTTGCTCATCCATAGTAATTTCTATTTTTGGCTATCTTGCAAAAAATCAGATGCCCTGGATCAAAATAGATATTCTCACAGTGCATTTGTAACACCAGGCAAAAGCTATAGTATGTGGGGAAAGAAAAAGAAGAAGAGGAAGAGGAACATGGCTGGTTTCCTCATAAAACATTACCAATAACATTATGATATTTAACACGGAGAAAACATTCCACACACTGCTCTTTGTTACCACATAAAAATGGTCATTCCTTGACATGAAGTCTTTATAAGAGAAATAATTTATTGCCTTACCTGTAACTGAAATAATGACTAAATCATTAAAAAAAAAAAAAGTCTAGTAGCTCCTTGAGAGTAAATCTTCCACAACTCGCTACAGTGCTAATCGTAAGCATGTTATACAGTAAGTTAGCCTGAAGCGAAGTTAAGCAGGCAGATTAGGACTGTAATATGGTATCAGGACTCATAAATCAAGCGTGCTTGCAGATTTCCTTTCACTTACTGCTCCTTCTTACAGTTCAGACAAGTCATAATTACACATCAGTAGGCATTGTGAACAGAGGAATGAGCTACAACATAACGCACAATAAACCCTGTCATATAAAAGCAAACTGGATAAAATAACAGAAGCAATACTCCATTTTACAACATCACACTAAAGAATTACACCGTGCCATTGTGTATTATTCTGATCAATCATGAATCCATCCACAATTGACAGCTCAGTGGGCAAAAATTTACCATTGAAGAATAGTTTCCAGTTTTATTATTTTCTTGTTTGATTATACACATTAAGTACAAGGCTGTGTGTGATTCTGAAAAGCCACAGGTACATAATATAACACTGCCCTGCACACATTGCAATTAAATAAATTCTGCTAATGCTCTTTTAAAGCTTTCTTTTATTAGACATGCTTAAAATAATTCATACCGGATGAACTGTAAGTGGTTCTTTATTCATGTTTTATTAGTATTATAATTTTGAGTAATTATTCAGGTATTCTTGTTACCTTAGACCAAAGAGATGTTGACTCTGAAGTCTTTTCTGTTATTTTCAGGCTTAGATGATATTACCACTAAGCTCAAAGGACCCTCCTTTATCACTAGGTTTGAGCCGAACATTGAAAATGGGATTTAATGAAACATGAGCAAATATTGGTTGTTTCAATTCCAATAAAACATTTAAAAGAACTAATAAATGTAAGGTAATTGTTGAATGCTAATCTAAAATTGCTACTACTGGTCTTATTTTATAGTTGGAACTCAGCAGGTGTTGGGGGGATATATTTTTCACATTACTCATCAAATGCAGTTTTGAGAGGCACCAAGGTGTAAAAACCTACTTCACACTCATAAGAATTTAATTATGGTTAATATATTAATGATATCAGAAATATAGAGAGAATAATTTTAGAGCCAGAGAGTAAATTATATGCCTTGGATTTCCTTCCAGATGTTACTGGGTCCACATTTTAACTACTATGTATGCCTACATAAAGGAGATCCTATTGAAAAATGAAGAGTTCAAATACCTACTTTTACTTTAATTCCTTATTGTTTCGATTTTTTTTTTCTCCATAGATGTTTTATGGCGATTAGGATTCAGAGAGACATGAGGAAATGGATGAAAGAACTGAAGGAAATGTATGTGATTTAGGCATTTTTTTTTTCTGCAAACCCTCGTGACCTGGGAACCAGAAGGCCTGAATTGAGGTTTGAGTTGACCTAAGCTACACCGTGTCCATAAGAGGCAGAGCTGTAGTTGTGATGTGTATTCACAGAATCTTGGGGCACAGTTTTAATTTCATTCAGAAAAAATTCCCTTATACCCTTCTGTTCCCAGAAGAGTCTGCAGTAACCTCTAGCACAGCAATTAACTTGTTGCATTATAATTGTCTTCTTACTTGTCTTTTTTTGAGGTCAGAACTGAGTCTTATTTAACATTCTATATCCACGATTGAAGGGGAGAGGTGATTGGCATAGAGTTGAAGCTCAGATATTTGTTTAGTCTTGGCTCAATAATAATTACACTAACAATACTTATTGATGGTGTAGTATATGCCAGGTGCTGTGATACACGCTTTATAACCTAGATCTTATTTGATCTTCAGAAAAATAGGATGTATATTTTATTATTATCATTCCAGTTATGTACATGGTAACTGCCCAAAGTCACAGAGCTAGTTAATGAAGACCCTCCATGTTAACCCAGCTGCCCTACTCTAGAGCCCCTCCTGGTTACTATGCCTCACTCCCTATCATCTTGGTCAGCTCCTTAATCTTTCATAATCTTAGTAAATTTAACTTCTCCTTCCAAGAAGAGGACCCTATCAAAAATCTTGAGGTCTAAGTTTGTTTTCGGGTTGAGCCTCATGCTGGCTAGCATGGAACCCCATAGAAGTCTATACTAAGAACATCTCAACACAGAGGCTTGCTGTGGACAGATCTGCAACAGCATCTCCTAGGGTTTGCTTGCATTTTTCCTTCCTGACACTGAGGACATTGCTTTATGGGTTTGCTGTCATTTACTAATCATCTAGTGTTTGTTCTGGTCTTTGTTTTGTCTTGTTTTGTTGTTGTTGTTGTTCAGAATTTCTGAACATCATAGGTGAGACTTCCAAAGGCTAATTAACGATTCCTCTAGTACAGAGAAATGGGTGCTCCTTGAGTTCCATAGCTGAAGGATGCAGTGATTTTTTGGTAGGATGAGGCCAGAATAATTTCTCATGTTATTGGCTTGCTTTATTGAAAACATGGACATTGTGGTGCCTTTCCTACCCCAAATAATATTTAAGTGAGATGGGATCAACTAGTCCATTTGGGCTCCATCTGTCAATTAAGTGGGGGATAAGGTAAGAAATTGGTGACCTGGCACTGTGCCCAAATTAAAACACTTGGTTGATCAAGTATTTAACACCTTATCCTGTAGATTGTTATTGTTGAAATATGACCTTAAGGGAATGAGGGAATTCTACGAAAGCACAGAGCAGACCTAGATTCAAGAGAGGCAGAAGACCTCAGATCATTTTGAATAGAACTTTCTAAGTGTGTTTAAAATGTTTTATAGTCCTAACATTTAATTTAGCAATTTTCACCTCTTTCCTATTGTGAAGCTTTTGAATCAGCTGGTAGTAAATATCCCCATGGAAAGAGTAACTTTGTTATATATGTATTTTTGCTTTGATTAGTTATATTAGTGATACTAACACAAGGTGACAGAAAACGAGGATAAAACGAGAGACAAAAAGACCTTATTAGGTTTTATGATCTACAAACTCAAAGAAAAAAAAACAATACCTAAATAATTGAGAAGCCTCCACCTCTCCTCATACACATACCCACAGTTAATTTATTAGAAATTAAACTTAATACCAAGATCAACAGCTAAAGTCCTGAACTGTTTGAGTCTTATCTATTAAAGTGTGGATCAGGGCAGGGTGGGTGATGGGTATTGAGGAGGGCACCTTTTGGGATGAGCACTGGGTGTTGTATGGAAACCAATTTGACAGTAAATTTCATATATTAAAAAAATAAATAAATAAATAAATAAATAAATAAATAAAGTGTGGATCAAGTCCACCATATATGAATTAGTTAGTTACAATTGACAACCGATCAGACATTTCTTAATCAGGAAGCTGAGAAGGTTATGAAGATCTAAATAATCTCAAATGCAGAAACTGAGTAAAAAGGGATTAGCAGCTTTGTAGGGTGAGAGGTGGCAGAGTATAATTTGGTCTTTAACTTGAAATGTTGCTAACATCAGGAAGAATTGGTATAAAAAGTCTTACATGAGACATCTGTTAACTTGGTCAGCCAAATCAGAAAAAAAAATTCTTTAAAATTCCTAAATAGTCATCACTTTTCATTGGTTATATATGTGGACCGCAAAACTGTATGAAATACAAATACGGTTGATCTTCAACTGTATGAAAAAGACATTTGGGCAATAGAAAATATCTGTAGGAATATATAGATACTGAAATAATGAGTAATTCATAGTTGATTTGCAGATTGAAGATTATGTAAGTGTATGCAGCCGTAGGGTTAAAAAGGCTTTTTCTTCCTCATTTATTTTCTTGGAAAATGTTATTATCTAGCCTTCTTGAATAGAAACCATGCAAATTTCTCATGCTTTATAAATCTTGCACCAAAGAATTCTCAACCAATCAGTTAATTCTTTTTTTGTTTTGATTTGTATTTTGATTGTCAGCAGATAAGTCTCTAGTGAGAATGCTTTTTTCTTTTTCTTTCTTTCTCTCTTTTTTTTTTTTCCTAAGTTGATTTGTATAGCAGTCTAACTCTATTTCCTATAGAAGCCCTTCAGGAATGGGGAAAATAGTGCATCATATGAAAGGAGTTGTTTTTTCCCCTCAGAAGTTTAACCCTTTCTTTTTCCTACCTCCTCTCTCCTTTATAGCTGAATCTGGAGGAGAGAAAAATATAGGCTAACAGCTCTGGTGTGAAATTTTGGTTTACTAGAAATTATTTTGTATGTATTAAGAATATCTAATAGGGGGGCACCTGGGTGGCTCAGTCGATTAAGCGTTGACTTTGGCTCAGTCATGATCTCACGGTTCGTGAGTTCGAGCCCCACGTTGGGCTCTGTGCTGTCAGCTCAGAGCCTGGAACCTGCTTCAGATTCTGTGTCTCCCTCTGTCTCTGCCCTTCCCCCACTTGCACTCTGTCTCTCTCTCTCTCAAAAATAAATACAACATTAAAATTAAAAAAAAAAAGAAAGAATATCTAATAGGCATTTGTGTTTATATTCATCTCAAGTTACCTCCAGCTTTTATTTATATAAATATCTGTAGGTGTAGAAGGCTGAAACTAAATCTCTGAAAAATAGAATTTCAATTTTAGGAGCAACATTTGAGAGTTATAGACATATAGGTGATATTTAAAGCCATGAGCCTGAATGTGGCCTTCAAGGGAGTGAGTATAGGTCAAAAGGAGAATAGATACTATGATCAAGTCCTATGGCATCCAGCATTCTGAGGTTGGGGAGAAGAAGAGAAAGTCTGGGCCTAGGAAGAAGGAAACAGTGAGGGAGGTGGAAAATCGAAGACGTGCGGCATCTTGGAAGCCACAGATTGAGGAAAATTCTTCTAGATCAAGACAGATAGAAATTGGGAACCAAGCATTAGAGACCACAATGTGGAGATAATAGATGGACTTGACAAAACAGTGTGCATGGTGTTTCTAATAAAACACCTTATTCAAGTGGGCTTCAGAAAGAATGGGAGTAGAGCAATTGGTGACAGCAAGTTTCAACAACACTTTAAGAGAGAAAATTTCCTGTAAAGGGAGGCAACATAGTAACTGGAGTAGTAACTGGAAAGGGAAGGAGGGTTTAGAAAGGGATTAATATGGGATAAATAGAGCATGTTTGTGTAATGGTGGAAGTATGTAGGGAGGGAAAAACTGATGGCTGCAGGAGAGAATTGATGGTATGATTGGAGTGAGAGAGGATTGGGTCTAGTATACAAATGGAAGGGTTCACTTCAGATAAAAACACCAGTTATAGCTATATCTATGCCTGTCTACACCTGTGTCGCTCTATGTGTCTGCATACCACATCTATCACACACATATATTCTTGGTAATGGAACTCTATGGTTCAGTTGCTGGTGGGTGGGTAGATTTAGTATTTGGAGTTTGTGAAAATTCTCTTTTTACCACTTCATATTTCTCAATGGAGTGGGAAACCCGGTATATGGGTGGATTGTAGGGGGTGGAGTTCAGGGTAGAGAAAAAGATGCAGTAATCTAGGAAAGTGAGATCAGAAAAGCACAGCAAGTTTGTCTGACACGTTAAGGTCCCTGCTTATGAATGTAAGCAGCATGTTGTGCTTTTTGTCCAGCCATGGGTAGACACAGAGCAGGAAGAGAATTGAATTGACCCACTGTTGTGGTTTGCCAGAGAGTACAGCAAAGCAGCAAGAGAGGCAAGGGAGTCGGGCTTGTAAGGAAGGGAACGGTAGTACTGATTGACTTTGGAAACTGAGCTGGTAAGGACTGGTGTGATTTCTTGTAACATATTCCTAGGTAGTGTGCTTGGATGCTTTTTCCCCTTCCTCTCTGCCCTCTTTGCTGCCACAAGTTATCTGTACTACTTAGTACCGAATGGTTCACCCCTCTCTTTTTCTTAGTAGCCTTCAAAGGCTGTCCTTAGGAGAAAGTAGAGATGTCTCCACATGGCATTAAAGTCAGCTTGCTTCAGCTTGCACTTCACGTCCCACTACACTAGTCCATTTTCATCATTACCCAGTTCTGGCGTGTTCTTTCAGACATAGTCTTTTGCCCCATTGGTCTCTGTACTGGAAATGCCTTTTTTCCACAAGCTTTTAGCCCCATAATCCAGGAAAACCCAAAGAAAATTCACTGCTTTGTAAAACTTTCCTCATTTTATTTCAGGGCACAAGTAATTCTCCTTTTATTTCCATTGCAAATGGCTAACATTGTTTAGGACACAACTTTATATTGTAACCGATTATGGACATGTCTAAATCCCTAGAAGTGGTAACTTTTAAAGTTATGGAACGGATATTATTTATACTCTCCATTCCTGTTACTCAAATAATTCCTGGATTCTAGGGATCAGTAGGAATTTTTATGAATGAACACATGAACAAACAGAAATGAGAACATACGGTGGTTCCAAATGTCCTTCTATTTCTGGTAGAATATGGAGGGGTTTGAATTTAATATGGTAGATACAGGTCTTCATCCAAAAAAAAGTGAAATATAAGGTAGAAATATGGCTGTTCTGTTTTGGGAAGATTGTGCCATGGTATCTCAGAGGCAAAAGGGGAATCATGTCAAGTCTAAAACATACCTGAGCAGTTAGTGGAGAACTGTGTCACTGGCTTAGGCACCCGGCCTTCTTGCTGCTGCTACCACTGGAAGTTGCCATAATGCCCCCATTCAGTGGGATATGTGAAATTTTCCCAGGTGGTTTTAGCATCCAGATACCTTGTCATACAGCACGTGTGTTCCCCCGGCAACATTCAGTTTCTGTTACTACAGTTTCTCCCATCCGCTGCTCGACAGCTTCCCTTCAGAAAAGCGGAGGTGAGGGTTTCTTGTCGTTCCTACAGTAGTTGGGAGCGTAAGTAAGGTCATGGGTATGGATGTCTTTGAAAATGCTAGACAAATGCAAAGCATTATTAATTGTCTGAAATGAGAAAAAAATATCTGAAACGTTAGCTGTGTTGTGAGAAATGGAAACTTAGGTATGCATTGGCTTTGCTTTGTTTATAAATGATCACAAATTTAATGGGAAAAGTAAATATTTATATCAAATCTTTCACTTTAGTCCAAAGAATGTGCTCAGAGGGGATATGAATAATTTTAAGGTTAAGATATTGAATAACTATGGAAAATCTGGTAAAAGCACTAATGATTGGAATGTTCCCACGATCACAGTCTTTTTTCCTCTCCTTTTTTTTTTAATGGTATATGGAACAGTGAGCTAACAATATACTGAAAACTTTGCTCAAGTAAAAGAGAGTTTAGGCTTTGAAAGAAATTAGGTTATAACATAGAATGAAATAACCCAAGTAAAATCTAAACCAGGAAGAAAGCCAGGGAAAGGAGGTGCAGGGAAAGTAAAAGGACGTTTTTCAAAAGCTGGAGAATTGATAGGAAAAAAGAAGAGACAAATGAACTAAATTGCCCAAGCAAATTCATTCAGGACTCTGGGCCTGCAAAGTTGAAAAAAAATATGTAGGAATCTGAAAAGCGTCCAGTCGGCCTGTGTGGCTTCTGTCAGCCGACTCATCATTAGGATGTTATGTGTGGTGATTGTAGGCTAAACTTTTGTGTGCTAGTTGAAAGAGCTGTGGCCAACTATAGTTTTGAACCTACAGTCTAATTGTTTGGGGACTTCTCACTCTGGCTGACATATATTTGAGTGAATTTCTTGATTATGTGTCTGGCATGGTGCATTTTCAACCTAAAGTCTTTTAATTCGTCTTCAATGTGGCATACGTCTGAAAACAGTAAGGTAAAGCCTCAGAGAAGGAATACTGCTTTCTTTTTGGAACTAAATAAAGCATTTAATACGAATAAGAAGAGACAAATATAACAAGTGAAATCTTTAAAGGGGCTGGTTCTCATTAGGAAATTATGTTTAGAGGGAGTCAATAGAAGAAAATATTCAAGTTTGCAATCATAGACACACGCAGTTTTTAAAATACATTTATTTTCCTGTGTGAAGTCTTCAGAGAATTTGACATGATTTGGTGTAAGGGGCAGAGAACCTGTAAGCAGAGAGATCTGCAATTACAAACATGTGGAACTTTCTCTAGACCTTATGCTGTGACTCCATGTTATGGACGAGATTGCCTCCAAACAAAATTTACTGACCTGATGCCTGTGTACCAGATATGACCACAGCAATGGCACATTTGTTAACCATAGCGTTTCAAAAAAAAATATTGCAATGATTCCAAACATTTAAAAACTGGGAGATTTCACACTGAAAAAAATCTAAATTTCCAGAAAAAAACAAGTTTTCAGAGCTGCCATCAGTGAACACACATGGTGACTTGGCAGCAAGTAAGTGGGTTCCACAGCAGCCTGGCTTTCAACAAGGTGTCCATTCTCTTGTTCTCTGACATCTTCCCCACTCCCTGTTGGTTCCGGAACGTGCTGACTTTGCTCATTCAAGTTCCCTGACTGGCACCTATTATCATAAATTTGAAACTCCACCCTCCAAAGAGGTCCCGATCACCTTTGACAGAACTTGTATCTCATGTGGCCACGTGAAAACTTTCGTACAATTCGAGGGCTTGGTGCAGCTGTGGAGAGAAGAGGAACATTTTAAAGTATCAATTGTAATTGGCACCCCCCACCAAAAGATTGACTTGGTATTTCAGTCATATCAATAGAGTTATTCCTGAAGCAGAAAGCAGGACGTTAATCCAGATTCTTTAATGTAAGACTATTTGTATTGACTAAAAGGACTAAAATGCAATCAAAGTTGAAATTCAAGATCAGCACTTGGCAAGTAAGGAAAAGGATCATTTTGACATAAGAAATGAGGAGCTATTAGAAATAGTGAGATGTAAACAAAGAAAACATCTTAGTAAAATAAATGTTTAGAAGCACCTGTATCAACAACTAGGCAGAATAGTCTCAAACACGTAGCACAGATTTAAAAACTGCTCCAACGCCATCTCTAAATAAAATAAAGCAGATTTTTAGAAATATAAAATGATCACATGTTACTTTTTCCCCATTTGAACCAGATTTCTTGGATTAAATTGCTATTTAAGTTGAATTTGATAAAGATAAAATCCATGAATGCATGCGGAATATATTCATAACAATATTGCACCTTGCGGAAAAAGTAGATGAAGTAGATAATATGATATTTTTTTATTGGACCAATAAATAAAAGGCAATTCTCAAGCCCCAAAGTCTCAAGTACATTTTCACTTTAAATGAACACACTCATGAAGCATTTTATTGCAACATTTTCTTGTGGGAATATATAGGTAAATGGCTGCAAGGATGTGAAAGTGCGTTGGAAACTGTAAAGCTCTATTTAAGAATTCTTCACGTTCCTGGATACAGCTGGGCCCTGTTGTGACTTCTGTGTGTCATGATTAACATCTATCTTACAGAATTAAAGTGGATTGCAAAAGAAAGATCAGTAAATATTTCATCGCATGGGAGAAATAATTGAACCCATAGTATGACAAAGTTCTTGAATTAGCAACAATAGTAATAAATATAATTATATGCTCATAATAGCAATTTGCATAATTATTACACAGTTATACTGTCAGTTATAGAATTGTATTTCTAATAGCTAACATTTCTTGAGTGCTAGCTATGCACTGGTAAGTACTTCACATGTATTAACTAATTTAATCCTCAATAAAGTCTAGGAATTTGAAACGATTATTTGCATTTTAAAGAAGGGGAAACTGAGGCAAAGAGAGGTTAAGTGACTTTTGTGAGATCACAGAGTGGCAGAGTTGGGATTTGAACCTACCCAATCTGGCTCAATAGCCTGTGCTCCATTAGATGGAAAATCTCAGGGCAGGAGACAATGACTTATTATGATGATAAATCCATGTTCTGCCTCCCTCAAAGTGTGTGCCTTTCACAAACTTTTTAACTTTTGTATGTCAGAGTGTTCTTTACAGACAATAAAAGCAAGAGCATAAGTTTCAAAAAATATGAACATACAGAAGGCATGTAGCAGTGGTTATAGAGATAGCTACTCCAGAATAGGGGGGGCATCTTTTGTTACTATTATAGTTTATTAAACGTTCACATGGTTATTAATAACCATAGTAATTGGTTGGGACCTAGTGTAATGATTTACACATGAAAAGATTGTTCACTTTTACAAAGAGCATGAGCAGATGTTACCACCCTTCTTACCTATAAGATTTTGTTTTTACCGCCAAAAGCAAAACAAAAAAAAAAAAAAAAGTGGATGTAATGTTGTTAGACAGTCTACATAAAATACTGGCCAATGCAGTTTTTGGTAGTCGAACAAAATATGGCTACTAGTCCTCTAAGTTCAGACATAGTCCTCTAAAAACTAATTCTCTGTTGTATGACATTACTTTAAAAAAAAAAAACCTCACATTTTAGGGGCACCTGTGTGGTTCAGTTGGTTAAGCATGGGACTCTTCATTTTGACTCCAGTCATGATCTCACGGTTGTGGGGTCCAGCCCCACACCAGGCTTCCCCCTGAGGTGGAAACTGCTTGGGATTCTCTCTCCTTCTTTCTCCACACCCCCCTAAAATAAATAAATAACACTTTTTAAAAATTCACATTTTATTTGAATAATTATTTTACAGTCATTTTCACAATCATAAAACACTTAATGCAATCAAATTAATTTTCCCTAAATACAAATTAATACACATTAATTATGACATAATACTTGCCGGATTGCATATGATGGCACTGGTCTTACAGATTTGTGCCATGCTACAAAAGCACAGCATGAAAAACTGGGCAGGATATTGGGGGCAGAATTGATGACAGAGAGCCCCAGAAAACAGGACAATCTTCTCCATGTCTCTGTACAAGTATAGAAATCAAAGGAAGGGTGAAAAGATAGAAGAGAGAGAGAGAGAGAGAGAGAGAGAGAGAGATGGAGAGGAAGAAGAGGTTGAAAGAGGGGAAGAGAAATGTAGCTAGAGCCGAAAGACATCCCAAATTTATCATGGTAGAATACACACACAGCTTTGCAAGATGCATCATATGATTCAGGACAAAGGGAACATGGAACACTCAAGTGAAAACTAAAGCGCCAGTGAATGGGACGTGGGAGTTGCAAAAAAAAAAAAAAAAGGCAGCAGAGAACAGACGGTCTCAGACCAGTGGCCACCTCTCTACTTGATGCCATATGGGACACTCTCATAACGAGATGCTACAGGGGAGGAGTGGGAAAAACATGACTCTGATGAGTTTAAGACTAAGGGAAGAGAAAACACAGACATGATTGAATTTACCAGACTCTGATTTGGTTACTCTCTCGTTGGGTTGCATGGATCTTAAAACTTGTATTCTTGACATGTCTAATTATAAATCCCTTAAAAATGACATCCATCCTAGTGTCACTGGAAAACCTGAGTAAATAAGGTATGAAACCATTATGTCTAAAGATGAGAGTTTTATACATGACATATAAAATTTACTTGCAAAATAATTATAGTTCCTATATACTAAATAAAAACACCCCAGAAACCTATTAATTTTAGTTAGCAAAAATACATAGTGTACCTAGAGATGAATCTAATCAAGGATGCAGGGCCCATATGAAGAGCACCATGCACTTTATTGAGACACTGGAAGTTAAATAAATGGAAGAAAAGCCTTTGCTTTTATATAGAAAGGCCATAAATTCAAATCTTCCTAATTTAATGCAATGCCATTCAAGTTAGAAATAATTTGTGTCCATCTGGGAAAACATTCTAAATATTACTTGAAAAATAATCATGTACTGAAATCAATGCAATTCTGAAAATAAAAGATGAGTGGGGGGAATCCCACTGCAAACAATTGATATATACTAAATGATAACAATAGCTATCATAGTGAGGAACTGGTTCCAGAATGAAAAAAGAATGCTCATGTAATGAGGAAGAAATCTAGGAAACAAACTCGTGTGTGTGTGTGTGTGTGTGTGTGTGTGTGTGTGTGTGTAATATTTATCTGTATCATAGATGACAATATCATTTCAAATCAGTGGTATAAAAAGAGATTTAATAGATACTGGTCAGATAATGATTAAGTATCTGAAAAAAAAAATTGGATCCCTACTTTACTCTTGGCATCACCGTTGTTTTGAGATGGACATGAGGGTTAAATGTCAAAAAATAATGCCCAGAAGAAGCAACAAGAACAGGCTAATGATTTTAGAATTGCAACGTAAAAAGATTGTTAGTATGATATCACAAATTAATAAATCGATACCTTTGACCATGTAAATTTTAATTTCTTCTGATTGCCAGAACAAAACACAAAACAAAAATCCCACCACAAAGTGAAAGGCAAGTGGCAAAATGGAAAAGAAAATATTCACTATACATTTAATATATGTTGGGTAATCTTTTTAATGTATAAAAAGTCCCATAATCAAATAATGACTAAATGAATACAATAATGGAAAAGTAAGAGAACACATGAAAAATAATTTCAACTTTCTTAGTAAGGAATACATTGGTTTTGGTTTATCAAATTAACAATTTTTAATGATAACATCTATTTTGGTTTTAGGATGAGGTTTACTTGAATACATTGCCAGGAACAAAGTAAATTAATACAAACTCTCTGGAGGATAGTGTAGTAATATATTTCATAAGGCAGAAAAGAACATAGTTAGTGACCCAGTAATTCCATTATTTTTAAGGAAATAATCAGACAGTTATATATATGTTTTTTGTTACAATGTTGTTTATGATAGTAAAAAAACTTAGAAACAACCTAAATATCCAACAGTAGTAATACAAATGATAGTAAAATTTATAAAATGGACTATCATTAAAAGTGAGATTGGTCTTTTGACACAGAAATTCGCGTGTGTATTATTACTTTAAAAACAACTTACAAAAATTATATATATACACACATAGACACAGAGAGAAAATCCATGCCCATACATATATGTGCATCTGCATATATGCATACATATTTCCAGATATAAGACATGTTTAAACCTGACATAGACAAATAAATTAATATATATAAATAAATACATAGTGTGTATTTACATACACATATACTATAGCTGACTATATATAGTCTTCTGTCATATATATTCACGTCATATATAATAACTTATCCATATATATGTGTGTATAAATTCTCAGATGATACAGACTATAGTTAATCATGATTATGTAAGTGTGGTAGGAATAATGATGATTTTTATATTTTCTTTATGTTTATCTATATAGTTAAACTTTCCCATCATATGCGTATTGCTATGTAATTAAATATATAATGCAAATAATTTGTCTATCATGAGCTTGTAACTAACATCTTGGTTCTCTGACATATGTAATCAGTGCAATTCTGATTTGATTTTGTGCTTGGGTGAAAATAAAAGTTCATTCCTCATTTTAATCAACCCTTGCATTAATCTCTGGCAATAGTTGTGTATGTTGAGCTGTTCTGTCAGTGATGATCGTGTGAAAGGTAACTGGTTTCCCACAATCGGCATGTCCTTAAAGAACCACCTAGTGATACTGGGCTATTTGATTCATTAGCCTTCCTCCATAAGGTGAAGTTTGAAGAGGAGGAGAGTTTAAGACTCTCACATGTTTCAGGAGTGAATGAAGGACGGTACTACTTTTTCCCCCAAATTTACAATGAGTAGAGCTCTCTGGATTTATCTTAAATTCTTGGTGAATATTCTCCATTAACAACCTGCCATCTTTCTTGGACTGCAGTGCATGGCATCCTTGCCTAGTGGGAACCCTAATTTGCTCTAAATTGCCAAAGTGCTCATTATGGAATGCTTAGTAGCTAGAGTTTGTACATAATATTTGAAAATCAACCTTAATTTTTCTGCCTGAGAAGAACACTTGGATTTCACAGTAAACATAATCAGAGATTTACAGAAACCTAGTGAACTCTGTTTATTATACTTGCCTGGAATAGCTACAGAAAAGGTCAGAGGTCCAATGTCTTCATGCAGAGACAGATCATGTTCTAGCTGGTACCGAAGAGGAAAAAAACAGTAGGTGATGCTTTAATGAATGGCTTATCATGTGAAACACACTATGTGATAATAGCAGTGTTGGTAAGACAAGAAGGGAGGTTTTTTTTTTTCCTTTTTTTGTAAGGGCTTAGTTAGTTTTACATTGCTTTAATGCTTACATCTCAACAATAGCAGAAAAAATGGTTCACTGAGACATCGTTAAATTCTGCAGAGTCCTGAGCTACTTTGATTTCATAGACTGGACTGGAATTTCCATTTTCCTTTACTTTGTATTTTATTATTTTATTTCATCAAGAGCTGACGTTTTAGAAATTTAAGTACCTGGGTTGGTACCTTTTTGATTTCTCAAATTACGGTTTTCTTTTATTCTTTCCTGTTTGAGTTGGCTGTAAGTAAAGCAAACAGAACAGAAGCCTCCTAGAGGTCAACGTTTTATTGTAAAAAGTGGTCTTACAGTACAAGAGAACTTGCCAGAATGACAGAACGGATGGGCAAAGGCACCCTCTTCTTCTATGAGTGACATTTTTCAAAAAGCGGCAAACCAATGGGAAGTTAGCTTAGCAGTCCTCCTGACCTCAGTACACTCTCCTCTCATTCAGCCAGCAAAACAAGACTCAGCTCAATGGCTAAAAGAAACTGTTGTGTACCAGTTCCTCTCAAACTTGAAGGTATATATGAATAATGTAGAGATTCTGATTGAGTAGTTCTGTGATTCTGCATTTCTAACAAGCTCCCACGATGGCGATGCAGTTAGCAGATCATTCTTTGGGGAGTGAGGTCTATACAAGTGAACAAAAAATTAATAATTAGAAAGATAACTCCATAGAGCCATAGGTCAACAGAACACAGTACAGTGAGAAAAAAGAAGTCCTAATAGAAAAAAATTTAGTAAATTATAAAGGCGGATGTTTAAATCAATAATAAAAAAAGGACCTAGTCCATCATTAGTGTTGAGGAAATTCATTAGATCCTTGATGCAAAGAATATTGCATTACTGTCTCATAGCAATACTAAAGTCATAGCCAGGTGCATTGAGAAATTTTGTGTAAAATTCAACACTATAAAATAAGTCAACTTATAAAACTATAAAATAAGTATAAACTCAAATAAGAAAATTCAACTTAAGTATAAAACAGAGAAAGAATACTAAAGGGGGGATAATTAATATATTTGACAATGTGCATGTAAAATTTTTATGTTAAAATACTTAAAATGTAAATAATAAGCTATGGATAAATTTGCAAAGCATCACATCCCTAGTAAATATTTATTTTTATTTTTTTATTTTCTGATCCAGTAGTGATACTTATTTTAGGAAATATTGAGATATGCACAGAGATGTTTTCATATAGATATTAATCACAGCATAAATTATAGTAGTGTTAAGAAACAAAAATATCCAAGTTAAATAATCAGGAATGAGCTAAAATATCTAGACTATGAAATATTGTAAAAATAGTGGGTGATAGTTTCTAAAAGTATTGAATATTGTAGGGAATTCTCATGGTTTATTTTTAAATGTAAAATGATCAAATTCTATTAAATGTATAAATGCATATATAATACATGTAATTATGCATATGTATGTATGGATAGATAGGTAGTAGATAGCCATATATATATCTCCACATGGAGGAAGAAAACATTTAAAAAAAGACAGATTTTAACAAAGATTTTTCGCTGGTTGGTGATGTTTATTTTATTCTTTATAGCTTCTTGTAGTCAAACTTTCTGCAACAAAATGCATTCTTTTTCACAATCATCAAAGGAACTATAGTAATTCTTCCCCCCCCCCTCTTTTTTTAAATAAAAAAAGGACTGTGAGTTCAGGAGGAATGTGCTTTTCATGCCATAACAATTTTAGTCCTGACAAAACCCAGATCAGAGAAGGCCCAGAGCATCCTGTGTCCTGGTAGCCTCTCCTCTGACCCCTAAATAATGCAGAAGTGACTCCAAGAGGAAAGGCAGAGTACAAATTCTCCAGTTTTTATGCATCAGTTGTAAGCCATGATTAAGTATCTATGATCCATCTCACACTCAGTTAATGCATCTATTTGTAAGAACATCCTAATGGGTTAGTATGACAATGAATACTTAGGTAACAAAAGCTTGTCTAGTCTACAGTTAAGAACACGTTTCCACTTTGGAATTTTTCTACTTTTTCTATCTAAAAATACTTTAGATATTACTTCTTTACTTCTAAAGAAGTAAATCGCTTTGATTTAAAGAGTACACAGCATGTAATGGCCACTGTGCATATATTTTATGTATTATTCATGAATCCTTTGCCAAATAGGTGTTATTGCCCCCATTTTACAGATTCAACACTTGACGTGTTCAAAACCAGAGAAGGAAGAACTCAGTTTGTCCAGGGCTGTTGCCAATATTCTTGCCTTTAAGTTATATTACCTTTCTTCAGGGTTTTTGCTTAATAACTAAGGAGAAGCAAGAGAGAAATGATAAACCATCCTATGAGATTGCATTTTATGGATTTGCAACCAGGTGCCTCTGTTATTCAGCTTCCAGGGACAGTCTCTCTGATCTCTGAGCCTAAAGGTCCTCTGTCTGGACCATGCATAGGCAGCAGGCATTAACTGAGTTATTTCAAGACTGTTTTATGGCTGTAGATGTCTCCAGGGAAAGGTGCCCAATGAGTTTTGTGAGCATCAGTCATTTATTAAACTGCTCACACACTTCAGAGAACTTGTAAACAAACAGAAACAAATTGTAAATGAGGAGACAAATCGTACATGGTGTCTTAATTACTTAAAAAGAGGTTAAGGAGTTCAAGGAAAATATTCCTTTAATAGGCCGGTTTCTCTGCTTCAGATTATAAGGACAGAGGTGTGTAACCCTAGCTGAAATAACTTGGGCATATTCTTCCACTTGCCTCCAAATGATTTTCTCCAAGCAGTAGGGAATTGTTTTTGTTTTAATGCCACCTAATAAAAGAAGCAGCATTTATAGTTTATTTTAAGGTGATAAAAATCACCCTTGAAGAATGGCATGGGAAGAGCTGGAATGAATGAAATACTGGTCTGCCTGGGACCTGAGATGGAGCAGTCTCATCATTTCCTTCTGGTACAGCCTGAACATTTGTGTTCCCCGCATTCCCACCCTTGAGTGCTGTGGCTGATCCTGGTTCAGACCACCTGCTTCAGCGAGGACATATTCTGTTGGTCGAGGGTGCTCTTAGAACACTTCTGTGCTTTATTTTTGGTAGGAAAATCAAAACCCTATCTAAATCTGCAAATCTTCCTGCTGTTGTCCTTGACCTATCACTAATTTGTCTGGATTCTGAAACCCTCCTATGTCAGTTCCACAAACTAGACCAAGAGAATATTTGCCACACACATTTGGGTGTCTTGCACATTGAAAAACAAATTCTTTCAAAAAATGTTTCAGTTTTGTGGCTTTTTTACATTAAAGTTGATATATTTTATTGCATTTTATTGATATTAACATGGTATATATTAATATATAAGAATGTATTTATGTGATATATTAATATGTAATCATATGACACACTATTATATATAACATATATTATGCATTAATTTATTATTTTTAATATTTTATGAATTTTATGAAAATTCTCAGGTTTCTATAATATAAAAAATAATAATCACTATATGACTTTTTCATATTGTCTTCTGTAGAGGTGTTATTAGGTCCATCCCACACATGACAGGAGGAGGTCACACAATGGCCTGAATACCATGAGGCAGGTATCATTAGGAATCACTTCAGAAGTAACCGCTCACAGAACAGAAATACGAACATATTTGTAAATGCGGGAGGGGTGCATACGTTGAGGCAGCTCACATATCATTGACTCAAATTTATCAAATATGTCACTCTGAGGCTTATGGAGAAAGTGTTGACCAGAGGGTTGAAGAAATATATAAAGATTTAGAGTATCTGGTCAGGAAAATAGACCAAGAACAAGTAAAGAGTCTTGAAAGTGCTAAGAGCTCAACTAAGATCAAGACCAGCGAATTTGTTTAGGACCAGTTTAGGAGTTTTGGGGTTTCCTGTAGCAGAACTCATCATCCAAGTGTAGGAAGAAGAAACGCTGACTTTAGAATGAATTCAAGTCCGTGATTTATTTCACAGGCACTATGAAGGAATAAATATAGAATAATAAAGAATCAATAGCCATTAAAATAGTGAGACGATTTTTCCAGTTTGGCACCATGGAGTCTAGCTAAGAAGTCCATTGTTAAAAGGATGGATCAACCAATGAAACTGCAGAACAAGAAACTTTAGGGTTCCATTTGATAGAAGAGAAATTACTGGAGAAATGAAACTGGTGTGTTTGGGGGTGGGGGAGGGGGCCACGGCATGATAGAGTTCATAGAGCAATGCAAGAGGTCCAGAAGTTTATCTGCAGTAAAGTGGTACTGCAGGGACCAGGAAATGTGAATGCATTGAATGGATCAGAAATGCAAAATTCTTAGATTGAGAACATCTCAGGAAATTTGTTAAATGTAAATTGTTTTAGGGGTGTCTTGGTGGCTCTATCAGTTAAGGGTCCAGCTCCTGATTTGGGCTCAGGTCATGATCTCACAGTTAATGGGATCAAGCCCTGAGTCAGGCTTTGTGCTGACAGCATAGGACCTGCTTGGGATTCTCTCTCTCCCTCTCTGCCCCTCCCCCATACTCTCTCTCTCTCTCTCTCTCTCTCTCACTCTCTCTCACTCTCAAAATAAATAAATAAACCTTTTAAAAACTGTAAATTATTTTAGTAACTGAGAATCAAATATGATACAGGGTAAAGTACCATCCAGAGTGATTGATGTATTCTTTAAAAAGATGTTTATGTGTAGGGTTGATTTTATTTTTTAATTAACAACTTTGGAGTTAGTGTGGAAATTACCACACATTTCTGGGGCATTATTCTGGCCTCCCATCTTACCAACATGACTTTCTTAAGTCACATAACCCAGTGTTCATTTTACTTACCTATGTAATGGAATTATAGTGACATCATAAAATGATGGTGACCAAATGAGATCATGCCTATAAATCACCTAGAATATGGTAGACCATTGATTCATGATACGACCCTTCTTCTGACTTATTTATTTAAAAAATATATATCATTTGAGTTAGGGTAAAAAATCCCAAGCATGTAGTTGAGCAAAGCAATTTTGAAAATTTATTTTAATTTACAATGTTATATTACCAAACATGACATGGTCTTCCATGATGCTACCAGATCTTTCTGTTGGATGTAGAAATGAGCACTCTTATTTCCAATCTTCTCCTAACTGTTTACAGTCTAAGTGTGCTCACTCAGGTTGAAGTGCCCTTAGATGAACAAGCTGGCAATGAAACCAGTTAATAGGCTGAGAAAAACTGACTGCTAACCGCGATAGGGAAGGAAAAATCCCAACCCTCATGCCAGTGTCCCATCAGCCCTGTCAAACCCATCTCAGAAGGATAAATGCACTTTCTTTGGTCAGCTTTGCTTTTGAAATATAAAGCATTGTATGCTGTCATGATTTTTTAAGGTTTAATCTTTTCTTCTGCACAAAATTATGCATATCACAGATCTGCCTATGGGAGATCAATTCTTTTGAATACAAGCTTATTTGCAAGGGGGGTAGAAAATAGACAAAACTTCTAGAGTGATTCTTATCATTCTTTCTTCAATTATACCCTTAATGCTCAATAAAAATTTATTGAAAAGAGTTAATTAACATCAGCATATATATTTATAGCTCATTATCCTTTGGGTGGGCAGACACACCCAAAATGAAAAAAAAAAAAAAAAACACACAGAATAGTTTAGTTTTGAACTGCTGAATTTTCATCAGTAACACATTGGAGTTGATCAATTTTCCCCAACTTTGTTATATGGATAAACAAGGTCATGCACAAAGAGGGCTCCCTTAATGATAAAACGACGTTTTATCGTTTTTTATCGTTTTTTATCGTTAACGATGTTCCCCAAGCATATTTTTCATAGCTAATTTAGAAAGAATAGTGGGAATGTATTAATTAGTCTGAAGACTTCACAGGTATAAGAAAGGGACTCAAGATTGCAATGGTTTTATAGACCGAAGTTTGTTGCCTTTTATGTAATAGCATCTAGTGCTATAGTGAACAGTTCAGCTTGGTAGTGTAGCCCTGCTCCACACTGCTTTTCAAGGCCCAGGCCTTCTTGAGTCTAAGTATTCACCTACCTCTAGTTATTGTCCGTATCTGCGTGGCTCCAGTTGGCAAGAATGTGTTCATGGGAAGGAGAAAAAGAGTAGAGGTCCCCCTGTTCATAGGCCCAGATATGGAAATGGCACATATTACTTCTGTTCACATTGTTACAACTTCATCTTGTAGTTGCACATAGCTGCAAAGGAGGTAGGAAAGTGCAATGGAAAAAATTCAATGGAAGACTCCTGGGAAGCTAGGCGCTATGTTCCTATTACCATGAAGAACAAGAAAAAATATTTTGGTGAGTAAATAGCTCTCTGAGTCAAAAGGGGTAAAATCGATATTATTTAAATAGCAGTTCCAAATAAAAGCAGCAATTTTCCTCCACAAGGTACATAGATAAAGGACTATTTTCTAGGCCATTCTATGGTGTATAATGAAAAGCATAGTTATCAGCATTGGAAAATTTTGAGTTAGGGTGAAATTTTAAAAATGAAAAACGAATCCTTTTGGGGGGCTCCTGGGTGGCTCAGTCAGTTGAGCATCTGATCTGGTTTTGGCTCAGGTCATGATCACAGGGTCGTGGGATTGAGCCCCATATTAGGTTCTGCACTGAGCAAGGAGCCTGCTTCAGATCCTCTTTGTCTCTCCCTCTGCCCGCTCCCCAGTTTGCATGTGCTCTCTCTCTTAAAAAAAGAAATCCCTTTTTTGAAAGAAATTACTTCTTTTACTAAAGTCAAGGACTCTTGTGAGTATTCCAGATATATTATGGGTAGAAAAAAACAAACAAATAAGCTCACTATTAGAACATATATATATATATGTTCTATGCAATATATATATATATTGCAATTATTCCAAATCATCCATTTACCTATACATAATTTGAAAGTGATGTCTGTTCAGCCAATACCAAAAATAGCTGTTGCCAAACACTTGACTATACATTTGAACATATACATATATAATATTTTATACAATATTTATATATTTAGAATATTTATATACACATATTTATATATATTTATATACTTTCATATGTGTGTATATATGTATAATTCAAATTAAATTGCACCCATACCTTATGACTGGCTTGTACTCTTACAATATCAAAAACATTTTTTTTTTAATTTTAAGATGGGTATAAGATTTATGGGAGAAAAATGTAAAGCTATGATACAATTCTTTCCTCCTACGGTTTCACATCTGGAATATTATCCAAGTTTTGTACTAAACCTGAGATTGTGAAATTGAGTAGAGACCTACGACCTAGTCCTAGTAAAGCCTAGGACCACTGATCCCAAAAAAATCTAGGTTCCAATCACTACTTTATCATTGTGTGACTTTGAGCAAATTACAGGTAATTTATCCAAAAATAGGAGGAAACTTCTGGTTCTGCTTCCACAAACTAAAGTAGAAATAATCATATTTACATTATAATAGTTCTGAGTGAATCAAACGTCATGGCTTATGCACAGTAAATGGTAAGTACTAACTGAAACATAGTTGTTTTAGTTATCTATTGATGTGTGCCAAACCACTCAAGAATTCAGGTCCATAAAACAACTGGTTTTATTATGCTGGTGATTCTGTGGTCAGGAGTTCAGGTAGGCACAGACAGAACAGGTCTCTGCTCCATGATGCCCACGGCTTCAGTGTGGCTAATTTACACAGCTGAGATGGTTGTGATAACTTGTCCACATCACTGGGGGCTTGTGATAATGAGCCCCCAGTTCTGGCTGTTTGCTCAGTTCTTTGGTTATTCCCTACCTGGCACTGACTGGGGCTGAAATACCCCACATTGTTTGCCCCACGCACGTCTGGTGTCTAGGCCTGGATGGCCAGAGGAGCTCTCAATGGGGTAGGCATCCTTCTCTCTCTATGTGGCCTCTCCATGTGGTTAGATTGGCTTCCTCATAGCGTGGTGATCTCAGGGTATGCAGGCTTTATAGAGCAGCTGGTTTACTCCAAGTGAACATTCCTAGAGGCCAAGGTACAAGTTGAAGGCTTAAGACCTCGTCTCAGCAGTCTTGCAACATCATTTCTGTTTCACTCCCTGGCTCAGCTGTGGTTCAGTGACAGGGGACACCTCTTTCTTTTTTTTTTTTTTTATGTTTATTTATTTATTTTGAGAGAGAGAGAGAGAGAAAGGCAGAGAGATTGAGAGAGAGAGAGAATCCCAAGCAGGCTCTGCACTGACAGCAGGGCTCCAGCTCATGCACCGTGAGATCATGATCTGAAACCAAGAGCTGGGTGTTTAACTGACTGAGCCACCCAGGCGCCCTGAGAGGGGACGACTCTTGATGACAAGAGTAGCATACACACAGATAAGGTAGAATTACTTGGGATCATTTTGAGAGACTAATGACTGAACCAATAGAGTCACATATGTTATTCCTGTCTTTTGTTTTCTGCTGTTTTCAGGGAATATACATATATCATAAATGTATTTGTAGTATATATAAATATATCTCTATGTAATAAGTGTTTTATTATTTTAATAATATAAAATACAAAACAAATTACACATAAACACGTATACTATATAATGCAAGTCATATGAGTATAAATATATTTATATTAACATATAAGTTATAGCTAATATAGTTTATAAAATAATCACTGTATAAATAATTATTAAATACATTTAAATAATGAACATAAACAAATTATGAAATGCATAATTATTAGGTAAATAATTATGTTTATTATTGCATTAACTGTAATATATTTAGATATTTATATTATACATAAATAAATATAAATATAATATAAATATGAATTATACCAGCATAACTTGTTTCCCAAGTTTGAGTAACAGTTAAGGATTCATCTCTTTGTAACATTGAAATAATTGTTTCACAAATTCTCATCTACCTAGACTGGCAGGGCACCATTATGTTTTAGTGCCTCTCCTTTCAAATAGTCTATGAACCCCAGAGCTTACTCAGTCTATAAAAACCTGTCTTTCAAATACCAATCAGAAAGACTAGTGGAGAAATTGACCCGTCCATGCATGGGCCCAGTTTTCTGCCATGCTTATTTTGACTACTGCATACACATCCCTACTGGAAATCGGTCCCAGGTAATTTGCAGTACCTTTGTCCACTGCCGTCATGATGCCTTTTCAGACTTAGGAGTTTGATTCCACCAGCTCATGATTCCTGCACATTCCCACATCAACTAAGAAATATCTAGATTAGGGGTACCAAGTTCATGGAAGTTTACAGCTCTTAGGTGCTTTCTCCTGCTCTGTTACAGCTTCCATAGATGACTTCAGGCTTTAGGCACATACAATGTAAAGACCGCGCTGTCCGCTGCACGTCCCTGACTCGCTTATGGTGTAAATCCGCAGGGGGTTTCCCCTTGGCTCGTTAAGTGTTAGTCAATCATTAAACAACTTTTACAAATCAGATTTCTTATAGAAGTTCAGGTTTCCAGTTTATCTTTAACAATTAGGTGAGACAACATTTGATCCCCACTCCTACAAGGCAACTGAGAACCAGCCGTCTTCTCACTGGTTGTTTTGCACACTCATTGTCTTCACTGGTTTTTATTGTCCATGTGCTTAGGATTGTCAGTGATCTGGTCTCTGATGTGCAGAGTTGTTCTCTAAGTCGCATTTGTTCTTTCCTTCATGGCAATGATCCTAAAAGTGCGGTGGCCCCGAGATCCTTTCTGGGTTGTCTGTGAGGCAAAAATGATTTTTGTAATGATACTAAGACATTACTTGACTTTTTAACTTCCATTCTTTCACAAAAGTATTGTATAGTTTTCTGCATGCGTTGTGGAGATCTACATGAGTCAGTGAACCAATATTTTCTAGATGATTGTACTCAATGTTACAAAATCATGGGTAAAATTTTCATTCAAAATGAATGATAGATCAATTGGTATTAATGTAAGAGAGTACAATTGATATTGTTTTAGGGTCCACATTGCAACTCATTTTTAAGAAACTACTACTTGTTGGGTTTTGTTTTCTCAAAATATATCCAAAATATGTATATAAACTTTGAAATTATATCTCGGTTTTCAAACTACCTACCTGTGAGAGGTTGAGTTTTCTTCATATAATTCAACTGGAATAGCACACCTGAGATCGTATGCAGAGCCAAGATGAGACTTTATCTGTCTTTTGTGAGATATTAAAAATATTTGCTAAATGTAAAGGGTGTCACCCATCTCAATTTTCTTTATTTTGAAAACTCCATTTTTAATAAGATATGCACTTTATATTAACAGGTTTAACATCATTATTATTTTAAAGCGATTAGTAAAAAGACACTTTAAAATGTCTTTATTTTTACAACTAATATGATAAATGTTGAGAGATACAATTCATATAATCAAAAGCTTTTTAAGGGGCATTGATAAACTTAAAAGTGTAAATGGATCCTGAGGCTAAATGATTGAGAAGCACTGCCTCTTGGCAGTTCTCATTCACAACTCAGAGCCACTGCAGATAATTAGGAGGATGGAGTCACAGCTCCAAGGAACACTTTCTCCAGGAAATCCTTGTTCTGTGCAACTGTGACCACTCCTGAGTTACCAGCTCTGGGAGAGGTATTAGGATGCAGTCACAGGCTCTTTTTCTTTTTAATTTTTTTTTTAACGTTTATTTATTTTTGAGAAAGAGAGACAGAGTGAGAATAGGGGAGGGGCAGAGAGAGAGGGAGACACGGAATCCAAAGCAGGCTCCAGGCTCTGAGCGGTCAGCACAGAGCCCGACATGGGGCTTGAACTCAAGAACTGCGAGATCAAGACCTGTGCCGAAGTTGGAAGCTCAACCGACTGAACCACCCAGGCGCCCGTCACAGGCTCTTTCATAACACATCTCTCCTGCCTGGGAGTGGCTGGCTAATGTTACTTAGATTTGCATAAGCAAGATGCCACAGCAAGTGATTTTTCAGAGGTAAGAAATATCCTTACAAGAGAAAACTTGTAAATGGCAGCTTCTCTACATGAAGTTTCATCTAACTGCCTCCCACCCCCCTGCCCCTGCTACTCATCAGATTTGCTAATGGCAAGATAAGATTCCAAGATAAACTAAACTCAAATCAAAATGACTAACCAGGTCAGCAGAGAATATTTTGCTGTTAAGAATGGTGAAGTTGGGGTGCTTGGGTGGCTTAGTCGGTTAAGCTCTGGCTCTTGATTTCAGCTCAGGTCATAATCTCATAGTTCGTGAGATGCAGCCCCATGTCAGGATCTGCACTGTTGGCACAGAGCCTGCTTGGGATTCTCTCTCTCCTTCTCTCTCTCTCTGACCCTCCCCATTCTCAAAATAAACATTACAAAAAAAAAAAAAAAAAAAGAATGCAAACTTAATGTCTAACTATGCAGGCGAATAATATTTTCCTAAATACATATTGATCATTTGTTACCTTTCAACTGAAGTAAGCCAGGATATTGCCATTTTTACAAAAATATCCATAGTTCAGTGTATATGGATATCACTCATAATTTGTAGAACTAGTCAATAAGAAATTAAAGATCTTAATATATTTGGTTGTATATGTTTTAAATCTTTGATTGTATAAGTTTTATGTATTTAATATTTTACATCATATATAGACATCTATAATGTTTTACAACAATAACTTTGAATACAAATTATTGCTTTGACCTCAGATATGGGATTAAAAATAATGGACGAACAGGGGTGTCTGGGTGGCTCAGTTGGTTTAATGTCCAACTTCAGCTCAGGTCATGATCTCATGGTTTGTGAGTTCGAGGCCTGCGTCAGGCTCTGTGCTGATAGCTTGGAGCCTGGAGCCTGCTTTGGGTTCTGTGTCTCCCTCTCTCTCTCTCCCCCTCCCCCACTCACACTCTGTCTCTCAAAAATAAACATTAAAGAAAATTTTTTAAAATTTTGGACAAAAAAAAATGTTTTATTTACATATCACAGTGATGTAACCAGAGTTCTGTGTGAATAGAAGTCTTAAAATTTATTTTCACAAAGCAAAAATTAGGTGAAGAAAACATACACTGCTGTTCAGAGTTACACAATACCTTCCAAGTACCAGTTAATTTTTGCATTTTAGGTATGACTGAAGGTTAGGTCAGAAATGTAGGTGCTTAAGTTCCCTGTTTAGTACCTATTTCTAGTTTGTTTATTACTTTACATATCTGTTCATTTAGATAATTATCTGACACCTGCTCATGGCAGATTGTTTTGACAGATTATATTGGCTGAGATCAGTTTGTCACCTGCCATCTGTCCAGTAAAGGTGAGTTCAACAAGCTGGTAATTTTCAGGCAATCATAAAAGATCCTTTTTTACAAGTTAAAATTTTTCTTTCCCCTTAAAGACGCATTGACCAGAGGAAAAAAATGTTATTGGCAAATATTAAGAGCTATATTATCTTTATACTTTATCAGTGTACTTCTTTATCTGAAATGGTGGTTTGAACATTATTTAGATTTAATCAGAAAGAACATACTATATTAAAAGAGAATATGTTGGTTTTATATCAGATATTTAATTTGGTTGGTATCTTGAACAACTTTGAAGAGCATTTTTTCCTTGTTTCTTTTTTTTTTTTTTTTTTTTTTTGGCTAGATTCTTGACTTTAACAAACTCCAAATATCTCAAATTAAAATGAATATTTTTAAAGCACATATACAATACTGTTTATATCATCATGAAATTAGAGCAATTCTATTATTATAGATTTTTTGAATCCATAAAAAGTAAACAAAATTCAATAAGGGAAAGGATAGTAAGTTACTCACTCTCTGACTGTATAATAAATAAAACCATTGCTTAGAAGCAGTGATAATTAAGAAACCTCGAAAGTCAACTATAAAACACAAATAATAAAAGAAAAAATCAGTAGCTTTTCTTTCTTAAAGTAGGCCAATATTTCTATTTTTTAATAAAAGAGTAATTCTAGAAGAAATAATAGTAAATTTATTTTCACTCTTTTGTTTTACTTTTGTAATTATTCAGCCAATATTACCTGAATACCTGCCATGCGTCATTCTATTCAGCCAGACAGACCTGTTTCCTGTCCCATGCCACTTAAGGTCTAGCTTTAATTATTGTCCTAAAGTAGTCAAACAATGAGCTCCCACTCATGTTTCTATTATTATTTAACTATGCAAATTCATATGGCTGTATGAATTGGCCAATAATAAGTGTGAAACCTGTGTTGAAAGCAAAATTAGAACATTTTGAGACATTTAAAAATATCTTGTGATTAAAATTATCTTGTGGCTTGTGCAGTGACCCATACTTTGGATATACATTTATTGGAGAGGAGAGGACCAGTGTTTTTGCTACCCTTGTAAATTCTGCCTAGTTATCTGGCATGATAGGAATTTTTCACAGACAGCTCACAGAAAGTAGTCCAACACTATTTTAGAGTACTCTATTGGACTGTGGGGAGTTCAAAAAAAAGAAAGAAGAAAAGAAAGAAAGAAAGAAACAGAGCAAGTCCTTAAAGACCTTCTGATATAATGGGAACACAGCACCAACATAAATATATGGATATAAACACAAGTGACTCCAAGAAATAAATATACACAATCATCTGCTGGACCAAAGGCTCTCTCAAGGGCCTCTTTGTGCTATATGATCTCATGATTTGTTGAACCAGAGCTTTCTAGAGGAATATACAAAAATCTTACAGTTCCAAGGGGCATGAAGTTTGAATACCTGGGAGTCTTCAGAGCTTCTGTGGAAAGGCTTCATCAAAGAACTGAGCCTTAGGTCCTATATATCACACACACAGCATCACATTCACCAGAAGCACAGCCAAATTGCCATTATGCAGACATTAGTAAAAGGATGAAAAATACAACCAACTGGACATTGTCTTCATGGCATGGAAGAATTGCTCAACTAATTTGTTTGATTGATGTGACCAGTTGCTTTGGCACCATGTCAAGATTGAATGATACACGAGTGTCCTGCATGAGTCATTACGGATTCCAAAGATGCTCAGGTTCCAATCTGGCTACAATTTGAAATGTAGGATTAGACACATTTTACAATAAATCTGTTGACTTTTTCAAGATCTAACCAATCATAAAGACTTTGTTTCTTTGATTTAAAAATTATTTCCCTTTAAAACTTAAACCACATCCTCATCGCTCATTTTATGACTGTATGAAGTATTCTATTCTATGAAATGGAAGAATTGCATAAAATTTCATACTATATGCATTTGTACAAAATTATTGTATCTGGACAAATTTTATTTTTCTTTCTAATAAACAACCTGGCATAAAATAGGTTTGGGTGATAACAAGTATTCTTTGAAATACAGCACTTGAGGACAGTGATATGGAGTGAGGATAGGAATAGCTGTGCCATATGAAACACAGGGGCTTAAAGGAAAACAACACACCAGAGGTGACTTCAGTTCATTTTAAATGGTACACATCTGAAGTAATCTAAGAAAAGAAATGGGCTCTAAATCTTCTAGGCTAAAAGGAACAAATTGAAAGAAGTAACTCGATACAAAAAAAATGAGAATTACGCTTGTTCTTGAGTCAAGCAAGTTAGAATAAGAGGATTCAAGTTCAAGAACAGATGATTTGCAGAGGAAGACAGCCTTAGCTGGACAAGTCTACCTTGTCCTTAGGTGGGGATAGAACTATTAATGGCATCAAGCAGATTTAGGAAGATAGCACTGGATATGGTGTACGTTAAACATAGCCTTTAATTGGCAGAGGGCACTTTCTTCTAATCTCAGATAATTTCATAAAAATGCATTCAAATATATCAGTGATTACATATTGATAAGCATTACACATCTAAAGATAAAGCTTGTAACATACTAGATCTCTATGGACATGAAATCAGGAAATCTGACGTCAGCCATGACCACTGAGGAACCCAAGTAGATTACTTAATGCAACTCTCTTCTTGTTTTGGCAACACTGAGACTCAGGGAGATCAAGGAACTTCAAACTCACACAATTCTGACAGTGTAAGGAAAGGCTCTAGAGTCCTGGCTAAGTGCTCTTTCTATTTAGTGCATGCAAATAACCTAAAAGTCAGTGTTGACTTTTAACTACTGATTTTGACATATCAGCATAATAGATGGCTTTTGCTAAGTGTTCTTTATATGAGGAACCATTTTCTTTTGTCAACTTTTGTTATTAACTTTTAAGCACTAACATAATTTCAAAGTTTCTTAAAACTGATTAACTTGGAAGTTTATGGTAGGCATGATTTAAAAATAGGGGTAAAAGAGAGATCTTTTAAAATGGAGCATAGAGTTTGTGTGTTTAGACTATAAGCCAGGTTTCTAGCATTACCAGTGCCTTCTTACTTGTGAATGACCTAGTTCTCCCCTATTTCAATTGATTCAGAAAGACTTTCTCTATTCCACTGTTTTTTTACCATTCATATAAATATATTCAATATATATTCAAAATATATTCAATATATATTCAGATAAATAGAATAGTAATTTCTCCACTGCCTTCCCCTCTTCTCCATATATATGTTCATGAAACAAACTGGTTAAATTCCCATGGTAGTCTAGTGACCAATCTATAGTGAGAGGTTATATGGCCAATAAAGTCTCTTCATTCATTTCTACAAGTGTCAAAGTCATAGTTTATTTCTTATTTCAAAGGCTAATGGTTGATAAAGATGGTTGGAAATGCAACCATGGTTTTTAAATAACATTTGAACATCTTGTGGCTTTAAAAACTAGTAACATATGCATAGTGATTTTTCTTTAGTACGAAATTTGTAATTAGCATAAGGTCATGTGCAGAAGTAAGTAGGCAAATGATATTTAAAGTTTCATGTTGCAATAGAGATATGTAAAAATAAAAGTAGGAACTAAATTTGTTTAAAGTTTAAAAATTTTTTTTAATGTTTATTTATTTTTGAGAGCGAGAGAGAGAGCAAACGATCATGAGTGGGGAAGGAGCAGAGAGAGAGGGAGATACAGAAACCGAAGCAGGTTCCAGGCTCTGAGCTTTCAGCACAGATCCTGATGTGGGGCTCAAACCTATGAACTGTGAGATCATGTCCTGAACTGAAGTCAGATATTCAATCGACTGAGCCACACAGATGCCCCTGTAGTTAAAGTTTTAAAAATCTTATTTCATGGTATTTCATGGTCCCATTATCACCATTACTTTATTCCATGTATTCTTGATGATGTCAAGAGATACATTCATTCAGAAACACTTAGGATGTCTTATGTGCACAGATATTATACTGGGAGCTATGAGGTTATGCAATGAAAACATACATATATTTTATTCAAGACCAGACTAAGACTGAAAGAAAGCATTATGTGCATGGTGAACAGATATTTATCCTTCAAAAGAATAAAGTCTTGGCCTCTTGGCTCATGTCCTTGCTCACTTCTCCTCCCATAGACTGAATGTTTGTATCCCTTCAAAATTCATATGTGGAAACCTAATTCCCAAAGTGATGGCATTTGGAGGTGGGACTTTGGGGAGATGGTTAGGTCATGGGCATAACCTCATACATGAGGTTAGTGCCTTTATAAAGTTCCAAAAGTTCCCTTGCCCTTTCTGCCATGTGGGCTATCATGGGATATAGAATCTGCTAGTGCCTTAACCTCGGTCTTTCCAGCCTCCAGAGCTGTGAGAAATAAATGTTTGTTGTTTAAGCCATCCAGTCTATGGAATTTTTCATAAAATTCTGAGTGGACTAGGAAACCTCCTTAGGTGAAGAAGGCTGATTTATCTAAATAGTGAATTGGAAATTAAAAAGAAGCTACAAACCTACCTTAGATCCAACTGTCTCCATACTTTGGGATTCAATAATTTTGCAATGGAAAGCACCTACTGTGAGAAGGAGTGTGTGGGGGGCGGGGGGAGCGAGTAGATCATTCTTGGGAATGTGCTAGGGTGAATCTAATACAGAACTGAAATAATAATCTCACCACAGCAGCTATCTAAAGTTAATTAGTAATATAAATAACAATTTCATCTCTATTTGACTGAACCTCAAAAATTATAAAAACAATATAAAATAAGAGAAAAAGTTATTAATACAAAGAATCATAAATAAAAGATTATGATAATATAAAAAGATTCCTGGGGCTCCTGGGTGGCTCAGTCAGTTAAGCATCCTACTTGGGCTCAGTTCATAATCTCATGGTCCATGAGTTCAAGCCACGGGTTGGACTCTATGCTGACAGCTCAGAGCCTGGAGCCTGCTTCAGAATCTGTGTCTTCCTCTCTCTCTGCTCCTCCAATGCTCATGTGCTGTCTCTCTCTCTCTCTCTCTCTCTCTCTCTCTCTCTCTCTCTCAAAAATAAATAAATGTTTAATAAATTTAAAAAAAAAAAGGAAAAGATACCTTAGTGGCACCTGGGTGGCTCAGTCACTTAAGTGTTCGACTTCTGCTCAGGTCATGATCTAGTCATCTGTGAGTTGGATCCCCCTGGAGCCTGCTTCAGATTCTGTGTCTCCCTCTCTCTCTGCCCCTCCCTCGCTCATGCTCTGTCTCTCAAAATGAATAAACATTAAAAAAATAATAAAAAAAAAAGAAAAAGCTACCTTACTTCAAATGGAGATATTCATAGGCAGTTTCATGGAAGAGGTAGCATCTGAGCTGAACTTGGAAGAGTAGATAGAATGTAGACATAATGGAGATTGGTGAATGATAAGATAGAAACACAAAACGTGTGTAGGAAATATAAGGAGAACAAGCAAAGAAATTTGACAAGACTGGGTTTGTAAAATTCGCTTCAGCAATGTTGGTGTCTCAGGAAATGCAAGTCTTTCCTGCCATTTGTTAAGGTCAAAAAAAAAAAAAAGAGTTATCCTTGATTTTTTTTCTCATATAACCCACATCCAACCTGTCAGTAAAATATGCCCATTCTAACTTCAAAAATATAACCAGAATCCAACTCTTTCTCAGTCTCTACTAGCTTACAGCCCCAAAGGCTTCCCTTCTTACTAGAGAAAAATGACAAATTTTTGAATGACCAGCAAGGCTCTGTGTGTTTTGGATTCTGTTATTGATCCAGTTCATCTTTGTTGAAACTCCCCTTCTCTTGGAATTCTAGCCACACTATTCGTTTTATTTATGTCAGGCAGGCAGTGGCCCCAGGACCTTTACATTGTAGTTCTCTTTGCTTAGGACACTCTTCCCTCAAGATTTTCAATGTCTTGTTCTCTTATCTGGTATAGGACTCTGTCCAAATATCACCCTATCCATAAGGTCATCACTGACAGCCCTATTTAAATTTATGCCTCTGGGGGCGCCTGGGTGGCTCGGTCGGTTAAGCGTCCGACTCTGACTCAGGTCATGATCTTGGGGTCCGTGATTTCGAGCCCCGCGTGGGGCTCTGTGCTGACAGCTCAGAGCCTGGAGCCTGTTTCAGATTCTGTGCCTCCCTCTCTCTCTGACCCTCTCCCATTCATGCTCTGTCTCTCTGTCCCAAAAAAAAATTAAAAACGTTGAAAAAAAATTTTTTTAAAAAATATATTAAATCCATGTCTCTGGCCCCCATCCTACTCCCTTATTCCTCTTGCCTGCTTTTCTTTACTTGAGAGTACCTATCACTAGGCCTTTCCAACAGGCTAGATTAGACCCTGCTGTGGCAACTAGAGACTCTCAAAGCTCAGTATCTTAAAACAACATGCTGTAAGCCATACAGATCACCTGTGGCTTCACTGTATGCAATCTTTTCCCTGGGACCCAGGATAATAAATAACATCTATATGGAACACTGCTCAGTGTTTTGGCAGAGGAAAATGAAAAAAAAAAATGGTGAACCATAAGCTGACTCTTAAAGCTTTTTCCCGGAAGTGACATATATTTCATAGTGTTCAGAGCAAGAAATATCATTGAAGCTGGTATCGATGAGGTGATGAAATATAATTCTCCTGCACCACAGGAAGGGGCATGGCATTCTAATATTTGCAACCAGTTATATGATTACTGCATTACGTGCCATTATCTATGCTATTTGCTTGGTTATTACCTGTTTCACTTCATATCTTAGATAAGGTTTCCTGGAAATGTACTCTGAAACAGAGACTGTGTCCAGAAAGGGAGTGTTCTTTGGAATCATACCTGTGTAGAAGTGAGGAAAGCAGGGTTGGGCAGAGGGAAATACTGACCTATGCAACCTAGTATGGTTGCAACTGAAGCCTCAATCCACCACACAAGGAGTTCTGGAGCTTGGAAGGCCCTTTGGGGTTGTCTCAAATTGAGGCTAGTGGGCCAGGCCTTTTTATTTCCACATCTCATGGCCATTGGTTTCAAGCATCTTCCTAAAAGGGAGTGGGACCTTGCTCAAGGGAGTTCCCTGCCATAGAACACAATTGCCAGCCAAGGCATAAGTAGGAAGAGTCAGTTGGCTTAAGCTGGCGGGGGAACCGAGTCTGTTCTGACCGGGATATCTTGGCAGAGCATCACAGCACCAACGGTCTCCAGTGAAATAAGATGCTCAAGAAGGTCTTTAATGCTGCAGCCGCCCATGCTTTAACCAGCTCCTTGCATGACATATGTCCAGTATTTGTTGAGTGAATAAATGAATAGTGTGTATAAAATTTTAGGTTACAAAGGTAGAAGGAGATTAAGCATAAAAGGTTGTGATTGCCTAAATGAGGCTTAAACTTACAGGGAATTTAAATGCATGCAAGTAGGCTTCTGGAACACTGACCAAATAGTAGCGTGTACAATGCATTGAATATAGGAAAAGAGAGGCTAGAAATGGCTAACAAGAGGCTAGTGCCATATTGCAGGTAGAGGTTATGTGATGTTGACACCGGCTAATGTCATAGGATTGGAGGTGGGCAGGGGTGAGGCATGAGGATGTCAATATCTAATGGATAAAAACTTGGCAACATGGAGAGAGGACAGAAAAGCAGGGCCGAAAAAGTAAAAAAAAAAAAAAAAAAAAAAAAAAAAAAATCAAAGATCCCTTGGAGGGATTATGATCTCAGTAATGAAACAAACAAAGCAAAAAAGAGAGAGAGATGAGAGATAAGAAATTCCCTGAGAGGGAAACTGAAGAGCATTCTCTAGTTAGCTTCCAGGAAAGTATTACAAGACTTGGGGACAAAAACCTTTGCAATGGTTCATATTTGGTCCAGAAATAAGGCCTGTCACTTATGTATTAAATCATCTCACATTATTCTCAGTAACGGTATAAGACATGAGTCATTTTCATCATGTGATTTGTTTACATAAACTAAATACCTAAATTATACCAGCCTTTGGTGTCAGATACAGTGTAAAGTTTGTTTGCAATAAAAATGAATGAAACATCCCAATTACCTAGAAATTATTTGGGGACCAGGGTGACTCAGTTGGTTAAGCGTCTGACTCTTGATTTCAGCTCACATCAGGATATCATCGTTTGTGAGTTCGAGCCCCATGTCTAGCTCTGTGCTGACAGCATGGAGTCTGCTTGAGATTCTCTCTCTCTATTCCTCTCTTTCTCTTCCCCTCCCCACTTATCCTCTATCTCTCTCTCTCAAAATAAATGAATTCTTAAAAAATTATTGAGAGTTTGAAAACTAAGCCCCCACCTGTTAGACATCTATTGAGACAGTTTGCACAGATTGGTGCAACAACATCAGAGGGTGTTGGAGGGGAGGATTTTGATCGGGGCTTTCATACGTATGAACCAATTCTGAATATTATTTATGAACTCAAAGAAAGATTACGTTGTAAGTGCAACGGCAATGTCTGCTGTGCTGTAGTGTCATTTCCATCAACTGGGATAACTGAGAACAGCCTTACTTTATAGATAGGTGTTCTTTATAGTCAATTAATGATGTATGTGCAATCAACAAACTATAACAAATGATAATATGAATATTCAAAATAGTGAGCATGATCTCTCTACTTGCCTGAATATGCTAAGGGGAAGTGTTGCACAAATATATATAAGATATATTATATTGCCTGATACATAGGGAATACTCAACAAATGGGAAAATTATGTTAGTCAGTTTTAGTCCACAATAATTTGGAAAAAGATGTTCTGACTAAACATTCCTGTTATTCTATATCACCTACTTGGCTTGCCAAATTCCCAGGACTAGAATGCAATAAAAATATGCTTAAAATTATAATTAACAGTTTGATTAATTAATTCTATAATGTAAAATAAGAATTACGTGTTCATGACTCTGAGTTTTAAGTAAAATCATCTCATCCTCAATCCTCAGGTATTATATCTCATGAGACCTATTGAATTCTATATAGAGTTCCAAGAATGTTAGGCCTTGATCTCATAGGAAGAACACATATTTCTGATACTTAACACAGGACCTGGTACAATAGATGCTTAAAAGTTGATTGGATGAATTAACACATAAATGAATGCATGCAGATAGAGAAATTAACAAATTTGCAGGTGGGCAGAGTTTCAGTGATTATACATGTGATCTGTTTTTTATTTAAAATATTAGTTTCTAAATATGTGTTGCAGCATAAAATAGTATTTGTTTACTTGGTACCTACATGAGTGTCATTTTTTTTTCTACATTGATTTTTAAGGCTAAACAAATTATTTTAAGTTCTTTCTAGCCTATGGCTACACCCAAATAAGATGCATTTCAAAAACATCCACATACCTTTAAAGTGATGGCTGAAGAATCTCTCAAGGCATTAAAAAAAGATAAAGTCTTCTTTTAAAAGTATTTTGCTCACCTTTCTTTAAAACAATGGGAGGGGTTAGGAAACTTGGGATTTATTGAATCAAGCAAAGCCTCAATCCCATAGTAACCTATTCTGGGGTGATATTGATCAATAGAGTCAAAGACATAAGAATCTAACTAAAATAAACAGTGACTTTCTTATCCTCAATGGATTCTTCAGGAGCTTCCTGTAGGTAAGAACACAAATATAATTTTCCTTTAGAGATCTCTTGTTTATTCCTATTAAACATGCCTCAGGAGTTCTCTAACGTGGGTAAAGTCCACAGTGCATTTGATTGTGTTGGTTGTTTTTCCAAAGACTTATTGAAGGTTTGGCAGGTTCAGAAAACCTATTGGTTAGAAATCCAAATAATTAGCTAAACTTTTTGATAGAAAACTATCAGACATTTTTATGTGCATTTTTCCTTACTAAGAATTTAACAGATACCTTTAAAATGTGATTTTGTTTTATAAGTTTTGATCATAAATGTATCCATGATCACGATTTTTGTCTGAATGAGAAATTATTTGACCTCACCAATTAAACATAACTTCCCATGATTTTAACTTCATGTATCACCTTTGTAAATCTGACTGTAAGATTCTCTAAGCTCTTTTGAATTGAATCTCCTTTGGAACCATCTGTGTTTCTTGCTTTCTTCAGACCTTGGTATATTTTCTTCTTGCTTTCATCCTTTCTCATGTCCTCAATTTCCTTGTGTTCTGTTGTATATTTTCAAATGTTTTTATTCTTCTCTTTCTCTGTGCAGGCTATTGAATTTTGGGGTGGCAAAGAGACACATGCATCAGAAAAGAGAGGTGTTTGGGCATCATCAGACCATGTATAACTTAAATCCTTGTCACAGGTGTCTGTATCCCAGAGTCAACATGCCTATGAAAATGAGAAAACGCAGAACAGTACAGAACAGAACAATTTGGCTCCACATAATTTATAAAAACAAAACAAAACAAAAAAACCTACAAACTGCAGAATCCAGCCGGTGGTTTGCCACGGTTCAGGTGCTAACCTCTTGGAGTCTCTTGACCTCACAACCAGTTTCAGTGCTTGATCAAATGAGGAAGTCCAAATTAGATAAGCCCCAAAGTCTTCTTTGTGATGCATGTTTAATGTTTCCTTCTCCCACTTCAATTACATCGTCTTCATTATGCTTCCTTCCTTGCTATCACAGTTGTTAAAATGAAAAGCCTCTTTCTGAGTGCCGTGGCTCCGTTATGCAGGCCTATACCTGTGCTGGCAGCATGTTCTTCTTCTCACCTCATATTGCCTTTTGCTTGGGGAGGAGATCCCTGCCGTGCATCTCAAACTGAAAACTGAAAGAAAATTAAGTTGCTGTTTGTAGTTTGAGTGAATTATGGAAAACGGGCCCTTTTTTGTCCACTAGGCATGTTAGTATAAGCTATTACCTACCTTCTACCCTGTTCGCTACAGTGGTTGCTGTCAGTACGGAAATGTCATCTAAACTTTTTGTCAATTTGTATCTAAAGCAAGGAAACACAAATTTGGCATTTCCTTCAGACCATGGCTCCATGTTGAACATAATGGGCCACAAAATAGTTGATCTGGCTATTCGGGCCGACCTGAGAGCTGACTTGGGGCATTGAAGTGTAAAGCCTGGTAACTCAGTAATAATTAGTTTCTAATTCAGGTAAATATGAAGTCGAATCAATTGTTTGGTAGCAAAATGTGAGCAAAAATTAAATATTAACTAAAAGTGAACTGCCTTCAACTAATTTGAGTTCATTGTAGAAAAACACAATATTTGATAAGTTGACATTTTGTTTCAATGTTTTATGTTTTTAGTTTCTAATATACTTACAGTTTTGCATGAATATATCCAAATCGCATGCAAGTACAGGCTTAGCTGAAGCTTTAGGACATAAGCATTAAGGACCTAATCAACTAAAAGCTGAGATGCCCTTAATTGAATTGGCAAAGATAAACCAAGCAAGCAGGAACATGGGTGGTTGATTGCTGGTCTTTGGAGAGATTATCTTGGTGGTGCCAATTACCAGGGACATCAGAGAATCACAGAAACAACCCGATGGCTGCTATGTTTTGTTAAAGTAGTCTTTAGGTGGTATTACTTACATTGTGAAGTAGATAGAAGACTGCAATCTATGCGTTATCTTTTGAGAATCTCCAACCAAAGAAAATTCCTCTAAAAACATTTCCAAAATGTTCATGCCCGGGGCCAAAGCAATGATGGCCTCTGTCAAGAAAAAAATATTATTGGGGAGGGGCAACACACACGAACATCTAATCTGAACTGTGGTTGGAAGTTCTGCCTCACAGCCATGAGTTCAGGACAATGAAATTTCAACATCTTTGATGAGGAATTGGGAGTCTCAAAAGTTACGCACCTGATGCTGAGTTTTCTGGCCATAGCTGTAGAATATTACATATATAGATCGCTAAATCACCAAGAGTCCTTTAGGAAATGGAAATTTAAGGCACAGCGATTGAGCAGAGATAATGAACAAAATCAAAAAGGAAATTAATCCCATATACTAAACCACAGTTACCCACCTTTTTAGTCTGAAAGCACCATATATCCAAACAGTAAAAGCTTTTAAATCATGTGCTCAGTTCAGAATAGAACACAATAACTAATTTTGAATTTATGTATTTTTTAGATTATGGTTTAAGAAGTGTTTTAAGCATAAAGTCCAATTTTAATTGTATTTATAATATACAAAGCCATTTTCAGTCACTCAACAAATTAATACGTGCCATATACAATTAAAGTAACGTTAAGTCAATCATATAACAAGACGCATGATTGCTGAAAACTGTATTAAAATCACATATTATGTCTTATTTGGTGTTAGGACTGAGTAATAGAGTAAAATAAGACTGGAATTTAACTCTGTGTTGTAACATCATTTAAAAGAACAAGGGGCGCCTGGGTGGCTCAGTCTGTTAAACATCTTACTTGGGCTCAGGTCATGATCTCATGGTCCATGGGTTCAAGCCCCATACCAGCACAGAGCCTGGAGCCTGCTTTGGATTCTGTGTCTCCCTCTGTCTCTCTGTCCCTCCCCCACTCATGCTTTGTTACTCTCTGTCTCTCAAAAATGAATAAATGTTAAAAATTTTTTAATTAAAAAAAAACAACAAAAAGCTTCCATGATCTTATGTTTAAATTCTGAAATATTTCTTCTTCAAAATTACCTATTTACAAATATTTTATTTTATTTTTTAATGCTTATTTATTTATTTATTTATTTTGAGAGAGAGGGAGAGAGAGCGAGGGAGGGAAAGAGATAGAGGGAGACACAGAATCCCAAGAAGACTCTCTACTGCCAGCATCAGAGCCTGATGCGGGACTTGAACTCACAAACTGTGAGATCATGACCTGAGCCAAAATTAAGAGCCAGGATGCTCAAACGATGGAGCCACCCAGGCACCCCTATCTACTAATATTTTAAATGTATTAATAAAAATAAGAATACATATTTGAGATTACTTTTTATTTTTTAAGTTAATTTTATGTTGAGAGAGAACATGAGCAGAGGTGGGGCAGAGAGAGGGGGAGAGAGAGAATCACAAGCAGGCTCCACATGGTCAATGAAGAGCCCCATGCAGGCTCAAACTCTCAAACAGTGAGATCATGACCTGAGCCAAAATCCAGAGTCCAACTCTTAGTTGACTGATCCATACAGGTGCCCAAGATTACCTTTATGTTTGTTTATTTGTTTCATTTTATTTTTTTAATTTACCTCTAAATTAGTTAGCATATAGTGCAACAATGATTTCAGGAGTAGATTCCTTAATGCTCCTTACCCATTTAGCCTATCCCCCCTCCCACAACCCCTCCAGTAACCCTGTTTGTTCTCCATATTTAAGAGTCTGTTATGTTTTGTCCCCTCCCTGTTTTTATAGTATTTTTGCTTCCCTTCCCTTCTGTTCACCTCTTCTGTGTCTTAAAGTCCTCATATTACTGAAGTCATATGATTTTTGTCTTTCTCTGACTAATATTGTGTAGCATAATACCCTCTAGTTTCATACATGTAGTTGCAAATGGCAAGATTTTTTATTGCTGAGTAATACTCCATTGTATATATGTACCACTTCTTTATCCATTCATCCATCAATGGGCATTTGGGCTCTTTCCATACTTTGGCTGTTGTTGGTAGTGCTGCTATAAGCATTGGGGTGCATGTGTCACTTCAAAACAGCACACCTGTATCCCTTGGATAAATGCCTAGCAGTGCAATTGCTGTATCGTAGGGTAGTTCTATTTTTAATTTTTTGAGGAGCCTCCATACTGTTTTCCACAGTGGCTGCACCAGCTTGCATTCCCACCAGCAATGCAAAAGAGATCCTCTTTCTCCGCATCCTCGCCAACATCTGTTGTTGCCTGAGTTGTTAAAGTTAGCCATTCTGACAGGTGTGAGGTGATATCTCATTGTGGTTTTGATTCGTATTTCCTGGATGATAAGTGATGTTCAGCATTTTTTCATGTGTCGGTTGGCCATCTGGATGTCTTCTTTGGAGAAGTGTCTATTCATGTCTTTCGCCCATTTCTTCACTGGATTATTTGTTTTTTGGGTGTTGAATTTGAGAAGTTCTTTATAGATTTTGGATACTAACCCTTTATCTGATATGTCATTTGCAAATATCTTCTCCCATTCTGTCAGTTGCCTTTTAGTTTTGCTGATTGTTTTCTTTGTTGTGCAGAAGCTTTTTATTTTGGTGAGGTCCCAATAGTTCATTTTTGCTTTTTGTTTCCCTTGCCTCCAGAGACATGTTGAGTAATAAGTTGCTGTGGCCAAGATCAAAGAGGTTTTTGCTTTCTCCTCAAGGATTTTGATGGTTTCCTGTCTTACATTTAGGTCTTTCATCCATTTTGAGTTTATTTTTGTGTATGGTGTAAGAAAGTGATCAAGGTTCCTTCTTCTGCATATCGCTGTCCAGTTTTCCCAGCACCACTTGCTGAAGGTCTTTATTCCATTGGATATTCTTTCCTGCCTTGTCAAAGATTAGTTAGCCATACGTTTGTGGATCCATTTCAGGGTTCTCTATTCCGTTCTATTGATCTGAGTTTCTGTTTTTGTGCCAGTACCATACTGTCTTGATAATTACAGCTTTAGTATAGCTTGAAGTCCGGGATTGTGATGCCTCCTACTTTGATTTTCTTTTTAAAGGTTGCTTTGGCTATTCGGGGTCTTTTCTGGTTCCATACAAATTTTGGGATTCTTTGTTCTAGCTCTGTGAAGAATACTGGTGTTATTTTGATAGGGATTGCATTGAATATGTAGATTGCTTTGGGTAGTATTGACATTTTAACAATATTTGTTCTTGCTATCCAGGAGCATGGAATCTTTTTCCATTTTTTTGTGTCTTCTTCAATTTCTTTCATAAGCTTTCTATAGTATTCAGTGTATAGATTTTTCACCTCTTTAGTTAGATTTATTCGTAGGTATTTTATGTTTTTTGGTGCAATTGTAAATGGGATTGATTCCTTGATTTCTCTTTCTGTTGTTTCATTGCTGGGGTATAGGAATGCAACTGATTTCTGTGCATTATTTTATATCCTGAAAGTTTGCTGAATTCATGAATCAGTTCCAGCAGTTTTTGGTGGAATCTTTTGACCCTTCCATATAGAGTATCATGTCATTTGTGAAGAGCAAGAGTTTGAACTCCTCCTGGCTGATTTGGATGCCTTTAATTCCTTTGTGTTGTCTGGTTGCAGAGGCTAAGACTTCCAATACTATGTTGAGTAACAGTGGCGAGAGTGGACATCCCTGTCTTGTTCCTGACCTTAGGGGGAAGGCTCTCAGTTTTTCCCCATTGAGGATGATTTTAGTGTTGGGTATTTCCTATATGGCTTTTATGATCTTGAGGTATGATCCTTCTGTCCCTACTTTCTTGAGGGTTTTTATCAAGAAAGGATGCTGTATTTTGTCAAATAATTTCTCTGCATCTATTGAGAGGATCATATGGTTTTTGTCCTTTCTTCTATTGATGTGATGAATCACATTGATTGTTTTGAGGCTATTGAACCAGCCCTGCTACCCAGGTATAAATCCCACTTGGTCGTGGTGAATAATTTTTTTAATGTATTGTTGGATCCCTTGGCTAATATCTTGTTGAGGATTTTGCATCCATGTTCATCAGGGAAATTGGTCTATAGTTCTCCTTTTTAGTGTGATCTCTGTCTGGTTTTGGAATCAAGGTAATGCTGGCCTCATAGAAAGAGTTTGGAAGTTTTCCTTCCATTTCTATTTTTGGAACAGATTCAAGAGAATAGGTGTTAACTCTTCCTTAAATGTTTGGTAGAATTCCCCCGGAAACCATCTGGCCCTGGACTCTGGTTTTTTGGGAGATTTTTGATTACTATTTCAATTTCTTTACTGCTTATGGGTCTGTTCAAATTTTCTATTTCTTCCTGTTTCAGTTTTGGTAGTGTATATTTTTCTAGGAATTTGTCCATTTCTTCCAGATTGCCCATTTTATTGGCATATATTTGCTCATAATATTCTATTATTGTTTTTATTTCTGCTGTGTTGGTTGTGTTCTCTCCTCTTTCATTCTTGATTTTATTTATTTGGGTCTCTCCTTTTTCTTTTTGATCAAACTGGCTAGTGGTTTATCAATTTTGTTAATTATTTCAAAGAATCAGTTTCTGGTTTCATTGCTCTGTTCTACTGTTTTTTTTGGTTTCGATAGTATTAATTTCTGCACTAATCTTTATTATTTCCTGTCTTCTGCTGGTTTTGGGTTTTATTTGCTATTCTTTTTCCAGCTCTTTAAGGCATAAGATTAGGTTGTGTATCTGAGATCTTTCTTCCTTCTTTAGGAAGGCCTGGATTGCTATATACATCCTTCTTATGACTGCCTTTGCTGCATCCCAGAGGTTTTGGATTGTGGTGTTATCATTTTCATTGGCATCCATGAACTTTTTAATTTCCTCTTTAACTTCTTGGTTGGTCCATTCATTCTTCAGTAGGATATTTTTTAGTCCCATGTATTTGTTACCTTTCCAAATTTTTTCTTGTGGTTGATTTTGAGTTTCATAGTATTGTGGTCTGAAAATATGAATGATATGATCTTGATCTTTTTGTACTATTTGAGGGCTGATTTGTGTCCTAGTATGTGGTCTCTTTTGGAGAATGTACACTGGAGAAGAATGTATCTTCTGCTTTAGGATGAAATGTTCTGAATATATCTGTTAAGTCCATCTGGTCCAGGGTGTCATTCAAAGCCATTGTTTCCTTGTTGATTTTTTGATTAGATGATCTGTCCATTGCTGTGAGTGGGGTGTTGAAGTCCCTACTATTAAGGTATTACTATCAATGACTTTCTTTATGTTTGTGATTGATTTATACGTTTGGGTGCTTTCACATTTGGCACATAAATGTTTACAATTTTTAGGTCTGCTTGGTGGAGAGACCCCTTGATTATGATATAATGCCCTTCTTCATATCTTGTTACAGTCTTTATTTTAAAGTCTAGATTGTGTGATATAAGTATGGCTACTCCAGCTTTTCTTGTTGACCATTAGCACGATAGATGGTTCTCCATCCCCTTACTTTCAATCTGAAGGTGTCTTTAGGTCTAAAGTGGGTCTCTTGTAAAAAGCAGATAGATGGATCTTGTTTTCTTATACATTCTGTTACCCTATGTCTTTTGATTGGAGCATTGAGTCCATTGACGTTTAGAGTGAGTAGTGAAAGATATAAATTTGTTGCCATTATGTTGCTTGTAGAGTTGGAGTTTCTGGTGGTGTTCTCTAGTCCTTTCTAGTCTTTGTTGCTTTTGGTCTTTATTTATTTATTTGTTGTTGTTGTTGTTGTTGTTTCATCTTTTCCCCCCTCAGAGAATCCCTCTTAAAATTTCTTGCAGGGCTGATTTAGTGGTCACAAACTTCTGTAATTTTTGTTTGTCTGGGAAACTTATCTCTCCTTCTATTTTGAATGACCAGCCATGCTGGATAAAGAATTCTTGCTTATTTTTCTGATTCAGCACATTGAATATATCCTGCCACTCCTTTCTGGCCTGCCAGGTTTCTGCGGATAGGTCTGCTGCAAACCTGATCTGTCTTCCTTTGTAGGTTAGGGACTTTTTTCCCCTTGCTGCTTTCATGATTCTCTCCTTGCTTGAGTGTTTTGTGAATTTGACTATGATATGCCTTGTTGATGGTCGGTTTTTGTTGAATCTAATGGGGGTCCTCTGTGCTTCCTGAATTTTGATGTCTGTGTCTTTCCCCAGGTTAGGAAAGCTTTCTGTTATGATTTGTTCACTTGACCCTTCTACCCCTATTTCTCTCTCTTCCTCTTCTGGGACCCCTATGATTCTGATTTTGTTCCTTTTTAATGAGTCACTGATTTCTCTAATTTTTAAATTGTAGTCTTTTGCCTTAATCTCCCTCTTTTTTTTCTGCTCCATTATTCTCCATAAGTTTGTCCTCTACATAACTGATTCTCTGTTCTGCCTCAGCCATTCTTGCAGCTGTGGCATCCGTTAGAGATTGCAGCTCAGTTATAGCATTTTTTGTTTCATCCTGACTAGCTTTTACTTCTTTTACCTCCGCAGAAAGGGTTCTAATCTATTTTCGACTCTAGCTAGTATTCTTATTATCGTGATTCTAAATTCTTGTTCAGACATCTTGCTTGTATTTGTGTTGGTTAAGTCCCTGGATGTCATTTCTTACTGCTCTTTCTTTTGCAGTGAATTCCTTCATTTCATCATTTTGAAGGGATAAAAAGAATTAATGAGGTAAAAAAATTAAAATTAAAAATAATTAAAATAAAATTTTAAATTAAAAAAGTAAACACACACACACACAGACACACAAAATCAAATAAATGATGCTAGGTCCTAGGTGTGTTTTGGTCTGGGTGTTGAAAGGGGCTTGATAGATTAAAGAAAAAAGGGGAAAGAAAATAAAAAAGGAAATCGTTTGAAAATTTGAAAAAATGAATACACTGAAGTCGACTAAAGTGAAATGATGGAAGTAAAATAGCATTCGAAAAAATTTAGACAAAAGTAAAAAATGTATAGAAAAAATTAAAGAAAAATATTTTTAATAAAAATTGAAAATAAAAATGATTTTTTTCTCTTTCTGTATTCAAGAAAAAGAAAATAAATGAAAAAGAGATAAAAGAAGAAAGAAAAAAGAAAAAGAAAGAAAGAAAGAAAGAAAGAAAATGGAATAGATGGACTGGCGAACAGACTGAAATATGACTGAAATTACTTTGTTTTCCCCTAGAAGTCAAACTATGAAGCGCTTTATAGTCCGTAAACTAAGCAGGTGGAGAGACTTGTGTTCCTTAAGAGCGAAGTTGGCCTCGTTGGGCGGGGCTTAGTGTAACGGCTCCGTCTCCATTAGATGGCGCTGCTAGCCTACTGTGGTAGATTGTTGCGGGGCTTGTAGGTGCGTATGCGCATGTGCGGGTGAAAATGACGTCACCCAGTTAGCCAGTCTCTAGTGTCAGAGCTCTGTTCTGCCCGATCAACAATCACACATCTGTCCTTTGTCTTCGGCTTCCATCCACTGCCTGCTTCTACACAGTCTGTGACCAAGCCACAGGCAGCACCTTTTCCTGAGTTTTGTCTCAGATGCGGCTCTTTTCCCCGGCCCCTTACTTCTGAGGGACTGCGGCTTTTACCCGTTCCGCCCCTCTGCGGGAGGGTCTCACCGAGCAATGGCTGAATGCCGGCTGCACCCAGGAACGCTTGTTGGGCCCTGCTGCTGCCGGTGCCCTGAGACTGTGGCCGGGTGCCAGCCCGCCCCGGAAAAAGTTCGGGAGACAGTGTAGCAGCAGCATTTCAGGGATTCTGGAAAATCACCACACACATCTGGCACGAGGCTTCACCCTTAAGGACCTTGTTCCAGCACCAGCGAATGTGGTTGTTTTCCTGGGTCCACTGGAGCCTTGCCTTGGGGGACGCACACAGCTTCTACCAGGTGTCCTCCGAGCAGGGAAACCGCCTCATCCCATGTGGCCCGAGAACCTCCTGGACCCCACTCTGCTCCCGGGATTCGCTCTTTCCACCAGAGCATCGCCAGGTAACCAGCTGTGGAGTTTCAGACTCTGCACTCTCCTGTTTATAGACTCTTAATGGAATTTAAACCCTCTCCTTTCTCCTTTCTCCCTTCTCCCTTTTTAGTTCAGTCCCTAAGGCTGTTTCCACTTTTCCACTTTCTCTCCAGCTGCTTTGGAGGGGGGTGCCTTTCCCATATTCTTCCCGCCCCCTGTCTCTGTCCTCTCTCCACACACAAAAGCGGCTCCCTGCCCTCTGCGGCTTCTCTCTCCCCCAATTCATCTTTCCGTGTCACGTACCTGCTGAATTCTGTGGTCAGGGTGGTGCAGATTGTTGTGTTAATCCTCAGATCAGTTTTCTAGGTGTGCAGGATGGTTTAGTGTTGGTTTGGCTTTATTTCATGGATGTGAGTCACACAAAAAACTTCCATGCTATTCTGCCATCTTGGCTCCTCCCTCCCCTCCCCCCAGATTACTTTTTAAAAAGCATTTCTTAGCACAATGGGTATTGAGAGTCTTTATTTCTAATAAGCAAAAAGCCAAAGTGGATATAATAATTACTTTATGTGTTTTAATATTTTTAAGAATTGAGGTTAAAGTGTATATCTGAATAATTTTACAGATCATATGTATACAATTCAATGAGCTAATAACATTAGTTACTACACCTGACAGTACAATTTGATGCATAGTGAATAAATGCATATAAACATATAGGCCCCACCCAATCAAGAATCGAGAACATTTCCACCACCACAGAGTGTTTCCTCCTGCCCCTTCCATTTAGTTCTCAGCTTGCTAAGCAGCAACGATTTTGATTTCTAGCACCATAAATTAGCTGTGCTTATTCTTAAACTTCATTTATATAGAATCATATAGTATGTAATCTTGTCTTTGTCTCCTTTCCCATGACATAATATCTTTGAACTTCAACGATGTTATTCATATGGGGCATCCATAATTTTTTTTTCTTTTTTTCTTTTTCTTTTTTTTTTTTTTTTTGCTGTGTAGTGTCTAATTATATGAATGGAGCCTGGTTTCTTTATCTATTCCCTTAATAGACATTTTTGTGGTTTCCAGTTTGGAACTATTATGAATACAGCTGCTATAATCCATTCTTGGAACAAAATCTATTTGAGGATATATGCTTTCATTTCTCTTAGAAAATACCTAGGAGTGGAACTGCTGGTTGATAGAGCAGATGCATTCATAACTGTGAAAATCTACATTCACTTTTCCTAAGTGGTTGTACCATCTTCCACTCCCATCAATAACATATGAAAGCTTTATCCATTCCACATCCTCGCCAACCTTTGCCGTTGTCAGTGTTTTGTATGTTAGCCATTCTAGCTGATGTGAAATGGTATCTCATTCTAGCTTCATTAGCATTGTTTTGCTGCAATGCTAGACATAGTTTTCCATGTACTAGAGGAATGCGGATCAGATTCATTAATGTAAGGAGCAGATATAGTATAGAACATTTTAAGCATGTTTTAAGAATTATTCAATATTTATTCTCCTCGTTTTTAAATTTCCATATGGTTTTTTATCTTTACTAGGAGTCTCATAGTTACGAATTTAAAAATAAATTGTGAATAATAAAAACAATTGTAACCATGTAACCAGGCAAATCTATTATACCAGTAATGATAGCTATAACAAGCAGTATGAATTCGGGCATAACTTTCAGTCTGTCGAAACCCTTCAGTAATACACTGATGTCGATATTAGCCAAAAGATCTAAAAACAATAGGTATAAAATAGGTTGCTGTCAATACATTTTCTGGTTTCTAAATCCTATTTTTAAAGTAATATTCCTTTAATATTAAAGAGTACACCAAATTTTAATACTATAACAAATGAAGAGAAGTATAAAACAAGAAAAGAAGAACCATGAAAGACAATCCCCATCATAGTTAATGAATGTTAATATTTTTTAAAGTAATATTGTCTACAAGTAGCCATTTTTACAACTGACCAGGAATGATGTCCTAGTGGTGATCCATTCCAAGGTTTATTTTAAGGTTTTCTAGCACCTTGGTAAACTAAGACAATCTATAGAAATTACTTTAAAAGTAAAACATTCGATCACAAGATAGTAGTAATGTGTCCACACAGTAACAACCAATTTAACTTATTTTGTTCCTGTTGAAATGGATGGTTGGAAGAACTGTTCAGTTGTTTATTTGGGGATGGCCCCAGCCTCCAGGACTTTACCTATTCAATTATGTCTGAGTTGACATCTGACTCTGGAGATTGCAAAGATTATAAGTTATTTCCCTGCTGGTACCAGAGGAATTAAGTCCTATTTAAGAAGACTTTGACTTTGCATGGAGGAGTTAAGAGATTTCAGTGAAAATTATAAAACTGTGTAAAAATAATAAAGCAGTAACCACAGGACGTAAAAATCTATCTGAATTCTTTAAAGGGTTATGAGTAATTTCCCTTGCATAAACAAGTTATTCTGAAAGGGTTCTAAAGTAATTTAGAGGAAAAGCCGGGAGAGCATATGAAAACCCACATGGCAAGCTGGATCACTTTTTTAAAAAGTTTGTCAATCTAATAAGCACTTAATTAAAGTCAACAGAGTCTCTAAGTCTCCAAGTAATTTTCAAAAAGAGCTTTTGGGAAAGGGAACATTTTTCTCCATGCTTGTCCTCTTTTTCTCTTGTTCTCTATTTGTCTGATAACTGTGGAAAGCCTTTATAATATTATCTTTGGGGTTTTGTTCTTCTTAACTCTTTCTTCTCATAATGTAGTTCAGTTCAAGCCCAATCAAATATAAAGGTTTTTTTTTTTTTCTATTAAAATTCCAATATTGTGGTCTTAGAAAAGACTGAAGTTTTATCAGTCATTTGGGGAAAAAAAAAAACTTTTCACCAAAATGAGGTTTTATCAGACTTTTAATGTGTAGCTTTGGGATGTCCTACTAAGACAGATATATATGTATAGTCATCTCAGATGCAGTTTTGACCTGTTCACTTCTTGTCAGAAATGACCAACGGGATGGGGCGGCTGGGTGGCTCAGTCGGTCAAGTGTCCAACTTCACTCAGGTCATGATCTCACGGTTCTTGGGTTCTTGGGTTCGAGCCCCTCATCTGGCTCTCTGCTATTGGTGGAGGGCCCTCTTTGGATCCTCTGTTTCCCTGTCTCTCTGCCTCTCTCCCGCTTACATACTCTGTCTCACTCGCTCTCTCTCAAAAATAAACATTAAAAATAAAAAAGGAATAAATGACCAAGTGGAATAAAAAGAAGAGGGACCCAGGAAGCAGCCAAAAGTTAGAGGATGCAATGGATATGTTAACTGTTTAATATCTTGTCAAGAAAAAGTAAATTACCAGTAAGGTATGACCATTTTAGAAAGTTTGGAAAATAGAAAATGCCTGATCTCTAATAATCTCATAATATGGAAACAAATGCTCTTCTTTCTTTGGACTATTTGTTCAGTTCGTTCCCTATATATAAACTAGGATTATTACTGTGAGCCTAGAAACTATCCCTTCTACTCTCCCACCCTTCAGCTCTTTTTTCCTCAATCTGTTGACATGGGCTTGTTGAAAAGTCCCCTAGGTAAATAATAAAGACATTTTCAATTTTTGAGGCTCAGATGTATACCTGAATCTCTGATGAAATTGTGGAAACCAATATGAATGTCTGAAAGGATTATAGGATCAGTAGGAGAAAAATCCACCCTGAAATTAGAGGAGGGAAAGCAACAGGGCCTTGAGGGAAGGAGAACAATGTTTCCAGGTAAGATGTTGCTGTTACTAGAACAGCACAAAATCAGCCACGTGAGAGACATTTGTGTGCTCAGATGAGAGAAAGGCCATCTGAGTATAAAGACAAAGTAGGTATATTTTGTAATACATGTCAATATATATTTTAAAATGCATTGCTATTTTAATGTGTTTTTCAGCTGATAAGCAGTAGGACTGGAATTTGCACCTAAGAAGTAATGTTTCCAAAGCCCATGCTTTTAATCATTACATGATTCTGCCTCTCATAAAAGCAATAGGCAAGCTATTAAATATTATTAGTTGCATGTGTCCTCACTCATTAATATTTCAATTTTATTTTATATTTAAGTAGGAGGAAGTTATAAAAATTCTTAATTTTGGAATATTTAAAAATATTTCATTCATTTAATTTTGTTCTTATTAGGAATTAGGGCCACAAGGCCGCATCTCAGACAATTACATTCAGTACATATGATAAAATCTAAATGCTTACAAAGGGAGGTTCTCCAGGGTCTTTAAAAAACAAATAGAAACAAAGCATTTCTTATTACCACTGTATGCGTGTAAAAATCCACATGGGAAAATGTTCTCAAAAGGATTCTAATGGAATGTTATATACTGCATTTGCTCTTATACAGTTTTCTAAAAAGTTAAGCTTCTGTCTAGTCCATGTCTATTTATAATCAATTTCGCATTAATGCATACCCTAATTTAATGGGTTTTGGTACAAAAAAGTAGTATTTAGAAATTCTTTCTAGATGATCTGAATCGGAAGCTAGTGCAAATGAATGTTTCCTATTTGTGACAAAGAATTAGTGAGTCAATTCTTCTCTGAAAGACTGTATGATATCATGAACTCTGTCTTCTTGAATGTAGAAATATTGGCAGAATTAAGGGTACAGTTCCAATGGTTAATTGCCTCTCTACCTCAGCCTCTGAGCATGTAGGGGAGTTCTGAATGGTCGGATTGAGCCAGCATGCATTCTGCTGGCCTGCACCCAGCCTGCACCCATTGACAATAGAAACGGAAGGGCCTGAGGGTGACCCGTAATGCTTCCATGCAGAAGTTCTCCCTCTAGTAAACTTAAATTACTTAGCATAGGACCTTGCAAGACTACACCTTCTAGACAACTCTGCACCAAAAATAGTAGAACCAATTTCCCCTGCTAAGAGAAACACACCAAGAATCAGCCCAGAACAGAGGTCACCATCTCCATGTGCCTGTATTCAACAGAACACACTCATTCAGATGAAAAATGAGGAAGTTTTGGGACTCCCCAGGAGCTCCTGGGTCTAAGCCTCCAAGAAATATATTTATGCCAAATAAAAACTGCTAACTTCAAACTTTTGTACTTAGGTCGCTTATAAAATAAATTTGAAATTTATGTGCTTCTCTTTGCATATTCATAAGATGACATATAAAGATTTTTGTTACAGGTTTATATAAGATTGACTTTTGATAATAGAAAATTAAAATATTGTACACTTTGAGAAAATGAAATATGATGAGGCTTGACTATAATTGCAATGAAAATTCTATATATTGATAAGATAGGTTTTAAATACCTTATTAAATAAAGTACACTAAATCTGAAAGAACTCACATAAAATTTTATATCTTTGGCTTTATTCAATGTTATCTGTAAAAATTTAATTGTTTTGGAAAACATTCCATTTACATTTAAAATAATCAGTGTCAGTAACATATTATTTGGGCAGTTTGAATGTGAGACATTCCAATACTGGCCAAACAATCTGTTTTTAATGTCACTCTTCATTTTTAATAGAAATATGTGTAAGACAAGGAATGAAAGCTTTTATTAATCTGTAAAAGAAGCTGTCTCAAACCCCGTGTCCTGATTTTCTCTTTGACTAGCATTAGCTTTTTATACATCAGGACAATGCATTATCTTAAAATTTAGCATGGGTTGTAGATGTGTATTTCTTCTGTAAAATGGTTAAAAGGACTATTTTGAAGGTAGGGTCATTCTTAGGTAAATTAATTTTCTGGAAGAAACTTTATATGGAATTTGGATTACTAGAAATTGATTCCCCCAAAATATCCATGCCTGTGTACCACTCAAAAATCTTTTCATAACCTGTAGGGTACTCTTGCCTCTTCTTGAACTGCTGGGTTAAGGAAGAACTATCTTCCTAGAAATTATCAATCTTTAATAATAGAAATAATCTAAGGCATCTGTTGGTGAGAGCAAGTGAGAGAACAGGGGACAAAGAAAGAAGAAGTAAAGGGAATATGAGCTTCTTGTTTGGGATACTTCAGAATCCTGAAGAGGGTAGAGAACTTACCTAGAGTGTAGAATTAACAAGCGTTTTTCTATGAGTTAAAGACGGGAGTCTAGATTCCACATATAAGTGAAATCATATGATATTTGTCTTTGTCTTTCATTGTCTGACTTATTTCACTTAGCATAATACCTCATTTTTTTAAGTTTATTTTTTGAGAGACAGAGAGTGTGTGAGTGGGGGAGGGGCAGAGAGAGAGAGAGGGAGAGAGAGAATCCCAAGGCTCAAACCCATAAACAGTGAGATCACAACCTGAGCCAATATCAAGAGTTTGATGCTTAACCAACTGAGCCACCCAGGAACCCTAAGATCCCATTCTTTTTTATAGCTGAGTAATATTCCATTGTGTGTATGTGTGTGCATGTGTGTGTATAACACAAAAACAAAACAAATGAACACACACACACACACACACACACAAATATACTCATGAATAGGGAGAACAAACTGGTGGTTGCTAGAGAGGAGGAAGGTGGGGGGTTGGGTAAAATAGGAGAAGGGGATTAAGAGGTATAACCTTCCTGTTATAGATAAGTCATGGAGATGAAAAGTTTAGCATAGGGAATATAGTCAATAATATTGTAATAACTCTGTGTGGTGATAAATGGTAACTATACTTATTGTGGTGAGCATAGTATAATATATATATTACACTATGTACATAATTTATATATATTATATAGTATATAATATATATATATATATATATATAGAGAGAGAGAGAGAGAGAGAGAGAGAGAGAGGGGCAGAATTGTTGAATCACTATGTTATATATCAGAAAGTAATATAACCTTGTATTTCAACTATACTTCAATTTAAAAAATAATGGGAATCTAAGATTACCCAAGTTCAGTTTTCAGTAAAAGATTAACTCATTCATTGTCCTTTTGAGCTGCAATAATTGCTAGAATTATGATTTGTATCTTTGCTCTTAAAGTGTACATCCCTGTGCCACACATTTTCCAGATATCTCTGCCCAGAGTAGCTGGCAAGGCAGGGCTTGTGATTAGTGATGACTGTACTCAGCAGAACCCACCTTGGACAGGGTGTTGCCAACACTCAGAGAGCAGAAGCCTCCACCACACCCCGGGCTTCTCACCCTTTAGCCCCTGCACAGGAGTCTAAGCGTGTGTATGTACACACACACACAATACACACAGATACACAAATGGGTATCACTGAATATCAGCATTGGATATCAACAGACACACTCTAGAAATCTAGACAGTCCAGCGAGACTCAACTGACTTCCTACAAGCCCTAATAAACTCTTGAAAAGTGACCAAGAAAATGAAGGAAACTCGACATTATGCCAGTTTCTAGGCCTATTCCTCAAGAGACCATCAGCTTCTACTTCTTGTCTCTTGGAATAGTTGCTCTTAGAACCCAGCTAACATTTTGTCCCTTGAAGAGACCCACTCAGAGGGAGATGAGGCCACTAGCTGTCAGCCCAGCTAAGCTCCCAGATAACAGCCAGCATTAACTCCCCAGCAATACCTTGTAGGTAAAACATCTTGCAAGTGGATTCTTTATCTCCAGTCAAGCCCACCAGATAATGACCCATGAAAAAGTGATGAAATCATCCAAACTGCTGATTTTTCAACAAAATGAATGATTTTTGTTTTAATGCCACTAATTGGGGTGGGGGGCGTTGTTACATGGCAGTTAGTAAAATCAGAACACCTACTTATACACCTAGCTTAAAGGGGCATTTGCCATTAATTCCATCCTTGCTATTATGCCCATCTTCAAGACTTGTTGATCTTTTTTTGACTTTCTAGATAAAATGTTTACCATGGGCCAACTCATTTGTCTGCTTATATTTCTGATCACAGCTATAATCCCATGATTTGCAACCTCAGCTGGTTTGAATCCTGCTCAGAAATCCAGTACTTCCATAGCTACACTCTCTTATTTGTCCACAAATGTTTTCAGCCTACTCTCTTTTCTTCAATCCTTTGACCAAGAAAACTAATTTCCCTCTCAGCAGATAAACTCACCTCCTAAGGCCACAGCAAATATAGGAGCCCCCAGATGGAAACTCCCTTCAGTTACTTTGTCAGTTTCCTTTGCTTCTGTATTTCATCCTCAGCCTATCCTTTACCGTGTTCCTCCATGTAGTATTTTGCTACCGTTCAACGCATTCCGCACTGGACAAGTGAAGAACATTTTGATTCCATGTTATCCTGCAGCCTTGATTCTGAGCTTTCCTGAATATCCAGGCTTCCTGAGAACGTTCTAAGGTACACTGCTTCCACTCTCTTTTCCTCACATTCGCTTCCTCCCACCAGCCTCGCCCCCCGGTGAAATTGACTGTCCTGGGGCAGCTGGATATTCCCCTCTTACTATATCCTTCGGGAATCCTTTATCTCTTATTTAACTTGATTTCTCTGCAATCCTTGATTTTGTTGACCACTAATTTTTTTCTGAAATGTTCTGTTCCTTTGGCTACTATGACTTGTCCTCCAAGTTTTCTTCTACATCTCCAACTGCTTCTTCCAACTCCAGTTTTGTTCTCTTCTTCCTCTCCTTGCTCCTGCAACTTGCTTTCATTCCAACCTCTGCTAAAGAGAGAGGAGTACCTATATCACATTACATACTCTCCCTGGGTGACCCCCTTGTGAGCTTATGATTTCGAAATTTTTCAAAACAATTTGTCCAAAAGAATGTGCATTATGTTGGCTGCTAAATGTCCCTGTTCTATTTTCTTAAGTAAATAGCAAGACTACTCTTCCAATTGCTAAGGTCAGAAACTCAGGTATCATTTTGACCCTATTCTTTCCCTCATTCTCCATATCTAAACATTGACTAGGCCTGTTAGCTGTACATTTGAACTACTTTTAAATCTATGAACTTCTTTCCATCTCCATTTTAGAAAGGAAGGATCTTTTTCTTACATAGGAACTACAAGCCATTCCCTACATTGCTAAATTATATTCCAAAAATTTAACTGTGATCATGTAATTCCCTCAATTAGGAAACTTCCACTAAAGACTTTCCCCTTCAAAGTCCTGCTCACCTCTCTAGCTTCATCCTCTGCACCCCTTTTACCCACACCCCACCACCAGCTTTGTTGGTCCCAGCCACGGTCACTGAACCTTTACACGTAATTTCCCTCTTATGTATAACATTAACAATCCTGTTCCCGTACCCACCTAGCCGTAAACCATAGCACTTTTGGTCACCTCTCTGACCTCCAGTTAAACTTCACTTCTTTCAGGAAATGTTCCCTAAACTGTAAAATCTAGTTTGCATAGCCATCACATGTGATCCTCTAACATACTGATTATCACTCAGAGTAGTAATTATATACCACATTGCAATTTCCCATCTTCTTTTTGGTAGATCCCACAAGTCTCCAAGCTTTGTAAGAACAGGCAATGCGTTACTTTTGTTTAGAATTGTATCTTCAATGTGTAATCTCCTCACCGGCACATTAACAAGAAATATTTTTGAATAAATAAATAAATGGCCCTCTCATTTTTTTCTGATGAGAAAATTAAGGTTCTGAGAGCATGTTGAAGGACACCACGTTACATCAACTTTTACATGTCCTTCCTCTGCCAGTGGTTTGAAGCTTCATTTGATTCGAGCTGCTATGAATGTAGAGTTTTGCACTTAAGAACTTTGGAGTACAGGAGTTATTAAATCTTGATGGCAGTGTGAGATCAGGTCTCTGTTCCTTAGTCTCTTTCTCAGATTGCTAACACTTTGAATACAGAGTCAGGGCCAGAGGATAAAGAATGGTCACATTTACATTTTTTTAACGTCATTAAATAAGTTGTTTCCTTTGTTATTCAAAAAATTAAAATGTGGATTAAAATTTTATATTTGGTGAATATTTAAATGTCCAAATGAACTGTTCATCTGTCCTTGGAAACAAATATCTCTGAGGTTATGTTTACTGCAGTAGCTGCTTTTCGACAACGAAAACAAATAGAAAATGGAACATTTGTTCAATTCTGTTGATTTTCTTAATCATTGAACCTCAACACAATTTGTCCACTAGAATTTGAACCCCTGATGGACCAGAACTCTGTTTTATTTATTTTTGTAGCTCCAGCATTTGTCATAGTAGCTAACAAAGAGAAGGGTAGTTAGTACATGTTAGGTGTGTACATATTTTGAAAATTGCTCAATTCATTGTAAAAAGAGTAAAAAAAATACATCCATTATTTTACAATCTTTATATAATTTAAATCTACTTTCTAGATATACTTTGAATATGAGGCCAGTCACCTTTCTCTCCCGAAAAAAGTCTCCTTTCTCTCCCACTAAGAATTGAAGACAGATAGTTCCCTGTTGGCAAATATATTCTATACATAAAACTTATTATTTGCTTTTTTTTTCTTTCGAAGAAACATCATCAAAACCATAAACTCCGAGGTTGCCCAGTTTGCATTTTATTACTGTGGAGAAGATGTCTATTCACAGAACTGCCATTTGCTTTATTTTTGATAAAGCATCTGTAATTACTTTTAATTTGAATATAAATTCCCTTTGTTGAAAGAAAACACTTAACCTTAGTTATGTTAGAAAGGAAAACAACATAAAAACTGGCTATATACATATTTAAAATCATACACATAAAAATACTAATTAAGATAAAACATTATACCATAGTCTCTATAATAAACACAAATTAATAATCCAATCAGGAATGTGAGCACCTTCAGAAAATTATGACATGAATCATGTAATCTTACAAAAAATTAAGTTAAGGAAAATGATGTGGACTTTAGTTAATGGCCTAGTTAATTTTTGACACCTTTGAGGATTTCTTTTTCAGACTACATAAAACAAAATCTTCATCTGTTACTAAAGCAGATTTTAAAAAAAGAAGAAAAAAAAAGAGTTTCTGTACTTTGTAGTTCCCCAAACAATCAAAATGTGGAAGGGTTTATTTAAAAGCTGTCAACCAGCAGAAGAAACTAGAGAATACAAACAAAATTGCACTGACTATTCTTTAAGTAAGATTCCAAGATAGAAGACAGACATGAGGCCTTTCTTCCAGCTTTTAAGAGATTTAAAAATGGAAAATTTATTTACCATTGTCGTGGATGGTGTTGTAATGAATGCTGTGAAGTGCTGTCCAGATTCCCTTCAGGACTAGGCATTTATTCCCCCAGCTGCAAAGTGTTGGTAGCTGACAGCTCTTAGCTGAGTCTCTCTTCTGGAATGTCTTTTGTTGTTACTACATCAAATTCATATCTTCCCTGTACCCTGTCCTATGTCTTTTACACCCATCTGTCCACAGAACTGATCCTAAGAGTATCCCCAATGAACATTTGCATACATATCTTAGACTCAGAATCTGTTTCCTAGAGAACCTAACCTAAGATAGATATTTAGACAAAAAAAAAAAAAAAAAAAAAAAAGTTGTGTGTTTATAAGGGGAATACAATTGATTGAGAATGGGAAATCCATCTTAACCTTCTTTGTCTAAAACACCATTCACTGATTTGACCAGGTGTTTTTTATACAGGGAGAGCATGCACCCAAGGACATGTACACATAATCTCTCTGAAGCTTCTCACTCTCCATCTTAACAAGCTTGTCATTTCCTTATTTCTTTCTAGTCCCTTATATTTTCCATTTATTTATTTTGCCACAACCAAACGTACTCAAAATTTACACAAATGAAAACAAAAATAAGACTAAATTGTATGTGAACTGACTCTGTTTTAGACACAAAGATGTGGAATAAGACTTTCCATGATTGCCTAAAGCAATCATTTTCCAAACTTACTTGGGTTATAAGAAACTAGGACACTATTTAAACATATGAAGGTTATAATTCAGTCACTATGGGTAGCTTGATAGAGTTTTAACATGTTCTCAGGTAAATATCATAATCAGGTAAACATGAGAAAATAATATCCCAGAGAGAAACTAATAACCTAAAATCCTGCAGCATAGTATATCTTAGACTTTCAAGTACACACAAATTGATGGATATCTTGTTAAAATGTATATTTTGATTCATTAGTTGTAGGCTAGGGCCTGAAATTCTGGATTTCAAGCAAGCCTCCAGATGATACTGATTATTCATGCAACACTGAGTAGTAAAATTATAATCCATTCAGAACACTTAGTAGGGAGAACATTTTACATGTGTATCTTTGTCTTTTGGGAATATGGGCCCTTTGAAGATGTAGGGGTTTGCATGAAAGCAAATCCATTTTCTCAGTTCTCTTTGTTATCTATCTATCTATCTATCTATCTACCTATCTACCTATCTTGCAATTGATATTTACAAAAGTTATAGAAAGGAGATTGCTTTTAGTCCACATGAACTTGGAACTATCCTTTGGTTTTGTGACCATCATTATTTCCAGATGTTGGAGATGTCTATGACTCTCTGTAACTAAAGCATTCCTACTCGAACTCCCAGTGTTGACCTCAAGCAGTATCAAATTGATCATCTGCTTTTCATGTACTCAATTCAGCTTGATGAACGGATTTTTAAGGGACTCAGAAAACGTCTTCTGGAAAAAGGTTGATGTGACATGTTCTTGAGTGACATACAGTGTAAAACTAGTCAATAGATTAGTTTATTGTATGTTTCCATTTAAAGGAAAAATGACTTTTATGACCAGTGGAGAATTGGTAGCTCAAGGTTGATGATGAGAATCAAATGTGTGTTTTGAAAGTTCATTTATCACCCATGTCCCCTTTCAGTTCTGCTTTATTGTCTAGTCCTTTTACTTCGGGTGGCCTCAAGGGTATAACAATTGTGTTTTAGACAGCCGTGCCCCTTACATAGAAATGGATTTTGTACCTATCTACATACGTATGTGTATGTTTATATGCATTTTTTTCTTTTTGTCTTTTCTGATTAAAGCACTATGCTGTTGCTGCTCTAATGTCTTTATTCATGGGACTATCTGGAGATAAAACTAACCCTAATATAATTAAATTAAGTTAAATAACAACTAACGTGTCAGATAACTTTAGTCAAGGTCTTCCTAGAATAGAGAAGGCTTTGTCACAGGAAACTAAGTCCTGCTGGAACTTCCTTGCACTTGGTTTTGATTCTGAATTGAATTGAGTGATATTTTCTTTCAAACCCTCATGATGATTGCTGATCTTTTTCTCTAATTTCAAGATAATGATTAGTATTCTTATAAAGCTTTCCCCTATAGTTAATTCTTCCTCTTTTTCTTTGTCTTTTTTTTTTTTTTTTTGGACACAGATTTGTAAAATGAATTTCCTGCAAAGACATTCCTGTATTATTAAATAATTTTTAAAAGGCTTGCATTACAGGGTGCCTTTTTATGTGTGTTAATTTGTAAGAAATATAAAATATTTTCGAAGTCCAGATGAGTTGGTTTATTCATTTTCACAGTTTGGAGTCTTCCTTTTGTGTGTGAGAACTAGATTAGCACTCGATATTGGATGCTATTGTTAATTACCACAAGTCACCCACCTATCTTGGATGACTTTTCTGAATTATGGAAGGGTAACTCAGAGGTTAAATCAGAACTGGCCACTGAACTGCGTGAAGCATAGATATGGATTAATATTGAAGAGGATTTGCAAAGCTTATTTCTGTGAACCCTGCTCCTGTCTTCTTGGAACCTCAGGGGTTCTAGGTAAAACAGCAAAGCAAAACAAATACATTTTGTTTTTCAAGATTCTCAGATCCTTTTAAATAGATTTTATTCCCTATCTATGCTTTGTTTTAGTCACTGCTTCTCAAGCTTCAGTGTGCTTCAGAATCACCTGGAGGGCTTGTTAATAAACACTGTTGGGGGTGCCTGGTGGCTCAGTTGGTTAAGCCTCCAACTTCAGCTCAGGCCTAGATCTCAAGGTTCATGAGTTTGAGCCCCACATCAGGCTTTCTCCTGTCAACCCACTTAGGATCCTCTGTCCCCCTCTCTCTCCGCCCCTCCCCTGCTTGTGATCTCTCTCTCTCTCTCTCAAAAATAAATAAACATCATCAATAACAACAATATATGGTTGAAACTAATCCCCGGCATTTTTAATTCGATAGATTTGGGGTGGGACCAAAGAATATATATTTCTAACAAATTCCCATTGTTGCTGATGTTCATTCCACTGGTCCATAGAGCACACTTTGAGGACCATTGTGCCTACTAGTTTTCACATTTCTACTTTACAGTCTCTAGGTTTGGCTTTCCCACGTCAAATGCTGTCTGACTGTTTAAAAGAGAACAAAAACAAATTACCTATACATGCAACAATATTAGCAAACCTAAAAAATATTATGTTGGCTGCAAAAGACAGATATTAAAATACACTCACTAATGTATGATTCAATTTATACCTATAGTTCAACAACAGGCAAAAGTAACCCAAGATGATCTGAATCAAAAGAGTGATTGTCCCTGAAAATACAGGAAGAGTAACTGGAAAGGAACATGGAGGAATGTTCAAGTCATGTAAATGTTCTATATCTTGGTTTGGGTAATAGGAACATGGGTATGCATTTGTAAGAACTCAGACAATTATACACCAAAGATGTGTAATATTTTATACATGAAAATTATACTTTGATGAATTAAAAGAAATGATTGCCAAAAATAAAAAAAAATGGCTGTTGGTAGAAAAAAATCTATTAAGCCAATTTAGACTAAAATTAAGAGGATAGACTTAATAAGGTTCTCCTCTCAAGAGCATTTGAATGTTAATAGTTTAACAAGCAGGAAAAAAAAAAAGAACCTTTCAATAGTGGATTTTCAGGTATTTGCTAGACTCTGGGGATTGATGAATGTGGAAGCAGGGAAGATTCCTGAGACTGCTCTAGCACTATTTCTCTATTTGCTGACTGGGTTACCTATACATCTTGGATTTTTACTTTTTCATTTTCTCAGAATGGGCAAGTGTCCATACAGTGGACTTTCTTACCCTCCAAAGTAATATAGCACTTTCCCCAACCAAGCAAAGTCTTTATCATATCACATTGTATAGCATCATTCCATTCTGAAATTGCCTTGTTTATTCATGGTTCCTTGGGGGTTTTTCATTCCACTCAAACATAATGTCAACTTCACAGGAATAGGTGTATGTCTGTCTTGTTTTCAGTGTATCACCAGCACCTAAAATAGCATACCTTGAAGATTTGAAGAACTCAACAGACATTTACAGAAGGAATAAAAGAATGAGTGAATCTGATTCTCAACACATCATAGAGTAAACCAAACATTCTGGCCAATTCCATATCTGTCTCAATTTTACTGGGTCACTCAAACCAAAGATGAATAATGTCATGCCGCCTGCAAGCTTCTAGAGATGTTCAAAGAGGGAGATATTGTACACATACTAGTATAATATCATATCTACTGAATTACCTATAATAAAACCTCTCATCCAAGGATGTGAATGTCTACCCAAGGACCACAGAACAGTGCCAACTACTTTCTTATGGAGTATAATATAAACAAAAAGGAAAACATCTTGATCCTAATATAGTTTTTTTTTTAATTTTCATTTTTAAGAGAGAGAGCACAGGAGCAGGGGAAGGGCAGAGAGAGAGAAGGGGACAGAGGATTGGAAGTAGGCTCTGTGCTGACAACAGCGAGCCTGATATGAGGCTCAAACTCAAGAACCAGGAGATAATGACCTGAGTGGGTCTGCACCAATCAGTTGAGCCATTGAGGTGTAGTTCTTGATCCAGCTGCTTAGTTCAGGAGATCACAACACTGAACTGTGGGTGGCAATGAGAAAGAGAGGGTGGTGGCTATTGGTAATATGGAAGACATTTATCAATATTGTCTCGTTACTTTAAAAACTGGTGTGCCTGTGTGGCTCAGTTGGTTAAGCGTCTGACTTCCGTTCAGGTCATGATCTTGTGGTTCATGGGTTCCAGCCCCACGTTGGGCTCTGTACTGACAGCTCAGAGCCTGGAGCCTGCTTCGGATTCTGTGTCTCCCTCACCCTCTGCCCCTGACACACTCACGCTCTGTCTCTGTCTCTCAAAAAATAAATAATAAAAATAAAATTTAAAAAAATTCACTTATTTTTCATTTTCTGAATGTATATGAAGTAAAAAACATATCTGAGTTAAGATAAATCTGACTATCCCCTAGAGAATTTCTAATGGCTATATACACATATCTTCACCTTGGAAACTTGGAAAAACATACTCATGACTCATGAGAAATAATGTGGGCAGAAAATGCCACAAAGACACCTCTTGGCCAGCTCTATATAATGGCAGAAAGTAAATGGACTGCTCAAGAGGATGGTTTCTTAAATTTCCTTTCCTAGAGCTGCTATTTGAATGACACAGTGCCATACAAATTATAATGAGAATGTGGCTCTCAAAGTTTAAAATTCCTGGTTCTAGGCTTTGCTGTTAACATCTTGTATGACCATGAACAGACATGACCCTAAAATGGTAATAATTATCTCTGTCCCATTGACCATATAAGGCTATTCTGTGCAATAATACATACAAAATATTTTCTAAAAATTGAGGTGCTTGGGTAGCTCAGTTGGCTAAGCATCTAACTCTTGATTTCAGCTCAGGTCATGATCTCATGGTTTGTGGGATCTCACATGCACTGTAAGTGCAGGGCCTGCTGGGGATTCTCTCCCTCCCTCTCTCTGCATCTCCCCCATTCACAGGGGTGCTCTCTCTCTCTCTCTCTATGTCTCTCTCTCTCTCTCAAAATAAATAAACCTTCAAAGTATTTTCAAAAATCAAAATATTTTGAGTGTGAAGTATTATTTCTATTTTTATTAATATTAAATAAGATATGAGTAATGGTGATTATAGTATTACAAACATACAAGAACTACAAGTAGTGTTACGAGCATAATTTAAAAGTAAAACCTTTTAAACTTTGGAAATATATTCTTCAATGCATATACTAAAATTCTCAAATAATGGAATCATAAAATTTGTGAAGAGAGCTTAAGAATTATCTAAAATTTCCTATTATACAAATAAGAAAAATTAAGCCCAGAAAAATTAAGTGACTTACTCAAGATATCATAAATATTTATTTACAAGATTGAGACGTAAATGCAAAATTCTCTTTAGTCCCCATTCAAAGAGTAAAAATGATCCAGAAAGTGAAAAAGTTTCTACTTATTTTGTATCTTTAAGGACTAGTGATGTAAATATTAAGTTCCAGGTCATCATTATCACAGCATGATATTATTCTTCTAGAGTAATTTGCCATGGGCAGTGGATTTTTAAAAAAAATCAGCAAAAAAATATGAAGATGCCTAGTAGAAAGTGGATTGCATAGACATTCTTACACAAGTGAAAACAATTTGTTTATAGCTTAGTCTTTGCGTTCTTAGAATTTTCTTTTTAAAAGGGCAAAAAATATTTGTACTATCAATTAAATTTTTTAAAAAAAAATTGTTGTTGTTTTTCAGAAAGAGAAAATGCATTTGGGGAATCCACTTAGTAAAGCTGAGTCTTTTGAAAAATGTTACTATCATCACTATGGACCATTTGGTTCACCTGCTAATTCCCAGGAACATGTACACCGTGAAAGGACTCTGCCCCAGGCAATCCCTCCTAATGCTGGAACCAAACCAGTAGAATAGATGGGATGCATATAAATGTTTTGTCACCTTCTCAGTACCAGAGAGCTCAAATTACTGAACATTTCATTCCCTTTCGTGGCTGAGAAACGTGTGTTCCTTATTATAAAAGGTTTAGGGATGGCATACTGTGTAATAACTCAGATGAGTGAAAACAAATTTAAATATAAGCAATGCACTGGATTATACTTTGTATGTTGTAAATACTCTTAGAAACAGTATGAGGCCTTATTAAGTTTGAACCTCAGGTCTTTCAACTTCCCTGAGAAAAGAGAACAAATGGTAAATGCATGAGAAAATAAGTAACTAACCTCTGTGATTTCCCACTTCAGCTCAAGCCCAGATATTTTTGTCAGTTGTTAATTACAGTCATATTTCTCTAAAGCATTTTCTTTTTTTAAGGAGAAAAAAAAAGGAACAGAAGCATTTCAGTGAGAAAGGCTCAGCCATGCTGTATAGGTTCACACTTTTCTGAGTGGGAGGAGCTTACTGGCAGGAAGGCAATTGGTAGGGCTGTCTCCTGGACAGGAGGGAGTGGGGTGTTTAGCTGGAGCAGGTGAAAGTAGAAATCTAACTGGGACAAGTTAAGAGGCAGGACTAGACCCAGAATCAAAGGAGAAAATGGCAAGAACTCTGGCTTGAGAGTGGGGAAGGCTCAGAGGAAAGCTGAAAGTATGGTGGGATGAGAATCTGTTCACTCAGCCAAGAAAATGTGCTCACTATTGCTCACAGCACTGAGATTTGCATGCCGTCTCTCCTTTCTTTCCAGATTCATACTTGCGCATGATGGTGTACTGATGCCCAATACCTCTAATACTGTGGAATTTCTTGCTATACCTCAGAGGTCTAGCAGAGTCCTGGCTTAATGGCAAGAAAGGAACATAGCAATTTTTATATGAGGAGGAATTAAGACACGGAGAGTAAATTAAGTGATTTAAGATCACATAAGTACACTATTAATGAGATTTGCATTAGGACCAATGTCCCAATTTGACATCTTGCAGCATTTCTGGAATTGTTGTTTTGGATGTGACAAAGAAGTCATTTACGCTGGTCTTCCATCTTCTGGCCCACCTTCCCTTGGAGGTTAAAATCCTGAGCTAGCATGGCATGTGCCCACCTCAGCTTTATCCTGACTCCTTTCAGGGTGAGTGGTAGTGCCTATCAAGAATACCAAACAGATGGTTTTGCTGAGCATGAAACCCTGGGCTTCTCTGAAATGCCCTGAAATGTCAGTTACTGTTTTGATTGCTTTCTTATTTTTCTATACAGACACTTGTTGACAGGAAACTCCGCGGCCACCATTCATTGCATTTCAGTAATCAAACAACCACAAACTGTCACTGCCACTTTCATTTCCTGTCATCATTCATTTTCTTTAGCTGCTCCCAGTTTATCATTGAAGCTGGATGTCCCATGTGTCTGTGTATCAGGAAGGAAAGTGTGTAGGTGTGTGCAGGTGCAGGCAAAAGACATGACGGGGAAGCGGTGAATGCTTGCAATCTAGCTCCTGGCTTTCAGTTTATGTCATTCACCGGTGGTTTTAGAAACATTTTTTTGTTTGTTTGTTTCTAGGATGGGATGGAAATTCTAGCCTTACTGCTGCTGGATTTTCTTAATCCTCCCAAAGTAGTTAAAGACTATCCCTAGCTTCACTTTGTTGTAGCTTGAAGTGATGCAAGGCAGGCTTACCTGCTTCCATCAGCAGTGGCAGGAGAAAGCTTCGTGATGGTAAGAATTGTATTTGGTCGTCCTTCACAAGGATCTTTCTCCCAGCTGTTTCTACATAAATGTATGTTCTCTATAGCTTGGAAGACTATCAGGAAACAGGTGTTTTTCTATTAATAGCCAGGATGTATCAAAGGAAGGAGAAGGTAAGGCAGTATGTGAAAATCAGGTGGTCCACGGTTGAATACTTTGTACACAATAACTAATCACTCAAACCTTGTATCTATTTATAATAAAGTCTATAATTATAAGCCAGGTGGCTGTGGTTAGGAGACTGTGGGAGTTTTAAACAGGTTACTTGACACCATCACAGCGTTAGAGGAGACAAGGACACCTGGGCAGTGGATAGCGTCGCGTGTGCCTGGCTATCAACAGCACATATGTGCTCTGCCTGAGCCTCTCTGCAACGTCTTCTAAATGTGCACACACCAAGTCATAATCTACAAGTCTTCCTCTCCATTTTGCAAATACGATGGCCAGAAAAGATGGCCCAAAAGTTTTGCTCTGTTTTTCCTGCTGAATCTTATGTTGAATTGATATAGATCAGGGTTTGCTAATACAGTATTTTTTAAATTAATTTATTTATTTTGAGAGGGAGAAAGAGGGGACATGCAGAGAGAGAGGGAGAGAGAGAATCCCAGGTAGGCTGCCCGCTGTTAGCACAGAGCCCGACGCAGGGCTCAAACTCACGAATTGTGAGATCATGACCTGAACCAATACAAAGAGTCAGAAGCTTAATTGACTGAGCCACCCAGGTGCCCCAAATACAGTATTTTGAAATCTAAAATGCCATCCTGCCAATTGACTCTGTGGCTCTAGATTTTTCATGTTTTTCCTGGCCATTTAATTTAGAATCCAGGAGGAATGGGTTGAATAGAGGGATCATGGCAATGGTATATTGTGAAAGTGAAGCTATAAGCAATTTGTCAAATGCTTATTGGGTATCTGACAGCTAGTGATAGAGTCTGTGAGCGATAGAAAGAGTTATAAAAGGGGATCCTGAGCGGCTCAGTCAGTTAAGCATCTGACTCTTGGTTTTAGCTCAGGTCATGATCTCATGGTTCATGAGATCAAGCCCTGCATTGGGCTCTGCACTGATAGCACAAAGCCTTCTTGGGATTCCCTATCTCCCTCTCTCCCTCTCTCTCTGCCCCTCCCCCCACTTGTGCTCTATCTCTGTCAAATTAAATAAACATAAAAAAAAAAGAAGTATAGGAGATGGTCACTGTACTGAAGTAGCTTTCTTCTTAATAGGGGAAATAAGATATGATACAAGGATTTTTTAAAAAAATGTTTATATCACATATTCCATCCCTGGCACAGACAATATGTGCCAAAGCTAATAAGACATGGGAGGTTACTATGTAAAAATATTGATTCAGTTAGAACTTCAGGAAGAAGGTAGGACTGGAAACATGGATAGGAATTGTAGAAATAAAAAGAAGGAGAGTAGGGGTGCCTGGGTGGCTCAGGGAGTTAAGCGTCCAGCTTCGGCTTTGGCTCAGGTCATGATCTTGTAGTTTGTGAGTTTGAGCCCCATGTTGAGATCTGTGCTGAGAGCCCAGAGTCTGGAGCCTTCTTCGGATTCTGTGTCTCCCCCTCTCTCTGCCCCTCCCATGCTCATGCTCTGTCTCTCTCTGTCCCTCAATAATAAATAAACATTAATTTTTTTAAAGGGCATTTGAGCATGGTGATTGTTTTAGTTTTCTATTGCTTTTATTATTTCCATGGCATGACAGATTATCAAAAACCTGGCTACTTAGAATATCTACTTATTATCTCCCAGTTGTGTAGGCCAGGTGTCCTACATGTCTTGACTGGGATCTCCATTCCATGTCACCCATGTTGCAAACAAAGTGTCATCCTGGTGGAATTAATATTTGTAGGTCAGGGTCCTCTTCCAAACTCATGGGGTTGTTGGCAGAATTCGGTTTCTTGCATCTATGTCATTGAGGTCCCCATTTTCTTGCCCTTGTTATCTAGGGGACACTCTCCCCTCCTACAATCCCCTCTCAGTCCTTGCCATGTGGCCCCTCCATAGGCTGTCTCACAGATGCTGTCTTCCTTCTTCAAGGCCAGAAGGAGAATGTCTGCTGCTTGAAGCCTTCTTCTTCAGAGACAGCCTGGTCTCTCTTATAAAGGTTCACTGAACTAAATCAGACCCATCTAGGTTAATCTCCCTATTAATGAACTCAGATGCAGCAGATTAGTCAGCCTGATTAGTATCAAGAGTGAAATCCAATCATATTCACAAATCCTGCCCCATTCCATGGGATGAGATGCCACAGCTTGTGTACATAGAGGTAAAAATGTAAGGAACTGTTTTACAATTTCTACCTACCCCAGTCATGGAAGCACAGTGTCATGAGGTGATTTTACATGGTTTGTTTAGAACACAGTTATTAAATCAATCTAATTGCAAAAGTCAATGGTGAAATAATTTTAGAACTGAAGGGGAAGAAAGAAAGAAAGAAAGAAAGAAAGAAAGAAAGAAAGAAAGAAAGAAAGAAAGAAAGAAAGAAAGAAAGAAAGAAAAGAAGGAAGGAGAAAGGAAGAGAGGAAGGAAAGGAAGAAAAAAAAGGAAAGGAAGCAAGCAAGAAAGAAAACAAGAAAGAAAGAAAAGTAAAGAAAGAAAAAAGCAAAACAAAACAGGGACAATAGATGCATCAGGTCCTTAAGTCATTTTGAGGAGTTATATGTACTCAAGGTAGCAGTTTACATAAGGGACTAAGGAGATCCACCACCCAGTCGGCTTAATAATCTTTTTTTTTCAATGTTTATTTATTTTTTAGAGACAGGGAGCATCAGCGGGGGAGAAGCTGAGAGAGAGGGAGACAGAGAATTCAAAGCAGGCTCCAGGCTCTGAGCTGTCAACACAGAGATCAACGGAGGGCTTGAACCCAAAAGCCATGAGATAATGACCTAAGCCAAAGTCAGATGCTTCACCGAGTGAGCCACCCAGACACCCCTAACTCTGACTTTCTAAAGTCACTGATAGCGACTTAGCACAGGGTTAGAAAATTGGGGCCCAAAGTCTACTTTGTATAAGTGTCTGGATAACAATGTTTGTTCCATTGGTAAAGGGTTGTGAAAAATAAAAAAGGAAAGAGAAACAAAAGGAGAAGACAAAGAAGTGTGGGAAAGAAGCAAAGGAAGTGGAAGACAAGGAAAAGGAAGAGGAGAGGGAAGAAGAAGGTGTAATGTGTGACCCTTAAAGCCTAAAATATTTACTGTCTAGCTCTTTGCAGAAAAATTGCTGTCTCCTGAGCCCAACTCTTGGGCACAAAAAACAAAGGCAATCTCTGAGTTGGAAATTTTAGAATATGGGGGTTAAAGAAATCACATCAAAGTTTATATTAAAACTCTAAGGAGGGGCGCCTGGGTGGCTCAGTCGGTTAAGCAGCCGACTTCGGCTCAGGTCATGATCTCGCGGTCCGTGAGTCCGAGCCCCGCATCGGGCTCTGTGCTGACAGCTCAGAGCCTGGAGCCTGTTTCAGATTCTGTGTCTTCCTCTCTCTGACCCTCCCCTATTCATGCTCTGTCTCTCCCTGTCTCAAAAAATAAATAAAAACATTTAAAAAAAATTAAAAAAAAAAAAAAAAACAACTCTAAGGAATCCTCTGTCCCACCTCAAACTAAAAGTACCCAGAGGACACCTGGAAAGAGTGTGGGGGGCAGGGAGGGAGACCTAAAGAATTCTTACTTTCCTGCTTAATTTTCAATTACCTAAGCAGCATTCTGAAGCTCAGTATATCATTCAGTCCTTGTTTCAGCTCAGCTTACAAAACTGTGGTCTAAAACAATAATTGATATTATTTTGATATGAAATTTTTATATTAATTGTTTTATTGTGTTTATATTTTCATTTATTTTAATTGGCATTTACTGGGTATTCTTGACCTGAATATGCATGTTTTCCCTATTCTAGGAAAGTCTTTTCTATTACTGTTTTGAGCATTTTAATTTTCCTATTGTCTTATTTCTCGTTTCATAACTCCACCTCCTAGTTGTGTGTATCTTTTTTTTTTTTTTAATTTTTTTAACGTTTATTTATTTTTGAGACGGGATTGACAGAGTGTGAACGGGGGAGGGTCAGAGAGAGAGGGAGACACAGAATCTGAAACAGGCTCCAGGCTCTGAGCTTTCAGCACAGAGCCCATCGCGGGGCTCGAGCTCACAAACTGCGAGATCATGACCTGAGCCAAAGTCAGACGCCTAACCGACTGAGCCACCCAGGCGTCCCATAGTTGTGTGTATCTTTGATGGAATGGATCTTCTCACATATTTTTTCCCATTTCTTTTTTCTTTTTTTGTCATTTTGCCCTTTGGAAAATTTCCTCAAACTTATCTTCCAGTATTCTGTGGTATTATTTATATTAAAAACTGTACATGTCATTTTCTTATTCTCTGATTATTCCCTTTTATAACACCCTATTTTTGTTTTATGATGCAGAATCTTCTAAAATTTCTCTGAGTACAATAATAAACCTTTTGCTAAACTTTTCTTCTCTTTCCTAGATTTCTCTTTCTTCAGAAGTTTTTTCTATTATTTTTAATTTTTGCATGTTTATCTTTGGTTTTCACTTTCATCTTGAAGATTTTGATAAAATGAACATCCTCTTAAACTTTCTCTTGTAGTGGATTCATGTTCTTATTATCCCTTTACATCATTTTACTTAATCCTCAGGAGGGAGAGGTGTTAAACATGGGCGGCCAATCTGCTTTTTTTAACTAGAAGCCAAACTTTTGCTTTTGTGAATATTTTGATTTTTTTTACTCTTCTTACAGCACTTTAAACTATTTCATTTCATTGTCCTCTACCTGTCATGGTTTCTAAGAAGCGATTTGCAAAATTCTTATGTTTGACATTCTGTATGTAATGTGTTTTTTCTCTAGATACCTTCAATTTCTCTCTCCCTCTCTTTAGTTGTTTGTTTGATATGGCTAGGTTTTGGGGATTGGGTGTCCTTTTTGGTATTTCTGTGCTTCTTGGATGTGTAGTTACTCAATGTGATATGATTTCACAGTTCTTGGAGGCTGTGTTCTATTTCCTTTTTGTTTTTAATCAACACATTCTTCATCTCTATCACTGTTTTGTCATTTCTTGCATTTTTGTTTGATTTCTTCTTATGGTTTCCATGTCCTAGCTGAAATGAAAAAATTTTTTATTGCATGTTGTCATATTTTCCCATTAATGTTAAAATCAGAATTATTTTAAATTCTCTGATCGATGCATCATTTCTGCATCATTTCCAAGTCTACTTTTGATGCTTGCAAGAAGGTCTCTTGGAAGTGTTTGTTTAAATTATTATTATTGTGATAAAACACTTACTATGAGATCTACTCCTTTAATAAAATTTTAAGTACATAATACAGTATTGTTAACTAAGACACTTTGGTACAGCAGATCTCTAGCACTCATTCACCTTGCATTACTAAAGCTTTATACCAGTTGAACAACTCCCATTTCCCCCTCCTCCAGCCCCTGGCAACCATCAATCTACTATTTCTATGAATTTACCTATTTTAGATATTTCAGATAAATGGCAACATGCAGTGACTAGCTTTTATGACTGGCTCATTTCACTTAGCATCATGTTCTCCAGGTTCATCCACATTGTCTCCCATGGTAGGATTTTCTTATTTTTTTAAGGCTGCATAATATTCCTGTGTGTGTGTGTGTGTGTGTGTGTGTGTGTGTGTGTGTGTACACTATATTTTATTTATACATTCATCCATTTTTGGAAATTTAGGTCATTTTTTGGCTACTGTGAATAATGCTGCAATGAACGTGGGAGTGCATATATCTCTTTAAGATCCTGATTTCATTTTTTTCTTTTTTTTGGATATATACCTAGAAATACAATTGCTGGATCATGTGGTAATCCTACTGTTAATTATCTGAGGAACCATTCTACTATTTTCCACAGTGGCTATACCATTTTACATTCTCACTAATAATGTACGGGGGTTCCAATTTCTCTACATCCTTCCCAATACTTGTATATTTCTCTCCCTTTCTTTCTTCCTTCCTTTCTCTTTCCTTCCTTCCTCTTTCTTTCTTTCTTTCTTTCTTTCTTTCTTTCTTTCTTTCTTTCTTAATGGCCATCCTAACAGATGTGAGGTGACAGTTCATTGTTGTTTGCATTTCCATTTCTCTGATGCTTCATGATGTTGACCATACTTTCATATACCTTTTGGCCATTTGTATGTATTTTTTGGAAAATATCTATTCAAGTCCTTAGCCTATCTTTTCATTAGGTTCTTTGGTTTTTTGTTATGGAAGAGTTTGGGACTTTTTTGTTTGTTTTTCTTTCCTGGTGCTTTCATATATTTTAAACTTTGTTTGAAGCCAAACATTTTATGTAAGACAGTAGAAATTGAAGTAGTAGGTTGTATGCTTCAAAATGGACCTAGCTTTTCTCTTCTAGGCCTTGGGTGAGGGAGTTGAGTTAATCTAAGTAGAAGTGGAGCCGGATTTGAGTTTTGTAATTGGTATGGTTACCCTCAGGACACCAAAGTCTTCAAGGCAGCTAGCAATATGTTGTGTTTATGGTGAAGGCTGGTGTGTCAAGGTGTTTTCCTTTTTTTCTTTCACTGTCTACCATCAACTTTTTGTTATCTCTTTACACTGAATATCAAAGAAGGTCTGACTCTTGTCAGTTACTTGTGATATGACATGTCAGCTTGGCAGTGGAGTGTGAGGGAGTGTTCTTTGTTATTCTGATGAAGCGTCTATGGTGGGCATTGCATTGTGTCTCATGGATGTTGTTTTTTCAGTGTTTCTTCTCTTCCCTAAAGCTGTAGTTCTGAGCCCAGACTGTATTCCTGCCCCTCGCCCAGGATATAGCTTTGGTTCCCATTCCCATTGCGTAGTTTCAGTGAGTTTTCAAAAGGGCCCAAAAGGTGACAGTGTTATTGCCCTTTCTCCTGTATAGTAAGGCATTTGTTCCATTTGGGGACATGGGGAGGAGGGTCCTAATAGAGTTTGATGCCCCTTTCAGACTGACTGCTACTTCTTCCCCCAATTCTGCACCATGAGAGGGGACATTTTCAGATCTCTCTCAGTATTTTCTTTGAGCATCCCGTGGGGTTCATGGAGAAAATACTTGCAAGAAGGTACTAATGTGAGGCTCCAACAACTTCAATCTCTTCCCCGTGCATTCTCAGTCCCCACCAATCACTCTCACAGAACAGTTCCTGCTGGGGTCTGCCTTGATCTTGCCCTGGTAAACCAGTGTTCACGTCTTCTATGTCTTATCTCTCAGACTGCAGGTTACTTGGTTATCCTTAAACTTCAGCATTTCACTAGGTTTAGGAAAAAAACAAAAACATGAATTTGCTTATTTTGTTGTGTGTATTTAAGTTGTGTGTAAGGTCTCATGGGTTGCTCTTTCAAGGTTGTTATAATCCTAAGGAGAAACTTCACCTGTGTTTAGATTCTTCAAATTTCAGTTGCACTTTCATATATGGTATCTCTGTATGAGATTCACTACCTATATAAAACTACTTAGGTTACATGATATTTTCCAAGGTATCTTTATTATCATGTTTTCCTCTTAGAAGAATTCATTCAGGTATGTAGGAAACATCATTTCCATTTCAGAGATTAGAAAACAGTGGCAAAAATTGTATCTGATATAACAGAGTAACTTACGAATAATATCAGGACTTGAACTATCTGTTCTCTTCCTGTCTGACATGCTTGAATTTTTCCAGCCATGATTTAATTTCTCCTTTCTATAAAATCAGAGCCCTACTCGTTCTCCAGCCGCCTTCAGTAAGACTATTACTTATTACCACTCACTCCAGCCTTTTAGTACTTTCAGCATTTTAAACAAATTTCACTATAAAATAGTTATTTACAAGCTTGAGTTAAAATTTAACCAGGAGAATCCCTACTCTTTTGGTATGATTGAGATTATTATTGCATTTAACTGGATTGAGAGCTGAGAGGATTTATTACAAAATGCACGTGGTAAATGACAGTTCTCATTCACCTTCTGCTTTTGAGACAACAATTTAGATATAACAAGGACATAAAAACCCTTAAAATATTTAAAGTCATAAACTATTACTGAAACATGCAATTGTGCCATGATTTTTCCTTTATAATTTAAATTTCTTCACATTTATTTCCTTTGTTTGGAAGCCTCACTAATGTCATAAATACACTTCATAATAATAAAATATATATTATACAAGTTGTGATTTTAGTAAATATTTAGTGTACCAACTGCAGTGAGCATTCATTGACCTTGAGGAAGGCAGATTTGATCCTTCTGCAGCTTCTGATTTTTCTCTCAAGTATGTAGGAGAAAAAATCGTGTCTTTAAATGGTTTACTCTTTACATTGTAAAATTTGCTTTTGTGCCTTTTTTTTGCTTTTAAATCTCTGAAGTTATAGTTCCCTCATGAGAGATGACATAACACGGTAAAAGATCTAGATGGATCGGTAATAAATTTGTGGGTATTTTTCTTTTTAATAAAGTCTTTGTAGGGCTTGTGAGTGCCTTGGGCAACTTTTTCTTCTTCCTCACCCTTGTCATAAGGCCAGGTTATGAACAAAAAGAACAAATATTCCTTATAAGATTAGTTCATGTGTGAATCAAGCAGTGTATTTCAAGTAGCCTTTTTGTTGGAAAAAAATAAAAACCCTTTTTTGTTTCTAGGTATCTTACATTAAAAAAAAATAAATCAAGGCCCTTAATATACTCTCTTGAGGTTTTTAAACTTCAGAATGTTATGAAACATGGGAAATTCAGGCACAGAATCTGGAGCAAAGTTCATTGATGATGTCCTGGGACTTGATCATTAGCTACTCTTAATGATGGTCTGAGAAGGCAGTGCACCATTTCAAAAATAAAAGTGTGTGCTAATATTGGCATTATGACATCTCTTCTAAAAACATCACTTTACAGAGCCAATGATGTCTTAATATTTCCTACCTTTGGAAGAAGTCATGTGGTTTTTTTTCCATAGTCACGGCCACTTTGGCATATTAGTTCGTCCCCTTGCTCCAAATACTAACCTATAGCAATGGGTAAATCTAAAGAGATAGATATTGAATGTTCTCTTGATCATTTTGATGTCTGGAATATAGAACTTTGATTTAAGACCTTTGCCTAAGAGTCCTCTCAGTTCTAATCCAGCACAATCTGGGACTCTTCACTTATTTTATAAGATAAGTGGTTTAGAAATTAAAAAAATATACATTTCTGTTGGTTTTCTGTATGCTCAGATTTTTCTCATTGTGAATCATACGCTAAGACTGCTGTTTTACTGTGGAATTAGGAGTTAAATATTAGAATAGGCAAATGCAATGATCCAATCATCCAAACCATCGAAACAAAATATAGTTAACAGCCTTGGTCTCTTTGTATCCCTCCATGATGGTTGCAGTAACTCACATTCAATAGTAATTGTCCTGGAAGGAGCAAGTGGCTTTTAGGAGAAGGAAGGATTTAGTACATGTATTGTTTGCTTAATGTTTCGTCTCTCACTAGAACAGAGATAACCAATTCATATTCACAGAGGTCAGGTAGATCATATAAATGAGTGAGGCTGGCTGAGGGGACTATGGCTCACAGGAAAGTACTTGTCCTGCCTAATGAGGCAGCTGATCTTCAACTCCAACTGACTTGCCCATGGTGGAATGTAAGCTCATTTATATCTGCATTTCCAGTTTGTTTTTTTTTTTCAACGTTTTTTATTTATTTTTGGGACAGAGAGAGACAGAGCATGAACGGGGGAGGGGCAGAGAGAGAGGGAGACACAGAATCGGAAACAGGCTCCAGGCTCCGAGCCATCAGCCCAGAGCCCGACGCGGGGCTCGAACTCACGGACGGCGAGATCGTGACCTGGCTGAAGTCGGACGCTTAACCGACTGCGCCACCCAGGTGCCCCTGCATTTCCAGTTTTTAACAAAAGTCAGAAATCTAGATTTTTTAAATAAATCAGATATATATAAAAATGTATGAAGCTAATTAGTAATTATGAATAGAGACACATGCTTTTCAGTTAGCATATGACTACTATCACACTGAGGCTGAGTGCTACTTGCCAATTTGTGTGGCATTTGTGTGATCATTTTTTATCACAGTAGGAAAAATTTTCCCTGAGTCTATGTCTGTATCAGGAGTGAGGAAACAAAACAAATAAATAAATTCACACATGGAAACTTATGCACACAAATGTTCATGGCACCTTAATTTGTAATAGCCCAAACTAGAAATAGCCATGGTGTCCCTAAAAGAATGAGTGGTGAAACAAGCTGTGGTACATCCACACCATGGAATATTACTCAGCAATAAATAGGAATGAGATTTTGATACACATGACAACTTGTAGGAATTTCAAAGGATTTATACAAAATGAAAAAAAGTCAGTGGGTGTGACCATAAGATTACATACTGCATGATTCCATTTGTGTATCATTCTTGAAATCACAAAATGACAGAAATGGGAAACAGGTTGGTTAATGGCTGGTCAGAGTTAGAGACAAAAAAGGGAAGGTGGAATGCAGGATGGATGTGAATGTAGCAATTTAAAAGGCAACATGAAGGATCCAATGGTGACAGAACAGTTTTGATTTCTGATGTGGTGGTAATACACAAATCCATACACGTGATAAAATTGCATAAAACTAAAGACACACACATATATGTAAATAGTGAAAATGTGCATAAGAATGATAGATTGTTGGGGCACCTGGATGGCTCAGTCAGTTAAGCGTCTGACTCTTGATTTCAATTCAGGTCATGATCTCATGGTCTATGAGATCAATCCCCACATCAGGCTCTGTGCTGACATCATGGAGCCTGCTTGGGATTCTCTCTCTCTCTTATTCTCTCTCGGCTCCTCTCCTTCCCTCTCTCTCAAAAAAAAAACCAAAAAACAAAGTGGAAAAAAAAATGATAGTGCTTCAGTGTCAGTTTTCTGGTTGTGATATTATACTTTAACTTTGCTGGTTGTTGTTGGGGAAAACTGAGTCAAGCATACCTAAGAGCTCTCTGGATTATGTCATATTTATGCTCCCAAATCAGCATATATCACAAAAATGTTAATTAGAAAAAGTTGGAAAAAGAAACAGTCTAAACATTCCTAAATTGTGTAATAGAGGGTTACACAATTAGCCCATAATATTCCCCCCTCTACCCAATGATGTTACTTGCCTGGTCCTTGTAGGATTTTGAGGGTGTAGCTCCTGACTTAAACTGCTACTCCTGCATCCTGGAATGGATTTCTTCAAAGGGAATGCTGTGGGTTTGAAGCTGGAAACAGAATAGAACCAAAGAAGGCACAAAACAGTGGTCAAAATTGAGCACTAAAAAGAAGGATCTTGAAATTTTTCCAGAGAGAAATGTCTTTGATGTCCTCTAATGACAAAAAGATTAGCAAAGCCAGAGCACACAATGATATTGCCAATTATTGTTGTTCCTTTGCCAGTGTCTTTCCGTCCAAAGAGTACAGTGAGCCCTCACATTTTCTGTTGTCTCTTGTCTCGCATGTGAGCTAGGGGAATCACTTGCAAGGAAAAATCTGGTTTTGCTGTACACAACTACATCATAACAGAACATACTCCTTAGGCATCCCCCACCTACTAAAATATAATGCTCTACAATTAGCAAATATAATAAGCAAAGTGTTTGTCCAAACAATGAAGGATGGTTATAGAGGAGTGGGAAATGTTGTCAAAGGGTCCATTTTGACCCGTGGTCTTAATTTGTCATGACATTATGAATATGCTATACAATTAGATAAAATGCTAATTGAAGGGGAAAAAACACACTTGCACTGTTTTCTAAAAGTTGAACAAATGCAACATGAAAACTTGGATCCTACTCTCTACATGTGCTATTCTCCGTTCGCTCACTGAGTCCAGGAGAAAGAGCAGGTAAGTCAGGAAATGTGATGGGCTTTCCACGTCTCAGGTCTGCCTCCCTGCGTCAGGCAGGTGTAGGCTTCCAAAGTCTCGGCATTAAAAAGGCTTGATGCTTGACTTCAGAGCTCTGGAGGAGGGGACAAATCTCTATTTGTTTATAGTCTTTAGCTCTAATTACATAATTACATTGGAAGGGGGACTGACTTCTGAGGAAAAGCAACAAAGCAAACAAGGTAAAACTGTAACAGGTCAGTCCAGCTATTATCTCTTTAGCCCTCGTTGTGTGTGGGTGGGTGGGTGGGTGGGTGCGCGCGCGCGCGCGCGCGCGCACGTGCCCCGGCTCATGGTATTAACAGATAAAGGCAGTCAGGGGTGTGTGCAAGCCTATCATTTTACCTTTAGTGCACTGTAGCACCCTGATTATCTCATTGAAATTGGAAGGTAAATGGGCTGTTGTAGAAACAGAGCCTTTGCATGGCAGGTAATAGAGCAGACCTAATGAGCCTCAAGTACCTGTAATCCTAGGAGATGTAGCTCGAGATAAAAGCTAGGGAAAGTCCCTCAGGTATGACTAATAGGTCCCCAGCCAGGTTGGCTCTGGATCAGGTGTAGTGTGTCAGCTGTGCTGAACGCATTCTATTGATCCAAGAGAGCCTGCACTTTCTGCCACAAATGGAATTCAAATTGCTTACAAGGGAAAGGCATCTGGCTTACCTGATTCATATTTCAAAATAATTTTCTTCAATGCTAGTTTGGCAGTAGATTGTATAGACTGTTTTTAAAGCTGCTTTTTAAGATATATGCTCTCAAATGTGGTATATGATTTTCTTTGAAAACATTTAGTAAGTGCCATGGACAAGTATATCATAAACATATTTTTAGGAAAATGGAGAAGAGCTTACTTAAAGATTATGGCCCTTGCCTGCTAGGTGATATTTTATAAAAGTAAGAAATTCTGCTACTTACTTACAAGAGAAGATGGATTTTTCTGTTTATTAATTAATTATAAGAACTTAATTAGAAATACAGAAAAAAACCCACAAGATTTTAAGCTGAGAGTAATCTATAATAGTGGTTTCCAAGCTTAAGCAGTAAAAATCTTGTATTAAAAAAATTTTATGGGGACCCTGGGTGGCTCAGTCAGTTAAGCATCCAACTCTTGATTTCAGCTCAGGTCATGACCTCACAGTTCGTGGGTTTGAGACCGGCATTGCCTCCACGCTGTCAGTGTGCAGCCTGCTTGGGATTCTCTCGCTCCCTCTCTCTGTGCTCCTCCCCACTAGTGCTGCCTCTGTTTCTCTCAAAATAAATAGGTAAACTTAAAATAAAAGTGTTATGACACTGCCTTCACCCCCTACACCTGCCTGCTCCCCTCTCTACACACTCAGACTGTTAGGATCTTCTGCATGAAGCCAGGATGTAGACTGAGTCACATCTGTTTGGCCCCTTCTTTTCACCCCAGTGTGAGGTCTTTGAGAAGCTACTAAGAAACCCTAAAAACCACTGGCCTAGGCAATGTTCAGTGTTTATGGGAGATCATATCTAAATGATTTCAGAAAAATGAGAACCTAAGCTCTTTTGAAACCTGTTCCTGAGTGAGATCCCATAATCTCTTGTCAATCAATTAAGTAACCAAAACTGCCAGAAAATTCTTCCTAAGCATTATTCTGATCAGGTATTGTGGGTCATCTCATTCATTCTGTAAATAGTGGTTGAATATCTATATACCAAACTCTGTTCTATGAACTGGAGAGGCATAAGTGAACAAAGAAGAACATACTGAACTTATAAAGATAGACAATATACAATTAACAAAATAAGTAAGTAAAATGTTCAGTAATATTAGCAGATAAAAATTCTGTGGAAAACAATAAAAGCAGTCTGATAGGGCTTAAAGTACCGGAAGAGTTAGTGGCAATTTTAAACGGAGCATTTCGGCCCAGCCTATTTCAGAAAATGATATTTGAATAGAGACTTCAATGAGGGGAAGGAGATAGCCATATGGATTTCTGGAGAATACCACAGTGTAATGCAGTACTTCATAATATGGTAGCCCTCCTCAACTTGTATGCATTATTACATGCTTATACGTGGTTTCTCCAAATACTTTTAGATCGTGATTCAGTGAGAAAACCAAGTTTGCCATCCTTCATATAAAGAAGGACAATCAAGATAAATGTAAAAACAGTGGGAAGTTTACAATAAAACAGGATGGTGTTGCTGTTGTTGAGCTAATAGCATGAGTTAAAAGACAAAGCAAGCCAGAATTTCATAGCACTTTTAATTAATAACTTCCCATGCATTTCATAGCATAGTTTTCCTACTTCTAAGTCACAAAACTGGGCTTGAGAAGTTAAGTTAGCGTGATAACTAATGTGTGCTGCAACCGACGTGTACCAGCTCATGAGAACCATTTGTGGGCACCTCTTCCCCATTCTCCATTAGTGGACATCACTTTGGTAGATTGAAATCAGCCATGAGTGGGTGTACACAAACCATAGAAACTGAAAAACACTATCAATATGTCTTCCCCAACATTTAACAGCACACCACCGAAAATAACCTACTGAGCCAATTTTCAACGGGTTCAATTTATTGTTTTCTTCTTAAAAATTGTGACAGCTTTCTCAAGAATCCCTCATTAATAGTTCTATTGGATCAGTTGCCAGACTTGTTCTGGTACAATGCTTTTTCCCATTCAAGGTAATTTGCCCCACTTAGTGGTCTGTTTTATTCCTAGTCAGCACCACCGGAAGCAGAAACTGCCTCTGATTCTCTAAAGTCACAGCAAAACACTTTTTGTGATATCCATTTTATTTATTTATTTATTTATTTATTTATTTTTTAAAGTTTATTTATTTTTGACAGAGAGAGAGGCAGAGAATGAGCAGGGGAGAGGCAGAGAGAGATGGAGACACAGACTCGGAAGCAGGCTCCAGGCTCTGAATTGTCAGCACAGAGCCTGACGCGGGGCTCGAACTCACAAACTGCTAGATCATGACCTGAGCTGAAGTCAGATGCTCAACCAACTGAGCCACCCAGGTGCCCCTGTGATAGCCATTTTAAATGGATGCTTGATCTATAGTTAGGAATTCTTCTGTTCTCTTTGGAAAATAATGTAATACTAAATGGAGATAAAAGTGATATATTGGAGGATAAAAATATTCGTATCAAAGCCCATGAAGTATAAAAGTGGGACAAACCTTAAGATAAATATTGTAGTTTACAGATAGGACTCAATACTTTCCAGATTACATGTGAAACCTATGAATAACCAAAATAATTACAAACTAATTTGAGGAGCTGAATTGACTACTTCACCTTTGATTCAACAATTCAGAATTAACTAATTCATATGAAAGCTTTTATGTTGTCGAAAAAGTACATCTTAGGGACACCTGGGTGGCTCAGTCAGTTAAGCGTCTCACTTCTGCTCAGGTCATGACCTTGCAGTTCATGAGTTTGAGCCCCACGTGGGGCTCTGTGCTGACAGCTCAGAGCCTGGAGCCTGCTTCAGATTCTGTGTCTCCCTCTCTCACTGCCCCTCCCTGCTCACGCTCTTTTCCTCAAAAATTAAAAAAAAAATTTTTAATTTAAAGTGCATCTGTTTTCCAGTTCAATTTCAAGATTTAGAAGATATTTTTGAAGTAGGGCATATAAGGATGATTGTTAATAAATCAAATAATTTCTCTAATTCTCAGGATTTTATGTTGTAATATTTTATCTTCCTTATTGAAGGTTTGTCATTAAATCAACAATGTTTCTAAGCTGACAAGTTGAAATACTTCTAGGCTTATTAATGTAATACACCTACAAGGGCTAAAAATTGGACCAGGTTTGTTTGAGGGAATGCAAGATACAAACTAGACAGCTGCTTTTTTCTCACTCATTTCACTCTATTACTGGTTAACTTAGTGGAAAAATGTAAATTTTCCAGGGATTTTAGGTTGAAGGTATCTCAGCCAATGTAGATGTGTGCTTGACTTGAGGTCTAATTTAACTCTCGTGTAGTATTGATCAACATAGACCACCAGGGACACTAACAATCTTCTTTTGCCAAAGGTAGACAATGGTATAAGAGTAAAGTGTAATAAATGCCCCTGTCCAGTCCCATGTCGATATCCAGCTGCCTTTTGTGTGTGTGTGTGTGTGTGTATGTGTGTGCAATTTTGAGTGCATCAGTATTTCACGTTTATTGTAGTGTGATGAAACACCTTTCAAAATGGCCAGAGGGACACTCAGCAGTAAGCGTTTAGGCAGTACAAATTGGAGTGAACAGGAGGACAGTTAGCAGGGAATATTTCTGAGGTCAAAGTGGTCTGGGTAGGAGCTGAATCAGCTCAATGCAGAGTTAAGAGCTACAGTACCTGCTGCAAAGTAAATATAGATTACCTTCTTGATGACAAATTGATCCTCTGGACAAGGATCTTTCAAAAAAAGAGACAAGTGCAAAAAAAAAAAGTAAGTAATTCACACTGACCAATTTTTTTAACCCTTAATGCTATAACCATCCCATCTCCCTGTAACTTCCCACTTCACATCACTTCAGTCTAGAAGAATCTATTGAACAAGTAAACACCTATGCAAAACTCCAACTCCAACTTCAGCAGGAGCAATTTTGAAAGACAAATTAATTTCTCCTCATTTAACTCATGATTCTATACAATCACCACATTAATTATCATTTCTAGAATGAAGAGCATAGCAAGCACTGTTAAGTAATTGTTGGGATTATCACATCTGGAAAACATATACATAGATAGAAAATCAGCCTAATGCACAAGCACCATTTTGAATTAATTCAGCAAATATTTTTGAGCCTCTGCTGTGCGCCTGCCTGCTCTTATATGTTTATTTAGAAAATTGCTGTCTTCAAAAGATCTCTTTCAAGCTGATTAGTTCACTTTATTAAAACTGAGTAAATTTCAATGGGGAAGGAGTAGGGGTGGGTGGGTAATGCCTTCATGTATTTAGTTAGCAAACATTTATTGAACAAATACTCCAAGCAAGGTTCAATGGCAGATGATGGCATATCAGCCTCAAACACATAGTTCCTTTCCTCATGGAACTCACAGTGTCTTTGGGAAAGATAAATGATGAGAAAACACAAATAGAGTATGGTAGGTGATACAAAAAGGATGTCAAAATGGAAGTGAGTTTCCGAGTTACCCCAAATGGTAAACAGAAAAAGATCAGAGACATTTTTTTTTTATGGAAGAGATTATAAAATGCAAAGGACCTGGCAGAGTTATGAAGAAAAAGAGACGGCTGAGGATGGAATAAGCTGGGGGGAGCATTCAGAGCAAGCTGTAGCCCATATGATGGATGGACAGTGCTCATTCAGGGACCTAGAAAAAAATGTGGTATGGCTTCACACACCCTAACATAAACACCAGTTACTGGGGGTGGTTTGAGGGAGCATGTAAAAGAATAGTGTAACAAGCTGAAATCCTTATTGGAAGCTGGAAGTTATATAAAATTATTAATAACAAGTTAATGAGATGATTCCCTGTCCTAAGTAAGATTAAGATGTAGCATCAAACTGTAGTAATTGAGATGATTAAAAGAAGAAATCAGCTTGAGCTAGAAAACTTTCAGGTAGTTTCTTCTGAAACTACTAGAAATAGAAAACTTCTGTTGCATTTCAAAGAACAAAAAAAAGTCACATCAGTGAAGTTTAAATAGACTGAATTGAGAAATAATTTTTCAGACTGTTCTAAAATATAATTATGGATTTTGCTAAGAAATGTTCTCATTGTAGGTTAATACATCCTAAGTGACATTTTTAAGGTACCTATTATCGCTGGGTACTGAGGGTCCCCTGTGTGTAATCGGATCTGCCAAGCAAATTGGAAGAATAGATCAAAGAACCCTCTAAGTTTTGCAAACCCAAATACTGAAGAGATCCAAAGAGAACCAGGAAGGTGCAGAATTTCTTTTTTAAAGAGTACAGATTTTGGGGCGCCTGGGTGGCGCAGTCAGTTAAGCGTCCGACTTCAGCCAGGTCACGATCTCGCGGTCCGTGAGTTCGAGCCCCGCGTCAGGCTCTGGGCTGATGGCTTGGAGCCTGGAGCCTGTTTCCGATTCTGTGTCTCCCTCTCTCTCTGCCCCTCCCCCGTTCATGCTCTGTCTCTCTCTGTCCCAAAAATAAATTAAAAACGTTGAAAAAAAAAAAAAGAAAAAAAAATTAAAAAAAAAAAAAGTACAGATTCAGCTAACGCTGTGTTACTTGCTGGTTGTGATGACAAAGTTCTAAACTTCTATAGCCCACACTTAGAAGAGAGTAACCACTTTGGTTAAACAGACTAAAATGGCAAGAATTCTCTCATTCACCTTAAACTGATTGCTCTCTCAGCTTAGGCTAATTTTCCTTGTTTCTGGACCAACAGGGCACAAGTCCAATAAACCACTCGTGGAGGGTAAGCTCTGTTCCGAAAATGGCCACTCCCCCCACCCCCACAACTTAGCAATTGAGATATAGCCAAATGTATTCTTGTGGAACTCTGTCCTAGGCACTGCTCAGTAACACTCAAATGGGGAAAAAACAAAGAGAACCTCTGAGGTTAGCACACAATCCTATATTTCCTTCCTGATCTGAAAGACAGAACATGCATTTTGCAATTAGCCAGAGCGTAAAGACAAATTTGGAATTGTTTCCTTGGAAAAGAGCATGCTTAATAATTTAACCAATCTAGCAATTAATCAATTTAAAATTTTTATATATCCTAAGTTCATATTTTCAATTGCACAGAAGTATGCAAATAAACAAATAAATAAAAGGTGAAAATAAATACATCAATAAAATGTGTAGATATAAGGGGATGAAATATCAACACAGAACACTTTTTTAAAAATATTTATTTCTTTTTAAGAGAGAGGGAGAGAGAAAAGGGAGGGGCAGAGAGAGAGAGGGAGACACAGAATCCAAAGCAGTCTCCAGGCTCCGACCTGTCAGCACAGAGCCCAACGAAGGGCTTGAACTCATGAGCCATGAGATCATGACCTGAGCCAAAGTCGGAGGCTTAATCAACCGAGTGACCCAGGTGCCCCAGAGATCACTTTTTTAAAAAGTAGAATCTTCAAATTTGTAAGCTTATATCTCTAAGTTATTCAAACATAGTATCTGAAATTCTACTTCCAATTCTCTATAACATTAACATTGTACTGCTTTGTGGATAAATGTGAGGATTATAAAATTTGCTAGTCTTGGGAAAAAAAGAGAGGGAGGGGAAGGGAGAGAGAGAAACAGAGAGAGAGAGAGAGGACAATACCATGGGTAATGAAGAGATCGCAACTCATTCATTTTATGTCAATCGCAAAATACCTGGTTCTACTTTCCATTACTAAGCAAAACGCCAAAAGAGTTTGCTAGGTGCTTTAAAAAAATATAAAATTATATTTCTATGTATGTAATCACATCCGTGAACACATTAGGCGGATAGAGTTACTGGTATATGTTTCCAAGTGTGTTCCATTATATTCCAACTGCAATTTTCTGAACACTAATTTACAGCTGTACTTCAAGCTTGCTCCTGCTACACCGAAATAAATACTGTATATATTTCAGGAATTCTGTACGAAATTATATATTTGATAACAGAGCAACTGCTGATTCAGTAAACATTGCATAGCTGCAGTGTGTTCACAGTGGTGCCACATGATTTCTGCCCAGCAGGCACATGAAGGAAGGGAATTTGTATACATTAATATTTTCCAGTCAAATCCTTGAATTCCCTGTCAATCAATTCACATGTGGATTGGAGAAGCTCCAGGATCCGATCTCATCATGTGTGGGAAGAGAGACGTCCATTTTAGAGACGAATTGATTGAGATAATGATAAATAGAAATCACTTATCGAGATCACAACAAACCACGAGCATAAAGATGAAGAAAAGATAGATCACGGCCTATTGATTTAACCAGCTTCAACTCAGGCCTCTCAGATGGTGTCAAAGGTATAGAGTCTCCTAGCTGCTAACTGGAAGGCATTGACTGAGATTGCATGAGACAGTACAGCCATCTCACCTCTGAGCATAACATCCTTCACCTTTGGTGCTGGGATGCTCATTGCTTCCCACTCTATTTTCTTTGCTCCAGGCAAAGGCTAAGGAAAGAAGAGGCCGATGCATGTAAGCCATTGTAGTTCACGGGTCTCTAACGTATCTGGGGCATCTGTGTACACTGATAGAAAGTGTTTTCAGTTCAATCACTTTGAAAGCCTGGATAATAGAGGAGCAAGAGGATTGTAGCATGGATAACAAAGTTGTGGTGGTGGGGGTGTTTTTTCTTTTCCTTTTTATCAACAGGAAGCTCAGTTAGCAATTGCACCAAGCATTGATTTCACCGGCCTGTTTGTAGGCACTACAGGGGTCTTTTTAGCTGTGCAACACAGACATATGCTGAACGGCCTTTGATTTTTTTCTTACAAGTTTGTTTTCCAGGATGGGCTCTTGCCAGCACGAGTTGCAGAGGTCATTATGTAAGACGCATATCGTCACTTTGTATTTAAAAATCACCTGTTCCCATCCTCACCTCTCTCATCTCCTGGCGATTCCTGGGCATTCCATGGTTGTTCCCACCCAAGTCTGAGAAGTTCTGAGTTTCTTATTTCGGATTTATATAAAAACATCATAGCAGTAAACGATTCTCTGGGGCATCTCCCCTCACTGCTCCTCAGACCGTGCTGTGGAGCCCTCACTGCTGTGATGGCGGCTGTGGTTTTGCACGTGCTTGCAGCCCAGAACAAGCCCCCTGGTGTAAACTTTTCCACAGAAGTCTGTGAAACAACTTTTCAAAACCCGTGTCTCGTTTATTTTCTTCTTTTTTCCTCCTGGTTTGATGTCAGTCATCAATCGAGCAGGAGACAACTCATTTCATTTCTGTGACACACCATGATGGACTTGTGTTGCAACCCTGACTTATTTTGAGAACTTCAATTTCTCAGGCTGAAAGCTTGAATGTCCCATGGTTGGAAGAGCTATTGATCCGAAGTAGATGGACGGCTCAAGAGGAACTGATACATTCCTTACAGCACTTTCTCTTTCCCTTGCCTTTCCTGGCCACTACATAATGTAGTCTTTCTCGGAGTTTGCTGTCATCTACAAACTTTGATTCTGGCCTCTGGAATAAACTCCATTTTTATACCATTTTTTTTTTCACTGTAGGCTTTCTTCTCATGCTGTATTGCTCCATTTCATTTCAGATGAATTGTCTATTAACTTAGGAGTTAGTTAATTTTTGGTCCCTTTTACAACTTGCTATGGAAAAGCTAGGCACTGATGGTCAGTGATATTCCCAACAAGGCTTCTCATGATTTTAGAAGAATGTATAGTATTTCTCTCAAATATAAAATGCAAGTATGAAAGTAAAAATAAGGAAATTAATCTATTATTTAAAATAGTACTTTAAAAATCTGTGAATAACCCAATATAAGTATTAAATAATGTAATAGTAAAATCTGATTTATAAAATTTCTGGTGGAAATAATTAGTTCTGAATGCCCTCTGTGATGGGAGGAGGTGGTTACACCCTGGCCAGAATTCTAGAGACTCAAACTACCTTCCTTAACATTCCTTTCTCCAATTAAGAAATATGTTAAGTTAGAGGCAGAGAATAGTATGAGGGTCTGAATAGATCTCTACCCCCAAGAATGTAAGAATTTTCCTTGGTGGAATTCATGAAAATACACATTATTTTGATTTTGATTTTTTCCTAACATTTACTTCAATGATTAAAAAGTGCTAAGATCTGTGCAAGGCACTCTTAGATACATTTGTTCATCTGGTCTCCAGAGTACCTCTATAAAACAAATCTTGCTGTGATGTACATTTTATAGGCCAAGACACTGAAATCCATAACTTGTTCCAGCTCCACAAATCACAAGAATAAAGCAACTGTTAGAATCAAGTCCATCTAACTTTGGAACATGCTCGATCCCATAAGGAAACAGAATTTATCTCAGAAAGACATTTTAATAAAGGGACAACCTACGTACATGTGGCCAAGTTTAAAGCAACCACAAAGATGGGAGAGGTACCCAGAGATTAGCAAGAATGCAAGCTGCTAACATCCCTGGGGGTAACTGGGCAAGAGGAGTAAAGACTACAACACAGTAAGAGCTGGAGCTAGGACCAGAGACATCCAGAATATCTACACGAGAGACTGAAGGATGGCACCAAGACCTGTCTCTTTTTGCACACCCTGATCTTTTGCCTTTATTCCCCACTGGCTGCACCAGCCAATCAGGGAGCCTGGTGGGGTACAGTCTTTAGGGGTCAGCATTTTAGATCTCAAAGCAGGGCAGAGGTGCAGAGAATAATGGATGGGGCAGATGGCAGGGCAACAAACAGGCACACACAATGACCAGTTAGCTATCTGGACAGCCAGAATATTCCAACATTCAGATGGCAGCTCTGTCTTTGCCTGCGGTGTACCGTTTCTAGGAATAAGCCACTTTGCAAAGAAAAGGCAAAGTCCATAAAACATCTGACAAGCGACATAAAAAAAATGATTTTTATATGCATTCTTCCCAGTTTTACAGGGTACTTTTTACTCCTTCATGTAAATGAATGGAGTGCATAATGACATATTTTCTTTAGGGTTTCACTTGAAATGCTCCTAAAATCTTAGATTTAAAAAAAAATATTTAAAATGTTTAAAAAGCAAAAATAATTGTGAACTATAACCCGAGAATCATTATTTACACTTCATTTACCTATTTTAAAGCATGCAAGGAAAATTTTTGTCATTTCTTTATCTTTTTGACAAACTAATAACTTGCAAATTCCTTTTCATTGATCATCCTTTAAAATATTTCCATGTCCTTAATTTCGTCACTGGCATCTCCAATGCTACTGATTAACAAAATCAAATTAGGCAGGGATGAAGAACAATCACAGAATGAGTTAACCTGCCAGGCACAACCATTCACAACCACATCCCAGCCCTCGGATCCACACCCATCCTTTAAGATCTTCACTCACCTGATGTGTCAGGCAGCCTGGGCTACCTCCAGTATTGAGCTCACAGGATGTGCATTCTGTGCTTTTGTTCCCCTCGATTTCTCCAGCTTGAATGCCAATTCCACATGATCAGAGCTGCCTTACAACTAGCTTTCCTGTAAATAGTCTCTACATATTTGGTACTGTTTCCCCCACTACTGCTTGGGTTATCATAATTAAAAAAAAAAAACAAATATAATTATACTGTTTGTCCTACTAATAGCCTCCTCTGACTGTCAAATGCCCACCAGATGAAAAAAATATAAGCTTCTTAGCATGTCAGATAACAAATTTGCAGTCTGGCTCCAACCCACTCCTTGAGCCTTATCTTTTCCAGTTTTGCATCCCATGAAGTCTATGTCCATCCAAAGACCATGGGCTGTTATTTTCCCCTGCCTTTGTTCATAAGGTACCTGAATGTCTCTTCCTTTTCCATTTGGCAAATTTCATCTATCCATCCATCCATCCATCCATCCACCCAACCACCCATCTATTCATCCATCTAATTTCCTATCAGTTTATTTATCCAATGTAATGATTTGGAATCAGGTAATCTGCTAGGAGGTGGAGATTCAAAGGTGAGCAGAAACAGACAGGCTTTGCCAGCATGAGATTTAGTGTAGTGACGAGATAGATGTTTATCAAACAACCTCACATGTGTAATGACAAATAAAGATAAATTTTGTTATAAGAAACAAATACAGTTCCAGAAGAAGGCAAGCACCTTTGACTGGGGGTAGCAGTGAGGAGGGGGTCACTTAAGCATAAGGGAAGCGATGCTTAAGCTGAGATGTGAAGATAAGGAGAGTACCTGGTTAAAATGGGAAGGGGAAGGAAAAACATACAAAACAGAGAAAATACATGTGCAAGAAGTTTGGAGTTGAGAAATTGACATATTTGAGACAAACAAAAACAGAAAGAGGGGTTTTTTTTCTTTCTTTCTTTCTTTCTTTCTTTCTTTCTTTCTTTCTTTCTTTCTGCAGAGAAAACTAGTAGGAAAGAATGCAAGATTTAAATGAAGAGTACAAGTACCCAGCCACTGGACCACCTGTGGCCTTGTGGAGTCTGACGAGGACATTTTCGCCTTATCTGAATACCTATGGAAAGCCATCATCTGTGGAAGGTCAGAAGGCGATGTGATTGGGTTTGTATTTTATCACATTGCTGGCAGACAGAAAACTGGAGAAGGCTCAGAATAGAAGCAGGTAAACTTGTTACGAGGCCATTTCCCTAGTCCAATGAGAGAGGACAGTAGGTTAAAGTTGCTAGGGGTAGTAGAAATAGAGAAAAATAGGCAGAATTACCACATAATTAAGGACAAAATAGACAAGAGGAAGAAGAAGAGGGTGGAGTAGTGGAAAGCTCACATTTCTGGTGTGTAAATACTAGAAACCATTGCATTTCATTTCCTACATAAATTTTTCTTTGACTTTCACAGAGCAAATTTAAACATCCTTTCCCTGTGCTACTATCAAGATTTGTCCATAACCACTACTTACCATACTTAAGAATGTTACAAGCTTTACAAGGATTATATTTCATTCTCCTTTGTTTTACTGGCACTTCCCATACAGCAGGTTTTCAATAAGAATTTAGTGAATGAATCAATGATTGAATGAATGAATGAATGAATGAATGGACTTTTTAAATACTTCGGTGAAGGAATTACTCTTCTAACGTAAGGATACAGCCATTCAAAATAGTGAATGTGGATGAAATCTGAGAGATTGTTTGGGCCAAACCTATTCTCTCAAAATGAAGGCCCATTTTAAATACCTAGAAAAAATGCCACTAGAGCAGGGCCTTTCTGCCACTCCTCTTGTATTGAATGATCATTCCACTTCTGTGCTTTGTCTTCTCTGGTGTTTCCTCATGATACTAAAGACAACTTTTACTCCTACTCGACTTCAGGGCTGGCTTCCCACTCAGGCTAATAACTTCTCGGCCCTCGTTTACTGGGAACACAAGCTCTCAGACATTACTGAGCAGCAGCAGTAACATTTTATCTGGGGTTGTTTCCAGGTCAGTCCAACAGTTACAGAAAAATAAAGGAGAACAAAATAGATGTATTTTAAGAAGCATAATGAGGAATGAATTAATGAATGTTACTGGGGTATTTTATTAATTACTATTTAATATAATATGACAATCACAATTAGATTGCAATGTATGTTTAAATTTGTATGTTTTATAAATTACATGTTTAAGATATTATGAGCAACTTTGCTATAATCTAAATTAAATTTTCCTTGCTCTCCTTCACTTATCTTCATCCTTCTCCCATTTAGTAGGTCTGGAATAAGATATTTGAAACAGAGTGACATATAAAAATCAAGGAATAGAATGGTTACATAGTTTCTCATATTTTAAGTAAACTACAAATTAGTTCATTTTGTCTCTACCTGTGTGTTTGTAGATACAAAAATATTCACTTCTCAATAGGGTACCAAAGTATTCTGAGTGTGATATTTTATATATAGTATATATAGCATTTTAAAATGTTACATATATATATATATGTAACATTTTAAATGTTATATATATATATATATATATACATATATGTAACATTTTAAATGTTATATATCTATGTGTGTGTATGTGTATGTTTGTGTACATATATATTTATATTTATATTTTTTAGTTGATCAGAAGTACAGAAAGTGTTACCCTCTTTCTAATGTTCTTATAGCACCAAGAAAGTAAACAAATATTTCTTCCCAAGATCTAATTTATTTAAAGGAAATATTTGAGTACCAAAGGTGGGCCTTGATATAAAAGGGTAGCTGTTTGATAAGAGTGAGAACATGGAAACTGTCTTGTAGCATTTTCACAGGATATTACAATGATGGTAATAATGATGTGGATATAATAGCTAACATTTATAAAAAGTTTATTACATGTCTGGCACATGCATCATTTTATTAAATTCATACCTATGTTTTCATAGCATTTATTTTTATCCTTGTTTAAAGCTTAGAGAGATCAAGATACTCAGGTTATACATGTAGTTTACTAAATACTGAAAAAAAAATTTAAAGAAAAAACAATCCCTGTTCAAAAGAAGTTCCAACATTATGGGAAATACTCTCTCCCTCTCCCTCCCTCTCTCTCTCTCTCTCTCTCTCTCTCTCTCTCTCTCTCTTCAAATAAAGAAAAGGAAAATGTCTTCCAAAGATGAATGTTTTAGGAAGTGCAAAGCTTTTGTCACATCTCATGCCAGGGTTTGGGTTGGGATAAGGGTTACACTTTTCTTACCTGATTCTGACCAATCTTATTTGGGGAGTGGGGAGTCATTATCATTGCTGGCACAGCAGAATTACTTCCTGTTAACATGTTAACAGCTAGTTCTGTCCTTGGACATATCCATGAAGCAGGTAAATTTTCAGAGTCTTTCAACATCCACTTTGCATTAATCTTTTCTCTCCTGATTCCAAGCCGACCATGCCAAGGCCTCATGGTTTCCTGTAAATCCCAAGGCCCCTTACTTGATATCTCTAGGAGGTCCCCATGTGCCTAGTATTTGTCTGTAGCCCCCAATAGCAAAGGATTCCAGGCCTGGGTCTCTTTCATTTGTCCTGACTTTGATTTGATATAGGCTAATTAATCTGACAAACCAACCAATGGTGATGTATCAATGGATATTATTTAACCTATGTAGTTTAAATATGTTATAAATCAGAAGAACAGATATTGTTAGGGATAGGTAATCACAGATAGGCTGGTTGTTAAGATATTGTGAGCTCTTTTCAATAACAATTAAATATATGCATTTAGATACTGAAACTTCCTTCAGAAAGTTAAAGTTTTTAAAATTGTAGTTTTTAAAAAGTATTTTAAAATTGGCTATTCATTCACTACCTTTTTCATCATTCAGTTACTAGTTGTTCGAAACACTGATTCACCCTAAATGGTTTCCAGTGTTCCCCTACCTTTTTTTAAAGCATGTATCTTTCCTAGACCAACACTGTAAGACTCAGTTTTGTTCATTCTCCTTCAGTATTGTTTAGTGCTTAGCTCATTGTTTGAAACCTCCTAAGTAGAACTTCAAAACGTATGATAAATAAATAAGAGACTACATTTAGGATTGATACAGATACAGATACAGATACAGATACAGATACAGATACAGATACAGATACACTGGATCAAACTATATATTTAGATGGCATTTCTAAAATTTTATTTTTCACACCTCCCATCCCCTGTCTATGGGAATCACCAATCTGTTTTCTGTACCTACAATATTTTTTGGTTTTAAATCAGAGTGTGATGTTTTCAGTTTTTTTCTTTATTTCTTAAGTGTGCTTTGGCTATTTGGGATTTTCTGTGGTTCCATACAAATGTTAGAATTATTTGTTCCATTTCTGTGAAAAGTGCCATTGGATAGGGATTGCATTGAATCTGTAGAAGACTTTAGGTAGTATGGACATTTAAACAATATTTGTTCTGGGGCACCTGGGTGGCTCAGTCAGTTAAGCGTCTGACTTCACTCAGGTCATGATCTCACAATTCATGAGTTCTGTGCTGACAGCTCAGAGCCTGGAGCCTGCTTCGGATTCTGTGTCTCCCTCTCTCTCTCTCTCTCTCTCTCTGCCCCTCCCCTGCTTATGCTCTGTCTCTCTCTCCATCTCAAAAATAAATAAACAGTAAAAAAAATTTTGTAAACAATATTTGTTCTTCTAATCCTTGAGAGTACAATATATTTCCATTTATTTGTGGCTTCTTCAATTTCTCTCACTAATGTCTTACAGTTTTTAATATAAAGATCTTCATCTCCTTGGTAAAATATAGTCCTAATTATTTATATTTTGTATGGCTAAATTCTTAATCATACAAAATCTGTGGTATCTGTGATAACAATTAGATCTCTTTAGAGACTGTCATTTCTGAAAATACTCAGTATTAAACTTCAGTTTAAGCATGGATTAGCTATAGGGTTAAAAGTTTTGAAAGAAGCGTTTATCTTTTAAGGTAGAAGATCTAAAATTAAAATATTCTGGTGTTATTGGTTATAAAACAGATCCAGAAGAAAAATAAAATACTACCTCCAAATTCTACTTAAGAAAAAAGAGAAAGTTTCAAATGTTCCAAATGACAGGTGTTTCTTTTTGTTTTCAAAAGTATGGTTTGATTAGAATTATAAGAAGTTAAAGGTGATGGGAGAGCAATGATGTGTGTGGATATAGAAGAGCAGAGGTAAAGAATTACAAATATGAAATCACCTGTAGGTCATTCTGCTAAGAGACTTAAGATGCTACTCAGTATCCAAATTGTATTCTTTTAAGTTTTCAGAAACCATCATTAAATATGTCAAAGTTCTAGTACTATTTCTAAAGTTTTTTCTTTAATGTTTATTCATTTTTGAAAGAGAGATAAAGAGCCAAAGCATGAGCAGGGGAGGGACAGAGAGAGAGGGAGACACAGAATCTGAAGCAGGCTCCAGGCTCTGAGCTGTCAGCACAGAGTCTGACGCGGGGCTTGAACCCACAAACTAAGATCATGACCTGAGCTGAAGTCAGATACTTAACCAACTGAGCCACCCAGGCACCCCAAAGTTCTAGTGTTTTTTTATTTCTCTTCTGTAGCCCCAAAGTATATCCATGATGCATTAAGTTCCATCTCTCCTTCCTAGTGATACAAAGGATTTTGACCTTCTTTCTATCCAACAAGTAATTCACTTTGTATTCAGATTTGCATCTTTAGAATTGACCTCTCTAAAGCTAACTTCCTTAAATACCACTTTTCAGTTGCCTTATGATACCACTCTTCAATTGCCTTATAATTCATGTATGAAATGACATTCAATTGTTAAATATAATTCTTAGTCAATCATAATTGTTGACTAATTTGCATATAGCTCACCCAATGTGCAAGATGATAGTACTTGTTATTATGCTGTATTTCTTCTGAGAAATATTTTAAAAAATACATTATAGATTTCAGTTAAGGAGCTCAAGTCCCATCACCTTGATCATTGGTTTGAGGACCAAAAGGAGCCAAAGTAAGCACCTACAGATATCTTCCCTCCCCCATGAGAGGATCATTGTCTTATTTCATTTTTCCTATGGGTAGTATTTTAATTTACAAATGGGCTTGCATTTGTCATTTCATTTGCATTTTAATTTGTATTCCGTTTTTTTTAAAGTGGGAAGCAAATCAACAACTTCAAGTTCTATTGATGTGATTGACAATATAGCGAGATCCTGTTTTTATTTAGTGCCCATCTGTTTTCAGATTGTTAAGAATCAGATTAATTGAATCTTCATATGATTCCTTAGATGTACATAAGGGGCAAGTTGTCTGTAAGTTTTATTTAAAGAACTGATTGGTTTCACTTCCTTGTTCAAGGCAAAAGAGGGTAGAGTGAAGGAGACATGCAAGTAGAATCAGAGGAAGAATCCAGCGTCTCCGTTGCCAATAGAATGGTCTGGATCAGGCATGGCATATTCACTACTGAGCACAAAGCCAGGGGGAAAGCACTCAAGAGAGAATAAACATCAAGTAACTATTTTTCATGAGAAATTAATAATTGTTAACTCAATTTGAAAAGAGAAAAGTGGTAAATATGCCTTTTGATTCACTAACTAGCATAATGTCCTACTTTCTGGGTTTCTATAACTGTCTAAAAGGCCAGAACATTGCATACTTAGCATTTCTGATACCCAGATGGATACTACTCCCTCCTCTCTGTAACAAAATTGGTTTCAGTAATAATTACAGAACAATCAGCAATAATCATCATTTCCTTTATTCATCTTTAGCTTTGGAACAATTGGCATTGAAAGACAATATATATTGATTGAACTGATGGACTTATCCTGGTTGTGATAGTGTACAGTTTTGCAAGATGTTATCTTTGGGGGTACTTGGTGAAGGATACCTGGGATCTTTCTGTATTATTTCTTATGACATGTGGCCATTGCTTTGTCTAATCAGCACGATGCCATTAATGTAATGGATCAGTGTGATATTGAAAGGATAAGCAGGGTGTCCAGATCTCATCATACTATAGTGAGGGAGAAGTAAGAGAAGTAATGTATCCCTGAGGTAAAACTGTAAATGAACATTTTTGTCATATGAATACCAGTGGTCTCTGATCCTCCTTTTTGATTGAGATTGAAAAGAATATATCTGCCAGATTAAACGTCCCATGCCAGGAAAGCTGGATTTATTAATCTGCTTTAGTAATGATACCACATCCATCTCAGTGGATGTGAGGGATTCCTCTTTGGTTGAGCCCGACGTTGTTTGTGGTTATTCTCTAGTTTTTACAGGAGTCAGAATAGAAAACTAATTGAGAGTGTGATAGGACCATCACTCCTGCATCTTTTCAGTCCTTAGTTTTGTTCTAATCTCTACCATCCCCACTCCTCTACACTGGGGATGAAACATTGGTTTTGAATTACTATCTTGATCAGAAATGGCAGGCAATTTCAGAAGTTTCCTCTTGGCCTTCCCCACAGGAAAGAATCCCATAACAGAGTTCTTTTTTTTTTGAATTGCCTTATATATCTATTCTAATTTAATGGGGAAAAGACCAGTGGGGCCCACTGTGAGCTGAACTTTAGCCAGGACACCATTTATTACTTCGACCTCATAAGCTTCCACTCAAACACAGAGAGAGCCATAATGACATTTGTTTCTCTAGGTACTGATGTCATGTCAGACACTGTGTCTAAAAGTTCTCCTAATGTGTGGTATTCATTCCCTTTCCTAGGGTACAGTCATCTGAATAAACAGCTTTAGGACCCTTTGGGAAAGAACTGGGGGTGGGGAGTGGGTAATCATCACTGTATTCATTCCAGTAGAGGTCCTAAGACTACTGTTTGGGTTAGGAGATTCTGGATATGAAAATTGGTGCAGGTCTGGAACCTGAACAAGGATCAAGACTTTTTATTCGGACAATCACCCTCACACCCCTCAGACTCCTACTTTTCTAATTGTTTGGTTAAAGATATCAGGAAGCAAGAATTTTGGCTACTCCCTTGGCAATTCTGGCCCTAAGAACACCATGCTCTATTAAACAACTTCACAAATCCTTGCAGCCCTTGTCTGTACCTCCCGCCTTATTATCTGATATGGTAGTTGTGGTCTCTGAAAGTTAATCACAGCCACTTGGCCTCTCTCAGTATGGCACCTCATCAAACCTATGAATATTAATGAGACCAGATCTGTGACAGCCTTTCCTATCTCCAACCCTGGCTTATGGAAAAGAGCCACCAATGAAATTCTGGTGGCCCTCTCACCAGCACATTCCTGTCTGCCTTGGCTAATGATCTGTCTTCCTGTGGAACATAGTTGTCTGTTTGGGTTTTTGGCCTCATATTATTTATCTATTCCCACTGGAGTAGTTCATTCAGACTCTTTCCTCCTTCCTTTACCATCTCTTAGAATAGTTTAGACATTTTTACTTCACTTCTCACTGGCCATCACTTCTTCCAGAGTTCTAAAAGCTACTCTAGGAATGCCTGGGTGGCTCAGTCGGTTAAGCACCTGACTCTTTCTTGGTTTCAGCTTGGTCCATGATCTCACGGTTTGTGAGTTCAAGCCCCACCTCGGGCTCTGTGCTGATAGAGCAGAGCATGCTTGGGATTCTCTCTTTCCCTCTCTTTCTGCCCCTCCCCTGCTCTCTTGCTCACTCTCTAAAAATAAATAAATAAACTTAACAAAAGATTTTAAAAATACTTTATAAAAGTTATTCTAGCATAGAGCTTCCCCCATCCTTTAAGGTCCTTACCAGTATATTATCCTGAGACAGCTCTCGTACATAATCCCATATCCTGAGACAACTGTCTTAAATTATTGAAGTTATGCTCATCAAGTTTTATACTCTAACCTCTTTAACAAAACTCCCTCAAAATCCAATTCCAATGTTATTCCTCTGGCTCCTGTCGGAATGCACTAGCTAATTTTTGCAACTTCCTCAGTGTAAGTGTATTTTTCCCCTGCTTGTGAGGCTTAGGACTTTCTCAGGATGAGATTTAACCCTAGTTTCTATCTAGCAGACAGGAGAGGAGGTGGCGATAGCTTGTCTTGCCATGGAGGAGCTTTATAGCTTTTTCCAGCATGTGGTAAGTCCTAACTATGAGTAGGGAAGTATGGACAATTTCTGCAAATTCTGAGGCTTCTGGGAGAAGCTCAAAAGCTCAAAAGCCAGTACCATGAGGGTATCCATATAGCCGTACCTATTCCATTTTTGTGTGTGTGTTCCCAGGTTTTCCCAACCATGGAACCAAATTTATCATAGCAGATCTACTTTGGCTAAGTGTTTGGGTTTTTTTTTTTTTTTTTTTTTTTTTTTTTTGTCAGTGTTTACTTACTTTTGAGACACAGAGACAGAATGCAGGTGGGTTAGGGGCAGAGAGAGAGAGACACACACAGAATCTGAAGCAGGCTCCAGGCTCTGAGCTGTCAGCAAAGAGCCCGACGTGGGGCTCGAATTCACGAGCTGTGAGACCATGACCTGAGCTGAAGTTGGACGCTCAACCAACTTAGCCACCCAGGCACCCCTGGCTAAGTAATGTTTTTAATGTTTATTCATTTTGAGAGAAAGAGAGAGAGAGAGAGGCAGAGAGGGAGAGAGAGAATCAGCAGGTGAGGGGCAGACAGAGAGGAAGAGAATCCCAAGCAGGCTCTGCACTGTCAGTACAGAGCCTGAGCCTGATGTGGAGCTCGAACTCACAAACCTGACCCAAAATCACGCACTGGGCACTTAACCAACCAGGTGCCCTGGCTAAGTATTTAAGCGTCCTTAGGGTTGTGCATCTTCTGTGTGTGCTCTTCTACTTAGCTTTTAACTGCTTGTTGACAGTGTTTGGTTGTTTATTATCCCTCTGCCCACCATCAATAGAACTGAGCAGAAAGAAGCCAACTGTGTTATCATTTTAGGTATTGTTTCCTCATAACTTTCAAGTACTTGAATTATCACACCTACCATAGCTTTCCTCTCCACTGGGATGCTTTTCCAGGTGACCTCAGGTAAAGTCTTCAGCAACTGGACTATTACTATGTACCACATACACTCAGAAGCATATTGTCTTTGCCAACCAGGTGGTGGGTGAGTCCATTGTAGGACCCCTCTAGAGTTTTTACCTAAAACATTTTCAGCACCACTATATTAGTTTGGGTTCTATAGAAAATAGATACTAAGAAGGGATTAGAATTTCAAGAGATTTACTGGGGGAGGATTGGAGGAAGTTGGTTTTCTTAGAGGAAGGCCAAATGAAATTCAAAGGCAGATGTCTTAGGATCCAATGGCATGGACAGATATTCAGTGGAGCTGGTGAGGTAAAGGGTAAAAATAAAAGAGAGGCTTTTTCCTGAAGGAGGAAATACTATTCCTTGTCATGACAGGTAGAAGCAACCATAGGAAGAATAAACAGAACTTGAAGGTGGGTAGGCTAGGATATGGACTGCTATACATATCAGCAGGGCTTTAAACCTAAATTGACAGAGACATTCCAAAGGACAGCAAGAATGCCACCTGTACAAAAGTTCTTAATACACTGATTTAATGTGTGCCCGGGCTTGTAGAAAAGCATTTTTTACGTAAAAATAGGATACATGAAAAAGGAACATCTTTTGAAGCAGATAAAGAATTATCATCACTAAGTGGAAAATCACAACTGCTTGACTTCTTTAGTCTTAGTATATGATTCAGTCTATTTTAAATTACTTATGGTAAGAAAAAGAGACATTGTAGGAATAACTATATAGTCATTGTTTAAATAACATGATTCTGGAATTCCAGTCAAAGAAATAAGACAAGAAAAATATACATTTTGAAAATGAAAATAAAATATTTAATCTAACAATTTTTTTACTAAAACAGCTCAAAATGATCAATGGGAAATCAATTAAAACTAAAATTTGATGTAAAAATGCTCTGAACCTATAAATATTCCTCAATACATTAGTAAAAATCATAAAGATAATATGAACAATTGCATGGATATATATGTTTCTGAGTGGATGATTTCAATATCATAAAAGAGTAGGCATTTTTCTAGCTAAGTGTGAATTCTATGTAATTCAAACTTATATTCTAATATGGTATTTTTATAACTTGACAAAATTATTTGGAAATTCATCTTAAAAATAAGTGAACAAAAACAGCATAGTGAAAATAAAAATAATGAGGACACTTCCATCTCTACATTTTATAATATATTAGAAATCCACAGTAACTTAAAAAGTATGGTATCATTTCTAATATAGACATATAGGTTAGTAGGTGAGACTGTATAGCTGAAAACCAGTCCAGTGAATTTCTCACTTTGATTTTGTTAGTGAAGATGGGATTCCAAATCAGTGGGGGATATATAACATCAACAGATTGTCCAGTGAAACACAATTTAAGAGCAGTGGGCTTAAGGACAATTATTATTCAAAAGCTAATATGTCTAAAATGACTAACATGTTCAGAGTGTAATTAATATCCTTATTCTAGGAGTATACTCTTTGCCAAGAGCTGAGAGGATTCCAGGAGTGTGGGGCTTTCAGATTTAAAACAGGGACAGTCCTAGATAAACTAGAGCAATTTGGTTCTTTTAGATGATGCCAAAGCAGGGAATTGGGGATCACGATGTAAAGAACTGATGAGCTAGTCTATGGGACTATCATAGATAGTCTCACAACTCCCTGGAAGGGTCGTAGGGTCAGAGGGTGAGTAGACAATTAAATCAGGCAGGGCCTTGTGGGATGAGGAAAGAATATTGGAGTTTACTTTGAGTGTGAATGGCCCCCAGCGGGGGTTTTGAGGGGGAGTGACTCATGTGTTTCCATATGGTATAAAGAATTTTTCCAGCTGTCACAGAGAGAATAGAGATGCCTCCGTCTTCCTAGACAACAGATTGGGAGGAACTACACCAAAACATTTCTATGGCTATTTTTGAGTGGCGAGAATTTTGTTTTTCTTTTTAATATTACTTTTTGTTGTTGTTGAATTTCCTGATATTCACTACTATTTAAAATAAAACAATTATTTTTATTAAAACATAAGCTTTGTAATATGATCTGAAGAGAAAAAGATGAGGAAAGAGCACATTGCCATTCAATTAAATGTAAACCTAATAAAATGTGATTTTTTAATCAATGTTTATAATTCATTTAAACCCACTGAAGAAAGTGAAAAGATACCTACTCTTATACACATTTTTCTCTTAGAGGCCAAACTCCAGTCTTTATCTGAAATTCAGATTTCATTCACCTGAATATAATGAAAAAGGACAATTTGGGCTTAAAAACAACAAAAAATCAATTTGCCTATATCAGCAAAAAAAAAAAATGGTTACTATATGGTTTTAGTTCAAAGGTTTTGAAATACATCAATAATGTGGGGCTTAAAATTATATGTATTATACATCAGGAATAACAAATTCAACTCTTCTTTACCTCTTCTTTGAATTCACAAATTCGAAAGCTCTAATCCATATAATAAAAGTAAAAACAAAAACAATATTTTCCCCAAGCATAAGAAAACTAGAACTGTCCTTTTATTCTATTGTTGGTGTCTTAGGCAGACTCATGAAGACTAAAACTGATAAAATATTTGGAGGTAACATTATTAAACATTTAACCTAATGACATCTTTGATATTTCTAACAAGGGCACTTTCTGGGGTTAACATTGGAATGTCAATAGCAATAATTATATATATATATATATATATATATATAGAGAGAGAGAGAGAGAGAGAGAGAGAGAGAGAGAGAGAGAACCTGTGAAAGTTATTATATTGAAATACTCAGTAAAAATGAACCATAAGTGTTTTCCATGTTAATGACCACCGAATTTTTTTCTTATCCCTTATTCATGGATAATGATAGCGTCAGTTGTATCGCTTGAAACTATGAAAGATAATGGCTAGGTAATTACTTGTTTTTCTGCACTCCCATGTCATTACAAATTAGTGAAGTCCACCTCTTATTGTCAGTATCCAGTTCCATTGATCTCTTAGTAAGTTTCTAAAAGCAGGAAGTTACAGCGATGTGCAGTTAATGCTCCTGGCTGCAAATAGACTGCCTACAGGCTTGTTTTTGTAAAGAAAATTTTCAATTAGTGAAAGCCATGGGCATCAGCTTTCAAAAAGAGGAAAAATAACTTCCCTGTAAATGTTTGATCTTTTCTGCTACATCATGTTTTTCTGAAAGAGAGTTATAGTGCTTCTGCTTAAAACGCTTCTACCAAATAATTTTGTTTTCAAGCCAGCAAGATTAAAGACTTGTAATCTTTATTCAAATAATGGTGCAGAAATAAAATGTTAAATTTAGAACATGTTTATAAGAGATTCACTAGATTTAAAATTAGCTAAGAAGTAATAAAATAAGTGAAAGAACTTATTTCATTCACTTTCATTTGAACTGATAATATTTCATAAAGAGTCACTACATGATTATTCCTTCCTAATCCTTCTCTGTATTGTCATCATTTTATGTAACTATTGGTGCTTTAAGAGATTTCCTTGATTCATGATTTCCTTTCATGATTCAAATCTCCTTTCAAAAATGTTTTCAACCTTTGTTCTCTTCCTACTGGGGGATAACTTTGTGACAGAAGAGAATGGAAACTCTGGAGATCATGTCACTGTTTCCATTAGTCATGCATTTCCATGTACTCTTATATCTTATTTCTCACTGCCCCATTAAAGAAAACAAAGGTGGCCCATGTCATAAAATGTCCACACATAGAAATAGATGTTAGGAGGGTCCTGAGTGGCTCAATGGTCAAGCGTCTGACTTAGGCTCAAGTCATGATCTCATGGTTCATGAGTTCAAGCCGCATATCTGGCTCTGCACTGACAGGGTGGAGCCTGATTGGGATTCCCTTTCTCTCTCTCTCTCTTTCTCTCTCTACCCCTCTCCCCCCTCAAAATAAATAAATAAACTAAGAATAAATAAAAATAAATAGATGTTAGGGACTGTCATGAGAGAAAAGTAACCTGCGATGAATCATAGCCCTGCTAAGGTATCAATGAAACATGGGAAGAGCCTGGAAATGAGGAGGAACTTTTCCAGGGACACTTGACCAGAGATGCAAATTTTGAGCATAGAATATTGCACAGAATAGGCACATTCTACAGGTTGTTGAACTGGATTGTATCAGAGGGTTTAACTGTCTATTAAAAATAAATAAATACCTTTTAATTAAAATAAAAAAGGAGTCTGTATCTCTTCCCATCACAGGGTATAATAACAAATTTCATCCTTGCTGGTGTCCAAACAATAACTTTGTTCCTCAACCCTAAATCTTCTACGTGAAAGAGAGTAGGGTAGAGTAGATCATAGCACTCCTTGAATATGGGTGATCCTAGGGAAATAAAAAATAAATGCTTAGTAAACTCCAATAACTGATTAGAAAGTTTTACTTTCTTACCACAAATGTGTGAAAATATGCAAATGAAATCAGTTAAATTTTAATAATGGTTAGGAAAATATATTAATACTATTTTATAGATAATAGATAAGAAAGAGAAAACTTCAAATGTGTGTGATCATGTAATATAGCAGTAATTTTAATACCAGTAATTTAGTTTAACTGTTATCATTTATGATGAACCCTATAGAATAATAATAATGTATTATCTAAATTTCAGATTAGCTTTGTGTAAGTTTTATTTAAACAGTAAATCACCTGTTCAGGGTCAACATTCCTGCTTTGTCTTTCCATAAGATGATCTATTTATACATTATAAATGATTAATTATAAAAAAACATTGGTATGGGAAATTTCTATGGAAAGCTAAGATGAAAAGAAACTATAATTTTAAAGAAAAATAAACTATGACTTTATGCTCTGCCATTTCTATTCTCTATTTTCACCTGTTTAAGTAACAAAAATTCTTGTTTTTATATGGAACACACAGAGATGGAAAAGAAACTTTTATTGAAATTAAAATTAGTGACACATTATATACTAAAAGGTGAAGCTTTAGGCCTAGCCCACATTTCCCAATGCGCATTTCTTAGAAGACAGTCTTGTAAGATGCTATTAGAAACTCTACTAAAAGCCTTCTGTGCTCAAATATGTGAGGGGACTATCATCACCAACACAGTTAAATATGCTTTTATGAATATGTTAATCTGCATGTCTAAGACAGAGATATAACATGCAGCATTACCCAAACTTACTTAAATGCAGTAGCTGTTTCCACTGTATAGCTCTCTTGGGTGCTCTGTAGGACAGAATTTGGGGAACAATTTTTAGGTTGTAATAGATAATGCAAAGTTAAATGCAAGATCGCAATATTTTTATTTTGTTTTGTTTTTTTTTAACATCATATCAATCTTATATCTGAATTGATTTTTTTGTCTATTAGTTTTGTTTACCTTACTAACTTTTTAGGTCTTTTGGCTCCAGTTAACATCTCAAGGGGGGAAAAAAAAGAGATTAAATACTCTATTAATTGTGTGGGCCACTGTCCTGTCTGGATCCTGCCTTGTGCATCAAACTTTTTATAATACTTACATACAATATTTATCATACAATAAATCAGTTCAATTCAAAATGATTTTAATTTGTATAATATTAATTTCTGTTTAAATGAAATATTTAGTAAGATCCCATTCTTGAGAGGATAAGCTATGTTTCTGAAATTGGTTGAGCATTAAACATATGGAAAACATTCACCTGGTACTATTAAAAAAAATAAGTGACATGTTATTTTTCCTCTGTGTAGAAAAACTGATTTAATGTCAAGCCTTTCTAGTTCTATTATTTTATGAATTGGCCGAATGTTGCAATCTTTAAAATATGTTTTCTAATGATACTAGCTATTTATTCACCTCAAATATCAAAATATACAATCATTATTCTTTTTATTTTAGAATATAGCCTCTAGACTGTATACTTACTATGTTCATCTTTAAAATAGAGTGCATACTTACTCTGTTCACCTTTAAAATCTATGGCTTTTGAAAAATAATTAGTTGTTGATAAAATATAAAAATGTTTCTGTAACATGCCACACAATTTCTCATGAAATACTTGATTTTGAAAGCCTTTTTACAAGGTTCCACATCAGCAGTAAATGGCAGAATGCTAAGTGTAGGACTCTTGGAGAAATGAAAAATTGTTTCTACAAATTAGAGACCAAGAAACCACTGAACTAAAAACAAAACAAAACAACAACAACAAAATAGGTAGATAACATTACATTGGCAGCAAAGGTGACTATGTGAAGCCTGATAGCCATAAGTAGATTTAGAATATATTCATACTTACAGATTAAAAAAAAAAACAAAAAAAAAACCCAAAAAAACAGTCAAGGCAGATAAATGAGATAGTAGCTGTTTGTCAGCATTCCTATTACTGATCATTTCCTGATTTTTGAAATAATATCAATGACTGACAGAGTGAGTTACAAGCCAATACTTGGTGGGCTAAGTCTCAAGTCAGTAGCAGTGTTTCTTTTTAAACTATAAAGTGTACTTGGCCTTCATTAGTTAACCAAGAGAAGAAGAAGAAAGAAGAATAACAATTGGCACAAAGTGGCTTCTTTTAATTTTTTTTAATGTTTTTTTATTTTTGACAGAGAGACAGAGCATGAGCAGGGGAGGGGCAGAGAGAGAGGGAGACACAGAATCCGAAGTAGGCTTTCTGAGCTGTCAGCACAGAGCCGCATGCGGGGCTCGAACTCACGAACCGGGAGATCATGACCCAAGCCAAAGTCAGATGCTCAACCGACTGAGCCACCCAGGTTCCCCACAAAGTGGCTTCTTTTTGAAAACACAAATGATTGTTCTTGCAAAATCTTGTCCTGCCAAAATTTTGTCCTATTTGAGTTGGGGCCTTGGTAAGGGGGGAGTTCTTAAAGAGCCATTTTTGGGATCAATATTCATTTGTGTGTTTTATGCAAAATTATTTTTCCAGCAGTATCCTTTGCTGGGAAATACTATACACACAGTATGTTACTTTCAGCACAAATAAGGTCTACTATAATTCACTGTTTATATAATATATGAATATTGGGTTGTAAATAGTGGGGACATAACATGCCTCTATCAAGAAACTTCTCAAAGACAGATTTACTCAATATACCAGACAGTGACAAAGACTAACTGCATTTAGAATATAGATATATTTTTAAAGTATTTGGCCACATACATGAAAATTCACCTGCTCTGTAGTTATTCTCAACTCAGCTAAATATTCATTATTTTCATTGCTCTTAATACACACACACACACACACACACACACACACACACACACACACACACGGGCAATTCAGAAAAAAGACAAATCTAATACCTGCTCTTGAGTAATATTTTAAAACTAGTAACATAATCTTATACAAAATCTTTGCTTCATTTATCTTTAGCCCTTCCTAAATGTATGGGTTTAGCCAGAAACAATGATTTCAGGCTTTGAAAAAGTAGACTGAGTCCAGAAACATTTTCATTGGAATTGGAAGATGCTCTTCAACCTTAGCATTGTACCAATTTCTATTGATGCTTGATATATCTATGCCACTAAAATATTTCTCCATGATTGTATTTTATTCTTTTTAAGTTTTTATTTATTTTTGACAGAGAGAGAGAGAGAGAGAGAGAGAGCACGAACTGGGGAGGGGCAGAGAGAGAGAGAGAGACACAGAATCTGAAGCAGGCTCCAGGCTCCCAGCTGTCAGCACAGAGCACAGAGCCTGATGCAGGGCTCAAACCCACAAACCATGAAATCATGACCTGGGCCAAAGTGAGATGCTCAACTAACTGAGCCACCCAGGCACCCCACTCCATAATTTTAAATACCTTGATAACTACTAGAATAAAATCAATTTCAAAGCAAGATTTGGTCGATGCTTTTGGAAATATCCAGACATTGATCAAATTTGTTGGATGTGGGGGGAGGGGAGCTGGTGAATATGATATCCCAGGACACATTTCCTCCAATCCTAAAGTATTTTTTAAAGCTATGTTAACTACACATTTTTCAGTAGTCATGTAATTCTAAGTCATACACATATTATATAATAATTTTTCAATAAGAAAACATAATTCATTTTCTTAGAAATAATATTTTCACTTATCAGGTGCCTATTAGGAACCAACGTGATAGGTGCTTTTATATATATCACCTTATTGAAGGCTTACCAATAAGCAGTTTCATTTATTAGATATAAAGAGTGAGAAATAATCTAGTTAACTTCAGAGTGAAAGTTTACAGCTGGTACTGGCTTATTCAAAAGTCCATATTCTTAACTTTACTGCCTTGCAGATTCATGTAAAATATTAATAAAGAAATAAGCTTCTTAAGGCACCATATTGTCAGAGTAGGGTGGTTAGTTGAATGGTAGTAGACTTTTATTTTTAAGTTTATTTGTTTACTTTGAGAAAGAGAGAGAGAGAAGAAGAAAATCCCAAGCAGGCTCCACACTGCCAGAACAGAACCAGACATGGGGCTCAAACTTATGAACCATGAGATCATGACCCGAGCAGAAATCCAGATCAGACCTTTAAGTTGATTTTGAGCCACCCAGGTACCCCTGACAGTAGACTTTTGACTACGTGTTTCATTGGTTCACTTTATTTTCTTTTTCCCTGATCTTTGCCTACCTAAATACAACATTTAGTATATTTAGGACTTAAGGGTTGTCTAAAATTTACTTTGTCATAACTATTGGTTAATTTGGACTACATAAAGCTAATTGGGAATAAATGATATAACACTACAAAATAACCAACAGAGTTGGTTAATTTGGACTTTATAAAGCTAGTTGAGAATAAAATACCTAACACTAAAGAATAACATCTATATAGAAAAGTTATACATTTATTCCATGCATAATTAGAAACAACAATCCATAAATATCAGATAGCTGGTTTTTCATACTAACTTTTAATTCTTTTAACCAAGGCTATAGCAAAATAAACAACCAAACAAGCAAAACAAAGCAAACCTTTTTCTCCGTTTAGACTCAGAAATCAAACATTTATAATGTATACTCTGCTCATTTTATACTCTGTTAGCCCCCAGATCTCATCTATATTCTGATGCTAATTTTCTTAAACTAGGGTAGCCAGTGTTAGTTGGAAACAATAACACATTTCTTGTACTGTGATGCCCAAAGTTCATTTTTTTTTAAGTGCTGAAGTTCTTCTTCCCAATAGGCTATATAAAAGTACTTATTATTAGTTATTAATTCAATACAACTGGCTTTTCTGTTTGAGTTGCCCTGGAGGTGCCTAAATCTCTCTCGTTGATCCGATCCTCTGGTTCATCTTGTTGTTTTGCCCAATGGCAATAATGAAAAGATTATTTGAGGATAATTTAGGATGTGCTGGGACCAAACACCTCTTATTTATACTGGTCCAAAAAGAATTCTAAGTTATATCAAAGTAATAGATGCTTCTGACATTCCTTTGTGAACTTTTACCCCCTCTGATGGCATGATATGTAAAGTTGTATTTGCTGAAGTTAATCTTCTTTTATTGGCATTTTATATACCGTAATTGTTTAGATTTCTGCGGCATTCCAGAAAATGTCTGAGGTTCATTTACCATGATTCTAACATCAATCCATGGAAGGTGCCAAACTGTGTTTAGCCTTAGGTGGTGGATCAGATATAAACTCTCCAGAGCCCCTTTGACAGTTCAATTTATTTCAAAGTGGTCAGGAAACTGGATCCCACACTCATTCAAATAATTGTCTTTCTTTTCAGTGTTGTTGTTTTTTTTTTTTTTTTTAATTTTCAATATTTTAGTGGAAACTTCTTGACATGGTGGTGAAAGTAGAAGTAAAATCAAGAGAATCTGAGAGTTCTGGGTGAAGCCACCCCTCCAGTCCCTCCTGCAGAGGTCACAGACTTAAAGGAATCCTGACTCAAGATTATAAATAGAATGACTTAAGAATAGCTTCATTGGCCATGTTTCTAATTCCTTCTGCAACCTGCCAGCTTTACCAGTGCATGGTTGATTTAAAGATATGGATGAAAGCCAACTGGCCCACAATCAATCTACATGAGAAAAAGGTGATATTGCAATTTAAAAGGAGAGGTGGATGTGATTTAGGAACCTTTGAAGAGAATTGTTTGCCCTTAAACCACAGAGGTTCTTAATCCTGAGATGTTACTAAATCATTAGCACCTAGAGTCAGATTTAAGAAAATTTTAGCTGTGAGCTCTAGGACAACACGGAGTTGGAAATGGGACCATCAATGTAAGTTATATTAGACCATGATGATATGAATATGTAAGCAAATTCATTAGTCTTTTAGGAAGTGAACAAACCCAATAAGAAGAATTTTAATTAAATCACTTTATAAGATAGAACTAAAAAAAAAAAAAACAAGACAAGCAAAAAAAAAAAAAAAAAACAACAACCACCCTCAACATGAAGCCTGGGGAAGTTTTCCCTTCAATAGCAAGCAACCAATATTTACTAGGCTTCTAGGAGGAACCAGAAGTTAGTATTTAGCAAATAGATACTGACTCTACTTTCACAGAACTTACAGTCTAAACTTCTGCTGTCGAATAGAAATGTCTGCTGTGGTAGAAATGTTTTTTAACTGCACTGTCCCATATAGTAGCAACTAGCCATATGTAACTATTGATGAAGATTCACTCCTTGACCAAACTCTACTTAGTCTTCCCTGAACCTTTCAAGTAGGCCTTGACTTTTGGACTTCTGTGTTTGTCTCTGCATTGTCCAGTTTTAGCAAGAGTCCTACTGAGTTGGTTTAGCTAGGATCTCCCATCTTCCATATCCGATTGCTCTCAGTGTTTAATTGGGTTCTTCATCTTCACCAAACCCCAGGTGACATTTGATCCCTCTGGCTTGCCTTCAGCAAGATTCCTGCTTAGAATTCCCAGAATACCAGAATTCCCTGGTACCTCTGTTGTTTCCTCTTTGCACTGAACCCCTACCCTGATCTTTGGCTATAAATTCCAATTTGCTCATGTTGTATTCAGATTTAAGCCCTATTCTTTATTGAGATTTCTCTTCCCTTATTGCAATAGTCCTGATTGAAATCTTCTTATTGCTTTACTGTCCAACTCTGATTTTTCTTTAGCAATATTGAGCACTTGAAATGTAGCTAGTATGACTGATGAAATAATATTTTAAAAATTTCTTTTTAAGGGCCCGCTGGGTGGTTCAGTCAGTTAAGTGTCCGACTTTGGTTCAGGTCATGATCTAAAAGTTTGTGAGGTCAAGCCCCACATTGGGCTCTGTGCTGATAGCTCAGAGCCCAGAGACTGCTTTGGATTCTGTGTCTCCCTCTTTCTCTGCCCCTCCCCTGCTCATGCTCTGTCTTTCTCTCTCAAAAATAAATAAACATTAAAAAAAATTTTAATTGTATTTAAATTAAGTTTACATAGTCATACATGACTAGTGGCTACCATATTAGCATAAATCTATTCAGTAATCTAATAATCGAAGTGCATACAATTGCAAATTGTGGCAATTATTCTGAAGGAAAAGTAATATGAAAGATAAAGTTAATCAGGGGGTCTTTATTAGCCCAAAATGTGATGGCCAGGGAGGGTTTTTCTAAGGAAGTCACACCACAGCTGATTTCTAAAAAATGAGTAGGAACTAACTGGGGCGGTGGGGGGAGGGGGGGTGCGGGAGGGAGGTGGGTGGAGGCAAAGTGAGCAAGAAAATGAGGAAAAGGAGTGCCCTATATTTAGAATTAAAAGTATCACTGAGTAAATTAAAGATTTATTTCACTTTCCACTCTGCCTAAACCATCTCAACAATTGAATGTAAAGTGGTGATGAGTAGGTTGGAGAAGTAGGGTTCAGTTCATGCAGAATCTTCTAGATAATAATAAATATTTTTGTCTTGATAATAAAAAAAATTTAAAAGCTATTGAAGATTTTTAAATAGAAAAATGATCACATTTGTGTTTTTACAAGATAATTCTAGCTTAGTGAAGAGGGAAGATTAGAGGATTTAGAATGGATGAAAAGGGGCATGTGGGTAGCTAGTCTGCTGAGCATGGAACTTCAGCTCAGGTCATGATTTCCCAGTTCATGAGTTGTAGCCCCATGTCTGGCTTTGTGCTGACAGCTCGGAGCCTGGAGCCTGATTCAGATTCCATGTCTACCTCCCTCTTTCTGCCCCTCCCCACTCACACTCTGTCTCTCTGTCTCTCAAAAAAAAAAAAAAAAAAAAAAAGAGTGGATGGAGAGAGAAAAGTTGGAGGCCATGGAAGTATCCCAGACAAGGACCAGGGACATGGCAATAGAGATGGATAGCAGTGAATGTGGGTCAGGGGTTTTTAGAAAATGAAACTGATAGGACCTAATAAAATATTGGATCTGGGTGAGAAAAAGCCAGTATCACAAATAACGCCTAAAGTTCTGCCTCATAAGACTGGATGAATGCCAGGGTCATTCACTAATAAAGGAAATTGGAAGATAATCAAATCTGGATGTAAAGATGGTATCAATTAATGATTCAGTAAGTTTTCGATGTCTTTGTGACATTTAAAAGTGACATATTCAAATGCATATACAAATAGAGATAGGAAGAGATTTCTGGTTAAGAAATATAAACTTGAGCATCACTGGCATGTCAAATAAAAAATTTATGAGCAGGGTGCCTGCGTGGCTCAGTTGGTTATCATCTGACTCTTGATTTTAGCTTAGGTCATGATCTGAGACTTTGTGACATTGTGCCCCACATTGGGCACAGTGCTGACATGCTCTCTCTCTCTCTCTCTCTCTCTCTTTCTCTCTTTCTCTCTCTCAAAAATAAACAAATAAAACATTTTTTAAAAAGTTTATGGGCAAAATAGTGGTTTTATGGAGTGAGAGGACAAAGAAAGAAGGGAAGAGAGCCTAGAATTGAGCTATATGATTCCGTTATGTCATTTATTTTCTACATTGATATAGTGTTTTAATTTTTCTTTTTCATCTCTGGACCATCTCAAGTCATCTTCAATGACACATTTGGAATACCTAATTTTATGGTCTCAATTTACTCTGACTCATTTACTCCCAAGTTAGAACATTTAGGAAGCGTTTAACCTAGGGTAACCTACTTCATATAGATGCAAACTTCCACATAGTTCCCTCCTCTCTTCTCTTTAAACTTCTGCCAAGATTTCAATTCCCTCAAATTGTAGGGTTTAAATATTCTAATCAAAGTAATTTACATAGAGATATGTTACATAAAGTTTTTTTTTTCAAGAAATACATGTTAACCCAAACACATCTTAAGTTATTTGAATATATGAAAGCAGTTCTTCTTATTAAATTTCTAGAAGGGGAAAAAAAAATGACCTGAGCATCTTTAAGGACACTCCTTCCACTACTCTCAACCTCCCCCCCCAAATGAGTTCTTTCCTCTCCTCTTAATACCCTATTTTGTGTTTGCAGAGGCAATAGTGATCAATACCTAACTACCTCTCTTTAGCAGTCATTCCGCATGTACTTAACGCATCCAGCAACAGTTCACCAGCCAAAACTAAGAAATACTTCTGTCTCCTATCTAAGCTATTTAGGGGATGCAAGTGCCTGGTGTAAGCTCTTCCATAGGTTGCAAGAGGAAAGTGAATGTAGGGTTTTGGAGGTGTGTTAACTTTCATATTCTTTGAGCTTCAGTCTTCTTCCTCAGAACCAATCACATCTTTGGAAAAAGGAATCTGAAAGTGCTTGGGAATTATGTGGTCAAACAACAAATGAATAATTTATTTCATAATTTAGAATTATAAAAGAATTACACAAAATTCTTTTTTTTTAATTTTTTTAACATTTATTTATTTTTGAGAGACAGAGAGAGACAGAGCAGGAGAAGGGGAGGGGCAGAGAGAGAGGGAGGCACAGAATCCGAAACAGGCTCCAGGCTCTGAGCCTTCAGCACAGAGCCCAGTGTGGGGCATGAACTCACGAACCATGAGATCATGACCTGAGCTGAAGTCAGACGCTTAACTGACTGGGCCACCCAGGAGCCCCAGAATTATACAGAATTCTAAAAGAATTACAAAAGAGTCTTAAAACTTGTCATTTTGCTAAGTGTAATTTGTAAGTAACGATTTCAACCAGAACAATAAAGTAGTTTGTGTATGTGTATGTCTGTATATATACATATGTTGTTTGTATGTAAATATATAGGTATACACATGTACATGGATTTATGTGTCTATACACATGCATATATACATATGTTTATTTAAATGCATGTGTATATAATACACATTATGTGCATAATTATATTGGCATATTATATATTATTTATATAAACGTAATGATATATACATATATGTATATGTTATTACACACTTATGCCCATCCATTAATACATTAAATCAGTTAGAAAACTAATAAATATAAGAAAACTTAGCGCCTTAAAACAAAAACCCATTTATTTAGTCTATGACTGCATTTGACAATTTGTGCTGGGTGACTTTCTGGTCTCTGTTGGACTCACTCATGCCTCAACAGTGAGGTGTGATGTCAGCTGAAAGTTAGCTGACTATTGGTTGGGGCACATACTTCCTTTCCATGTAGTCTTCCATCCTCCAAGAGGCTACCTGTGTCTTGTTCACAAAATATCAGGGGGCCTGGGGCGCCTGAGTGGCTCGGTTGGTTAAGCATCTGACTTCACCTCAGGTCATGATCTCACGGTTCATGAGTTCAAGTTCATGAGTTCATCAGCTCTGTGCTGATAGTTCAGAGCCTGGAGCCTGCTTCAGACTTCTCTCTCTCTCTCTCTCTCCCTCTCTCTCTCTCTCTCCCCCTTCCCACTCATGCTCTGTCTCCCTCTCTCTCAAAAATAAATAAACATTAAAAAAATAAAATATCAGGGGTTCCCAGAGCAAGAGGAAGCATACAAGGCCTCTTAAAGCCCAGGCTTAAAACTTGAACAACTTTGCTTCTCCAACCTCCTATTTGTCATAGGAAGTTATTAGAACAATTCTGGTTCCAAGGAGTTGCAAATACATTGGAAAGGGAAAATTCTGTGTCCATATTTTGAAGTTTTAACATAAAATCTTTTAACATAAAATCTTTTTTTGCTGGTCACTCCCTAAATTTTTCATATGTTCAATACACAGTTCATCATCTGTGGCTTCTGTGCTCTCCCTCCACCTCTTATGTAAGTTGAACTTGGGTCATAATTTTTATGGGGAAAGATCATGTATGTCTGTGTGGGCTTCCTTATTCTATAGTTCACAGATTGCAGGTTTATCATCCAGCCACTGCCTTCTTTGGGAAACTTCCATCACATGTTGTGTGAATTTTGAATATCATTATATACCTGTTACGTTATTTGCTACTGGCTTTCTTGTTCTTATTTTACCTCTTGGGGACAGTCACTTTATCTTACTCATATTTGTAGCCTGCACTAGTAACTGTGCCTGGCCAAAGTAGATATTAACAATTCTTAGTTAATTATTGCATGAAGAATTGCATAAATGGATGTTCTAGAAGGGATTTTAGGAAGGGATTGATATTGAGAGTAAACAAAAATGTAAATTGATCATTTTTCTAGAAGTTCTAAGGTTTTATTGTTACACTTAATGTAAAAACAAAAATTCTAAAGGGAAAAGAATAAATTTAACATGTCCTTTTCTTATTTCAGTCTTTTCTCTGGGCCTAGTGAATTTGCATTGACCCATCTAGGTTTTTCCCCCTGAACTGTGCATTATTTTTTCTGTAATTAAGCCAGATTTTAGTTAAAACCATGGAGCTTTCTTTCGTGGTATCATGAGATAATTAAGTGACCATATATTCAGTTGGCCTGGGATACACCTTGTGTAGCTCCTGTTTTCTTTGTATATTATTAATGCTCTTTTTTATTCAGAATTGTTCTGGCCTGGGCCATACATTTTATGATTACCCTAAATATAGCTCACGCTTTGAATGTAAAAGCCTGAAAAAAAAATCACTATTGTATTAAGAGTATATATAACTACTACAACCGGAACAAGTGACCTAACCGCACTATACCATTTTATCATTGCTACTTAAGAATCACTTATTACAGACCTCAGAAAGGATTAGAAAGTACATGAAGCACCTCAAATAAAAGTTCCCTGCAAATTGTGCACAAATTCTTTTGTGTTCCAGATACCGTAACTGATAAATAATTTATTAAGTAAATGGGAAACTTCCCCAGAGATTATGGACAAAAATCACTGGGTTAAAATGCATGATAAAGATGGCATTCAACCTTTTACCTAGGGAGAGAGACCTCTTTGGCCTTTCTGCACTTGTGTCTTCCCTCACTTTCACAGCTGACCTAGAGTGCCAAAAAGTTTCTGTGCTCCTGATGGAGACGGGCTCTGGGAACATGCTACTTAATTGTGGCATGTGAGAGTAATGGTGAGTCCCAGTGGCACATACTAAAGGCAGAAGAGTAAATGCAATCTCATATGCATTTGATTTTATATTTAAGTATGTATTGCTACTGATAGTTTATGCCTTAAATACTGTGTTACCCGCAGAAGTTAGTATTTTGGTTTTAGAATAATTAGTAAAATTCCTTTAAAATCAAAGAAAAGTCAGGCTCTTCAAAATATAGCTCATGCCATTGTCACCCTTGTAAGCAATACCAGGATATTCTGCTCTCCCTAAACATTCAAGTCACCACAGACTTGGCTTCTGACAGAGTTCATATCGTATCGTATATCTTATCGTATCGATACGTATCGTATTGTATGTCGTATATGAATATCGTATCAGGCTATTCAAAATATAGCTCATGCCATTGTCACCCTTGTAAGCAATACCAGGATATTCTGCTCTCCCTAAACATTCAAGTCACCATAGACATGGCTTCTGACAGAGTTACCAGGTCAAAGTTTTATAACATTTTCAAAATCTTCTATAGTGGATGCTACTGTAGAGGGAGATTCCTTGGATAAATATATCTCAGGTTACTTCCTTTTTGTTAAAGCATAATATGAATTTATCGTATTGGGGAAGCAGTCTCTGGAATAAGAAAAATGTGACTTTTAGATGAATCATGAAGAATTGATAGAATTTGGACCCAGGAAATTAAAGGCAATGACTAAGCAAAGGAGATCTGCATAAATATATTTCAAGCTACTTCTTCATTAAACTAACAATTCTGCCAAAATGTTTGTTTGACCAATTTCCCTTATAAATCCATGGTTTTAGTGGTTGTTAACTTAACTTCCTCCCTTCCTCTCTCCCTCCCTTCCTTTATTCCTTTCTCCCTTCCTTCCTTCCCTGAGCCTCCTCCTGCCCCTCTCTCTCCTCCCTCCTTTCTATTCTATTTCCTTCTCTTCCTTCTCTCCCTTTTTCCCCGCTTCCTTCTAGCTTTATTCCTCCTCCTCTCTTTTCTTCTCCCTGTCTATCTTTCTTCCATGCTGCAGATTTTGAGTGTACCTACCCAGGAACCAATCTGACAGTGCCTGGGTGAGATACAGCTACAGGTTCTGTGTGGGAAATAATAACCCATGACAATGAAATGCAGCATTGTATTTGCGTTGTAACAAATTCCATGCTTTCTTACAACACCTTCACTAGAATTAAGTGTATGGCTTTGACATTCAGAAATATGTGCAGATATTCACAGCTTACAGGTAAGGCAGCTTATCACCATACAAAATCAATATTTTAGCTTCTCTAATCCTTTTGAGTATAGACTTCACTTTCATGATTTTCATGCCAAGCTTTCTCTCTTTATCGCTGCTTTTCCCAGGAGAGGTACTATGAAGGGGCCTCAGGGTCTCACGCCTGTGGATAGATATCATATGTGCCCACAGCTAAAAAAAAAAAGAAAAAGAAAAAGAAAACATAAGAACTGAACAAGGAAAATGTTAAATCGCTTTTTATCCTCACCAATATTAATCATTATTTCCTTTTTAAAACATTGAATAATTTTCCTTTTGCTATGGAGGCCCCTATGAGGGATTTTTTGTCCCAATGTTTTAAAAAGTATCAATCAGGGGTGCCTGGGTGGCTCAGTCTTTTGATCATAGGACTCTTGATTTTGCTCAGTCTTGATCCCAGCGTTGTGGGATCGAGCCCCGCATTGGGCTCCACACTGAATGTGGACGCTGCTTGGGATTCTTTCTCTTTCCCTCTGCCCCTCTCCCCGGCTCATGTGTACGCTTTCTCTCTCTCTCTCTCTCTCAATCTCTCTCAAAAAATTAAAAAAATAAAAAATAAAATAAAATAAAATAAAATAAAATAAAAAGTGTCAATCATAACTAATACTTGAAACTTTGAATAAGGAAACATTTTGTGACTGAAGTGAGAACAACTCAGTTCTGCTCCTGCTCTGTAATGTTATATTTCTATCTATGTCTGACCAGTGAGTGCTTCCCTCTGTTACCCACTATCTGAATCACTGCAAGAAATACTATAACCCACTCATGCAAGTACATGTAAAAATATGTATCTTTAGAGTTGCTGGCCTTTAAATTTTTTTAACACTTATTTATTTTTGAGAGAGACAGAGAGAACACAAGCAGGGGAGGGGTAGGGAGAGAGAGGGAGACACAGAATCTGAAGCAGGCTCCAGGCTCTGAGCTATGAGCACAGAGCCTGATGTGGGGCTTGAACCCACAAACCACAAGATCATGACCTGAGCCAAAGTCGGACGCTCAACTGACTGAGCCACCCAGGTTCCCCATGGAGTTGCTGGCCTTTAAACTTGAACTTTATGTCTTCCTTGTATTTGTTGTCACTTTTCCCTAAACTCTGCTTGGAGTTAAAGAAAATTCAAGTCATGGAAATGCAGAAGGAAAAAAGTAGCTTAACTTTGAAAATGGCTTCCAAAATCCATTTTCAGAAAATATCTATCAGCTCTCATTTTACTCTGAAACACCTTCTACATCCCCTCGCTTCTCTTATGTCTGTTCGCCAGTAGCAAAGCAGCAGGTATTTTTACTTATCAGTAAGTGTGAAACTATGCACAGAGTGTGCGGTTTTTTTCTTCTTTTATTTTTAACATCCATTAACTAACTCTATTCGAATGTTTACTGGAGGAAAAGGATTGAAGAGCACGTCAGTTAGGTAACATAAAACTCAACACTGGGCAATTCAGTTCATCTCACTTTCTAAGCTAGTTTTCCTTAGTCACCCTCTCAATTCTAATCAAGTCAGGAGAAGGGAGAAAGAACAGAGAGTTCTCTTTCCTTTCTTATAGGGAGGCAATTCTTCCCTTATAACTATTAGAAAAGTGGAAAACTGAGTGAGATTAATCTAATGCCACAACCTTCATTCATTCGTTCACTTATTCTTTTATTCACTCATTCATTGATTCACATCTTTCTTTGCTAAATATGTTCTAGGCACTACAGATATAGCAGTGAACAAGATAGACATGGGGCTTACAGTTTAGGGAAGGTGGAGACAGACAGTAGATGCTTAATCAAAGTATACTTATTGTAGATATTACAAAAACATTAAAGTAGGGTAAAGGGCAATGGAATTGTGTGGACCGAGAGGGCAGAAGTGGGCAGAGTTGGCATTACTTTAGGTACAATGGCCAGGAAAGGGCTCTCTTTGGCAATGAATCTGAATTAATGCTTGATAAAGAGCTCCATGAAGATCCAGGGGAAATGCCTCACTAGCAGCAGGGAGAGCTGGGGTAATAGCTCTCACCAAGGATAAAGTTTAGCTTGCTCACTAAACAGCAAGAAGGTTGTGTGGCTGGAAAGGTGTCACCAAAAAGGACATGGAGAGAACAGCAACTGGTGGTAGGTAGGAGTTTGCTCTGTAAAATCTTGAAGCTGTGACACGTCACTGAAAACCTTTGGAGAGTTTTAATTAGGGCAATGACGTGAACTCATATGTGTTTTTATTTTATTTTTTTCATCACTGTTTTTTTAGAGTGAGAGCATGAGTCGGGGAGGGGAAGAGGAAGAGGGAGACAGAGAATCCCAAGCAGGCTCCACACCCAGAGGAGAGCCCCAACATGGGGCTTGAGTTCACAATGGTGAGTTCATGGCCTGCGGTGGAATCAAGAATCGGATGCTTAATCGACTGAAACATCCAGGTGCCCCACATATACGTAGGTCATTTTTTAAAAGACCAGCTCCAGTGATTGGTTACAGGGGGACTATAGAGTGACATGAGTACCTTGAAGAAAGGATCCACTCTCTGATTTATTTAGTTCACATGGAATGTGCCTTAATCTGACAGATATAAAATATACATGTGAAATGTATGTACCAAAGAGGCGTGGCATTCTGAGTTGATAACCATCAGACACTATATTCTTATTACTTCAACATTGTTGTTATTTAAAATAAATTTGAAAATTCTTGTGGGAAAGATTTAGCCTGTAAATTTAGCCACTTAGTACCTGGAATGATAGCCCCTTTAATTACTCTCATTAGTGAATTGGATATTTAAGAACAGAATAAAGATGTTTGGAGTCTCAAATATCAAAAATATGGGAAAACAAAAAGAAAAAACATGTATTTTGGCTAGAACACACCTAAGATACTTTTGCTTTTAACATAAAAAACAAACAAACAAACAAACAAACAAAAACACATTTCCAAAAATGAGTTGCAAAAAAGAGTTGTAAGCAATTGCAAATTTTTTGGAGTAGATTATCCCTTCTATCCACAGGCAGTGATGGTTTCTGCCACCTCTGAACTTCGGGGTAGAATTTAATCTCTGTCTCCCATAGGCCACAAACCATTCTGGTGTGAGGTTTTAGTTGTATCTTCATTTCATTTTGCTGATGAGACTGGGATCTGTCGAGAGTAGAATCTTGCTTTTTAAACAATTTGTTTCAGTTGGCCCAGTGAAATTGGCACTTAGATAAGTAATTTTCGGTCTTTACCTTCCTAAATCCCACTTCAGTTTATCTTAATAACATGTCATTTTCAACCTTACCCTGACCCACCCACAGGAAAGTCCTGTGTGATGACACTAGAAGTCCTTGCTTACCAGCTAGTAGCACATGTGCCAGTGAATGTGGCTAGACTAGCAAGATCCAAAATAATTTATTTGCCTTCCATCTGTATCTATCACTTTGTTTTAGACATTTGCGAGTTCTTTGTTTTGTCTCCATCATGTGGATTGCTTTCATTCTTTAAATTCTCCTAGTATATTTTCAATTAAATCCACCTTGTAACTTAGTCTTCATTTATGAGGTGTTTTGTCTTTTGTCCTGAAGCTTTTATGGCTTTAGTCAACTCGAGACTTCCATCTTTAGTTTCATCAACATTTTTATTCTGAGTCTTAACTTCTTGATTTGGTGTGTGCTTCAAACCATGCCTGTATAGTTGGTGTATTGAGTTCCAGTTTTATTTGGTTTCACAGTTGACACTTTCATTAATATTTTGATCAGTTGAATAACTTTGATGATCACTTCCTGGTTGTTGTTTTTTTCTCTTTTCTTAATTTGCATGATTATTTTTGGCCACTTTGTTTTTGTTGTTCATTTTCAAATGATGTAGAATTTCCAGGCCATCAATGATAAGTGAAACATGGTAAGTGGGTAACAGGTTTGAGTCTTTCGCTTTGAGTAGTTTCTTTTTAGTTGGATTCTTCTTTCAGAAACTCCACCTGTTGGGAATGAGTCAGTGAAGTCTCAGATTCTATCACCTATTTTTGTTTGTTTCTATCGGACACTCACTGACTATTGCTTGCTTTCTTCTTTTCTTTCTTCACCAAATCTACAATTTATGATATCCCCTTCTAAGTGCTTCTGCCTGCTCCAGAAGCTCATCTTCTTAGCCTTACCACCTCCGGGGCCATGGTCTTTCCCGTTCTTTCCTTGCGAAGCCATCAGAGTTCTAGTCCATGATGTGTTTCAGATCTGTTCCTGCTTTTAGTATTTCCCACTCAGTAGAGGACCTACTGGTTCTCCAGGGTAAACCATCTGAGCTGTGTGACCCCCACACTAGTATTCTCTTCATAAACCTGACTCAGCACTGCTAAAATCTCAGAGATTACTACTGAATTCAGGTGTTTATTTTTACACTTACATATAAATAGAAGTTTCTGCCTTCTTTTCTTTGCTTATACTTATTTGTGGCTTTCTTTGTTCTCCTGTTTAAAACTGTATGGTTTGTGGACGATTTGTGGATATATATTGTTATACCTACCTGGATTAAGTCAGTCATGGGGGCCAGCAGTACAGTAACTTTTAAAGTCATATAACTAACCGTTCTATCATTCATTATTCCTTGTTCACATTAGGACTCCCAACTTACTAGTTTCACATGCCTGGAAATGCAAGACACTTCCTTAATCGCTCCCATCATTTATAAACTACCTTGATTCTATGATTATACATAGGTATTAATTTAACATTCACCTTCAGGGGAGCACTAATTATTTCTACTAATTCTTTCATAAGTCAATATAGGTTCTAGTTCCCATCAAAGAATGTGTTCCCACAGAACACATACTATAAAAATCACACTTTTGAGCCAATTATCTGTGTTTAAAAACTCTTCCAAGTAGGTTTAAATCGATGATACCTACCTATAAATGACTCCATAGCTTTATGTGCCATCATCATTGCTAAGCAAGTAAATGAATCAAATATAATGATACTGTAATGCAGGAATTCAAAATCTAAGAAGACGACAATTGTGCAATGCACAAAACATGGGCTTTGGCACCAAATTGATTTGTTTCAGGTTAGTTTTGCCACTTTGTAGGCTCTTTCTAAATTATACTGTCTCAGTTTTCATTTTTAATTGTAAGGCAGATATAAAAATAGCTAACTTATGGAATAGGTGTCATGTTTAAATGACATAATATATTGGAAGCCCCTAACAAAACGTTAGTTAGAAAACAGACATGCAAAAAAAATCTTTGTACTTTCTTCTTCCCTTTGGAGAAACTAAAATTGTATATAAAGGGCCATGGAGGGGCGCCTGGGTGGCTCAGTCGGTTAAGCATCCGACTTCAGCTCAGGTCACGATCTCACGGTCCATGAGTTCGAGCCCCGCGTCAGGCTCTGGGCTGATGGCTCAGAGCCTGGAGCCTGCTTCTGATTCTGTGTCTCCCTCTCTCTCTGCCCCTCCCCCGTTCATGCTCTGTCTCTCTCTGTCTCAAAAATAAATAAACGTAAAAAAAAAAAATTAAAAAATAAATAAATAAATAAAGGGCCATGGAGTCACCATTGCTCCTTTAATTTATCCAAATGTTAATTTTTCTTCCCTGAGAATTAGTGATCACTGTGATTGAAATGGAATATTTAAGAATTCATGAATATGGGTATTGTGGTAATTGACTATTTGATGTTAAAGATCGTTATTTCCATCTTTAAATTGGGGAAATGTGGTTTAAAAAGGGGGGGGGTTGCCCCCAATTCCACTTGCTGGGGGAATCCCAATTCTTGTGAATTCTCTGTGAATTAAGTTTTTATTCACTGAAAAGGTATCTTGTAAAAGCTCATCATTACATGCATAAAGGTATAATACTATAAATGCAGAAATTCTGAGTTAAACAAATGTAATAGAAGCTGCTAGTGGGATTTATGGTTCCCAATAACCATCTCAGAATTTCTTCACAGATTGCTTCTTTATATTGTGAAATGAATAGGATTTTATATCTGAAGAAACAAATCTGCACATTAAAAAATCAATGTTTCTCATGATACACACTTGGTATTATTTCTGGGAATACTACAGCTGGCATAACCTAGTTAAAATAGTATAATTTACTTGACTACATGCATAGTCTTTTTGGATCAAAACTGCCACTTATAACATGCAAGAGGAAACAGTGATCTTTCTGCTTTTGCAACCAGAAAAATGATTTTTTTGCTCTACTCCCCCTCAAAGCCCTGATGCATAATCCTTTCTCTAGATACCTGAACGTCTCTTAGATTTGAAAAACAAAAAAGTGGGGAGAGAATAAAGGAGAAGAGAGGTATAAAGCACATTCTGTCACAGAATCTCTACTGAAAAAATCCTCAACAAGCAGAATGGATTGAAAAATTCAAGCATGACTAAAAAGTACATTCCCCACCAGTCAGTAGATTTTGCTCCCTATTTGTCACTGCCACCTTGGAGAGCGGTGAGCATTAATAATGCATGGGTGCTAGGAATGTATTAGCAACTAACCTTGCAAAGAAAATCAGCCGGGGACCCAGAAGAGCTGTAAAATGAAAGAGGGAGAGAGAGAGAGAGAGAGAGAGAGAGAGAGAGAGGCAGAGTCAGTATGTACACATACTCTGAAGTATCCTTCTTATCTATTGAAGAAATTTGGGGAGCATTGTCAGGTGTGTGGCAACTATGTTTTTGTAAAGTAAAGGTAGAAATCCTTGGAATGGGGCCATAATTGAGTTCACTGACCAAATTCACAAACTTCCCCACTCCTATCAGATTTATTACTTGCCTTTGTATAACATAAATACCCGTGGGAGATTAGCGTGTTTATACAATTAGGCAAATAAGAAGTTTTAGTAAATAACATTGTAGACATCCTTCTTAAAGAAACATCGGCAAGTGTATTTCTTAAACGAGTCATGTGTGATTGCAGATCTACTTTACAATGTGGGATACACATTTATATATATTTACTGTGATTTGTGAATGCCAGTTTTGATTCCAGCATTCCCATAAAACAAACGAGCAAGGAAACAAACAAATACCCAGAGACACACTGACTCAGAGTAGTAAGTAAGGTTGTTCATGTTTCAAAAAGAAATTTTAATTCTGTAAACATTGCATTTCTTTTTAAATTATTTTTCAACTATTTTAAATGGAAACCAACCCAGTTTCTCTGTGAAGTTCTGACTTGCCTGTGAGGATGCCACCACACGACCATTTAGCCCTGCTGCGTCAAGGCTTCAGATCTTATCAGAGCACTGCATCCCAAGGAGGGCTCTGTGCTTTGTCCCTTCCATGCCCTCTTTAACCCACCACCTCACCCAGTATCTCCCAATTCCATACCTGGCCCCCACGATTTGTCAATTGATTGAATTTATTGTGGAAGACATGAGATTGTAATTTGTAAAACACTTCTCTTTTAAGCCCACCAGCTTCCATTCAAAATATTGAATTAAATTATTTTACTGGGGTGTTTATTTTAATATCTAAAGATGTTGTACTTTAAAAATTGGGAAGATTTTGTTAAAGATGAAAATGTGTGAACATGACATGTTTTTAATTTGTTTACTCATAGATGTTTAGTGCCATTTTCTTTTTCTACCCTTTAATTTTGTTAGTAAAGAAGTCAAACATCCTGGAACATTGGAAGAATTTTCCACATATTTCAATATTTTTCATATATTCGACACATATAGTGCAGAAGCAACATATTACTGAACTTGCTTTATGACCTGTCTAATCATTGCTTTCCCTTTTTTTGTCCCTCAATCCATCTTAATATATTTTTACATTTCGAAGTAAGTTTCAGGCATTACTATACTTCCTCCTGAATACTTTGGTTAGATTTCAATATTAGTTGGCATTTCTTTTTATGTAAAATTTACAATCATGAAATACTCACCTCATGGATACCTAAGCCAGTAAGTTTAGTCAAATGCATGCAACCATGTAACTCAAATCTTTAAGATTCAGAGCATTGTTAACAACGATTTATTTGCCTTTCTCTTAACTCCTTGGCATTTATTTATTTATTTATTTATTTATTTATTTATTTATTTTTGCCCAACAACCAAGCCCAAAGACTACAGCTAACAGATTTTCCCACACTAAATGTGCTTATTTAAGATTGAAGAAGGCTAGATTTTGGCATGCTAAGATGATCACATGTTTAACATAGGAAGATTCTAAGAGAATTGCTTTCCCACCACTTTCTCATGTACATTACAATTGTTCTCTTGAGAAATGAGTAATTTCATCCTATTATTTTCTTAACAGTTTTTGTTGAACTTAAGTAAATTTTTACACATCCTTCTTTAATTATTATTATCATCATTATTATTCCTTCTCTTAATTTCTCATTTGGGAAAGCATCCCAGAATAATTTCATTTTATTGTGGTAATCTTCCCCCCTAAAGCTCTTTTCTTCTCTCTCCCCTTACACCCATATACATATATACATTAAAAGAAAACCTAATGGGATACTTACAAAATTCACTCATGTTGCTTAAAGCTCACAGTACATACTCAAATGTTTCTGCACAAAAGATGTTTGGAATGAATAAATGATATGGAAATGAAATGACACGAGTCACATTTACTTACATGTCAGCTAATAAATAGTTTTTGAAGCAATACAAAATACTATATAGAGTTCTTTCAAAAATGCATTTAAAGATTTTCTATCAACTTATACTGTAATAAATAGCAAAGATATCTCAAAAATGAAACTTAAGCTCACAAAAAGATACGGCTTTACATTTTAAAATCACTTTATTCTTTTTTATTTAATGTTTATTTATTTTTAGAGGGGGGGAGGGGCAGAGAGAAAAGAAGAGGGAGAATCCCAAGCAGGTTCTGTGCTGTCAGCACAGAGTCCAACATGGGGCTCAATCTCACCAACCATGATATCATGACCTGAGCCGAAATCAAGAGTCAAACACTTAACCGACTGAGCTGCCCAGGTACCCCTAAAATCACTTCACTCTTTGAAGACTTGCCCTTTCTGATCAATGGTTTCATTGTTTTGTTTTTGTTTTTGTTTTTGTTTTTGTTTTTTAATTAGAAGCCAGATCTTCCTTGGAGCTGGAGACATTTTTTTTTCATTGTGGCTTATCTATACCTTCACTACAAAAATTTATTAGTTTATTGCACACCCTCTGCCTTCTTTTCCATTATAAAAAAAGTGTTTCTGATTTGACAATCTTCTTTCATTTTATATTTGATAGCTTGATGTATCCGTGACAGGGATTTCTTCAACCAGTCCTCCTCCAAGTCCCCTTTTCAGGGAACCAAGCAAGTGGTGGTGGCAGCATCAACAGCCATTACTATTTCCTGAAATCACATCCAATTAATTGAAGGCACTAATCAGTCATGTTTCTGCCACCTTGAGCAGGGGAAGAAAAATGGAGGAGGAAAGATAGGAAAATGGAGAAATAAAAACCCAGGGAAAGATGAGTAAACTCATCCCATGCAAAGAATATCATATATCTTCATTTACTTTATTTTCAAAAGTAAAGAAAATATATAAGCAATATAATAACTAGAGCCATTTATTTAAAATTATTTATTTTAAGGGCACCTAGGTGACTCAGTCAGTTAAGCAGCCAACTCTTGATCTCAGCTCAGGTCTTGATCCCAGGGTGGTGAGTTCAAGCCCCACATTGGGCTCCACACTGGGCATGAAGCCTACTTTAAAAATATATATATTCATTTTAATATTAAGTCTGGAGGGCAAAAAGCCCCTAAATTCTTTTTAAGAAAATTAAAGAGCAAGTGAAATGCTCTGTACATATTGAATGCTCAATTAATTATATTAATCTGGTAAGGACAGGAGATTATCTAATTTTATTTGTCTGTCAGGAGACTATTGATAATAGTTCTTTATTCTCTTATTACTAACATCGTTCACCTGTTTCTAATGTCAAAAAAGGGAGAGCAACACTTGAATTTTTTAAAAGGAAGGGCAGTGAATAATGTGACTATTTTTGTGGATGAACTAATGTTTAATAAAGTAAAAAATACATATGAGAGAAGGTATTTTTTAACCTAGAAAATTGTTGATTTTTCCTGAAAGCATTGATGCTCACACACACAAGATATTGAGACATTTTATTCCTCATGATAAAACTTTTTTAGACTCAATTAGCATGTAATATGCATCCATTGAAACAAATGATCCTGATTAAAATCATCAACATGTACCCATTCAAACTGAATTCTTCTACTTTGCAAAACAGCTAATGTAATTCTTGGAAAGAAATTAACCATTGGAAATAACTGATAACCTTGCACATTTTGTTAACATCTTCCAATATTTTAACAGAAATTCAATTTCTTTGACTTTAAGTGAGGGATTGTAATTAATTCATTCTTCCCATAGGGGTATAGAAATGTATAGAACCTGGCCTTATTTTCCCAGCTAGGTGATTTTAGCTGACAGACTAAGATTTCCTTATTGCTCGCTTTAAAAATATGAATACTTTAGGGTTTTCTATGTAATCCCATTAGGATATTATCCAATTCTTCCACATTTTTTTAACTACTGAACTTATCCAATCCCAATATTTGGGGGGGGATACCTTTCAATAATTTTTTAAACAGGAAAAATAGAATCCCAAGGAAATATTAACCAGAAAAATTCAATTAAAAAATCATTATGGCAATGTCATGAACCAACAGAAAGCCAAGGGATGTGCAATGAATATGAAAAAGAGCTATACTTAGTAGAAAAGTTACAAGGTGATCCACTTTCCTTTTAGTTAGAATGTGCTACTGTGCAAAAGTCTTAACATGTTTTCTTGTTTCACTAAATTGTAGATTGATAAGTGGATTGTTTTCTATTAAAATAGATGTAAAGCCAAATTAAGGGCTAAGACATTTCTCCATCAGCCTATTAAAATGGACATTAATTAAAATATGTAAACAAAATTCCATTTATTTAGCAAAAGAGAGAGTATGTAACATAAAAATAGCAAATGACATGCCAAGTAGCATAAACATATTATAGTATGCTTTAACATACTTTAAATGGATTTTTAAAAATTAAGAACAAGATGAATCTGGAGTACTGGCTGGAGATGTGGATTGCAATTTTACATGGGTGGTCAGGATATAATCTTGACTGAGAAACTAACATTTGAGCAAAAACTTGAAAGAGATGGGAGATTGAATCATGTCCATATGGGTGAAAGTTCTTCTGAATAAAATTTCTAAGAAGTTCTGGTCTCCAAGTTAATTTTAATGCCAGGGAGCTGAGTAGAGATTCATGGGGGCTAATAATGTAACTGTACTCAGCAATATCCCTGCAACAACTCTCTTTCGTCACTTTACACACACACACACACACACACACACACACACACCACACACACACACACACACACACACACACACACACACACAGAAAAAGGCCCCTGGGTGGATCGGTAGGTTAAGTGTCTGACTTCGGTTCAGGTCATGATCTCACGGTTCATGGGTCATGATCTCAGGTTTGTGGGTTTGAGCCCCACATTGGGCTCTGTGCTCACAGCTCAGAGCCTGGAGCCTGCTTCGGATTTTGTGACACCCTCTCTCTTTGCCCCTCCCTGCTCACATTCTGTGTGTCTCTCTCTTAAAAATAAATAAACATTAAAAAAAGGAAGAAAAAAAAGGGAGGAGAGTGAAAGATAGTTCATAGGCTATAATGTATACTCAGATAAACAACCAAATATCTATTTTTTAAACAAATTGGACAAGAAGTCTCAGGGTGGCCAGTATTCTTCTACTTCACCTTGATGTTCTAAAATAAAATCCTTTTTATTGTGACATATATGGAGTTGTAGCCCCAAAGCCTGAACAGACGACCTCTGCTCAATGTAAAGCAAAGTGAGAGATTGGATCAGGTCATGGTTCTCATGTAGCATGTTCACCAAGAAGAAAGGACTTGTCATAAGTGTCAATCCAGTATTTGAACTTTCCACAGTTCTAGATATCACCTTTGTTCTGTTGGTTGTTTTCTCTCTCTAAGCCATGCTTATGTGAATATGTGAATACCAGGTTACTTTAAGGAGGCAAACCCTCAATCAGGCCTAGGGGGGAGAAATGGACAAGTCTAGTGGAAGAGGGAAAAAAAATATGAGTTTAAGTATATCTGTTAGGGGTGCCTGGGTGGCTCAGTCAATTAAGCACCAGACCCTTGAGTTTGACTCAGGTCAGTTTGAGTCTTGAGATTGAGCCCCGCATCAGACTCCACACTTTGTATGGAGCCTGCTTGGGATTCTCAATCTCTCTCTGCCCCTGTCCCCTTGGTCATGCTCTCTCTCTGTCCAAAATAAAATTAAAAGTAAAATTAAAAAAATAAAAATGTTTTGGAGCTAAGTAGAGATGGTGGATACGCAACATTGTGAATGTTCTAAATGCCACTGGATTGTTTATGTTAAAATGGTTGATTTTATGCTATATGAATTTAATCTCAACAAAACATCATAACTACTAAAAAAAGAAAAGACAGGGAGCACAGGGCTGTAATGGTAAGGAAAGAAGCCAGAAGCTATTTATCCTCACCATAAACTTATTTGTACTATGGACTGTATTACTTTATGCATGTATTATTTTGATAAATATTTAAAAATATATATTTTTAAAATAACAAAAATTCAGCCAAAATCAGAGGAACAAAAGTTCTGTCTCTACAGAGAATAGAGGAAATAGACAGTAAAATGTTGTCCAGTTTATTAGGTTGTAAATGGATGTAAATATGCTTGAAATATAATCTTTTTTTAACTTTCTGATGATATAAATGGATTGCAGCAATCATTTCAATTATATGCTTATAGAATTAAATGAATGCATATATATTTCAGATAAGTATGATAAATAATAAGAAATCTATAAACTGAGCATCAAATGTACTTCTTTAATTCACCATAATCCTACTGTAATCTGCACTCAAAGCTTTGTGTGTTAATTATGAAGGGATATGAATCTCTGCATTTCCTTTATCCTTGCCTTTTAGTAGTGACTTGGTAATATCTGCTAATGGGCTTTGTTGTCTGATGAAGTGAATTACTGTGTTCTCTGCACAGGACTCTGATAAATCATCTAAGATATTTGAGAAATTAACCTCCATTTAAACATTAGAAGTGGGGACAAAAGCATGAAAAGATTACCTCTGATGGAAAAGAAAAATCAATGGTTTGTAGTTTTTCAAGAACACAAAGAAGGCCTAAGTTTTTCATTCATAATTATATTTGTACATAAAGCAAAAATGAAAAGCAATTTTCATGATACAAAAATATCCCCTGCTCCCTCACTCGTTGAATGTAGTTTTTTCCTTTAAAAACAGAATTTTTCCATGAAAAATGTTATTATTTCAACCTCTCCAAGTTTTAGTTGTTACTCACAGACATATTGTAGAATATAATTTTTTTAAGAAGTAAGTTTTGTTCCCGTTTACAATGGTGAAATCTTCTAGATATGCGCACTTTGAAATTCTCAAGATTTGTAAGTGGAACTTAATGAAATGGAAACCTGGTTGGTAATTACACCCAGCCCAGCCAGAGAGTTCATGGTGCTGTCAGCCTCTTTGGTCATGGGTAGCTAAGCAACAAAGCCAACTAGCACCTTGGTGGAAGATATTTTTAGCTTCACTGCACATTTTTTATTTATCTATTGGAGATTGATTTGTTTGCAATTTATTTGGAAATCCCATACTTAAAATGAAAGTTTTACCATTACACCAAAGGAAATATACAAATGAGAATGAAAAAAGGTATGACAATCTCCATGATTTGATACATAAACAAGCTAAATATTGCTGGAGGGTTAAATATTATACTTTGTTTTTGTTTCAGTTTTTGTTTTTTCAAAGAAAGGGAAAATACTTATGAAGTGTTGAAAATAATTTCTTAATAAGTAAGAATTGAGTTTTCTGTTCATGAATGAAGACACTGAGACATCAAAAGTTAAATAACATAATTTGTTTTTAAACTCAAATTAATATCCTAGTGACAAGATCATTGATTGCTTAATAAGTACTGTATGAATCAGACACTAGGATTATGTGCCTTTAGTAAACAGCATTTCAAGGGGAGACAAAAAAGGTAACAAGTTGTCAGAAATCTTAAATGTCAGAGTAGCAATGGGCAGAAAGCTTTTGGAGTAGTTAATTGCATTTCCAGACCCCTGTGTTCACTCCTGTGCTGCACCTGGAAGAGCGCTGCTGGCCACAAAGCACATTTACTTTATCAGGTCACACTTGTCCATTTCTCCCCCCTAGGCCTGATTGAGAGTTTCCCTCTTTAAAGTAACCTGGTATTCACATATTCACATAAGCATGGCTTAGAGAGAGAAAACAAGCAACAGAACAAAGGTGATATCTAGAACTGTGGAAGGTTCAAATACCGGCTCGACACTTAATATCTATGTTCCTGAATTAGATACTTACACTCCCTCTACTTAGTATCTTCTAGTATGTAATGGATATTATACTTTCTATCAGTCAGAATGTTGCGAAAGGTTAATAAAGGTATAACTTAAATCTGGTCCCACTGTGTCCCCAACCTTCATAACTGGACACTATGCTCAAGTACTGACAATGATTTAGATGTTTGTCATATCTTATCTGTTATCATTAATACAATCTAGGAAGCTACCAACTCTGAAGCATGATCCCTATTTTCATAAGAGGAATGATTAATCTTTCAATAGAATGATATACAGTATTTCTATAGAAAAATGGAAATTGACCTTGGCTAACTGAATGTAAAGAACAGTTTTATAAACTTACATCTCTCATGATTAAAAATCTACTGAACATTTTAAATTTTAAAACACTTGTAAAATATATTCATTGCTTCATTTAAATATGATTATAGCTTGTTTAATAGAGTAAAATTCTTTTAAAGGATTCCATTTATTAGGACTTCCTGTGTGATTCATTTAAAAGTCTAGAGTCATGATCCAGTCTCCCAGATTGTGTTCTTGGTAGTATTCGGTGTGATTCTTGAATAATATTTTAAAAGGTGGAGGGTAGCTGTCTATGTAACCTGAACAACTGCATATTTCCCACATGATTGATAGTGGAGACGGAGTGACAGGTTCAAGGAAGTTTCCCATGCACTTCCATTGTTCATTTTCAGATATGAGCCAAGTTGAATTTCAAACATGAGCAGTGGTAGCTGGTGAAAGTGACCATGTCAGAGACTCCAGCCTGTTGATGCAGCCTCCCACAGAGACGCTCAGGCCTCAATCTTAGCACGTAAGTGAAGTGACGTGAGAGAAGCCTGGTTGTACTCAAGGCGGTGATGTGAAGAGGTGATGACTATTTTTAGTTTGATTTACTCTTGTTTGTGTTCCTTTCCAGAAGTGTATGCTGATTAAAGTAGAACCTGACCCTTGCTATTGGGGACAACAAAGGAAGGAAGTCACATAATACACTCCCTTTAGTTCTGGAGTAGAGATAAGATTAAACAATAGTAATGCTTTTCACTACTGACATAAAAATAAATGCAAAACATTACCAGGAATGCCACTAATTCAGAGCTTCCCAATCACAATCCCAATAGAGACACCCATTTCCTCCTACTCGGGAGACTTGCAAATGAAAGAGTCAAAATGGAGTGACGTAAATATTATCTCTATAGAATGACGCGTAGGTAAACGCTCCAGAACATCAGTTTATATGTGAGAAACGATAATGACATTGAACGATTAGAAGCTACAAAATGTTTTTTTTTTGTCCATTTCAATGTTTCATAGTAATTAATAATGGGAACAGGCTTCCAAATGTTGGCACGTAGGATATATATTTAAGTACTTTTATATGCTAAATGCATTACTGAACACAATAGGAGAAAGATCATAAGACTTTGAGGGATTATGCACAAAATATATTGCACAAAGTATATGAAAGATATAAGTATTAGTATAAAATATATGTTGGGATTAGGAACACCTTGCCATTCTATGCACATTACTTTTATTACTGAATTGTTTATGCTTTTTAAAAGAGTCTTTTTCTGTGATTCATTTTTTAGAGTCTATTCTGTTTATTTGTATTTGTTATTTATTCTTTCCCCCGACATAATTTTGGGATTAAGTATCATATAATTTTACACTCTTTTTTAAATCTTCCATTTGTTTGAATATTTGTTCTTGTGACATTGTCTTTTAAAAATCATTTTATTGGGGCGCCTGGGTGGCTCAGTCGGTTAAGGGGCCGACTTCGGCTCAGGTCATGATCTCGCGGTCCGTGAGTTCGAGCCCCACGTCGGGCCCTGTGCTGACAGCTCAGAGCCTGGAGCCTGTTTCAGATTCTGTGTCTCCCTCTCTCTGACTCTCCCCCATTCATGCTCTGCCTCTCTCTGTCTCAAAAATAAATAAACATTAAAAAAAATTAAAAAAAAATAATAAAAATCATTTTATTATTTTAGGTTGAAATTTTTATTCAAAAAGGACACCATGAATAATGATATTGACACTTTTAAATTTTTAGGTCATTTTCTTTACTTTCACTTTGGACTGATATAAATGTTTAAATAGCTAATCTTACACAAATAAAATAGAGACTGCCCTGACAGGAACTTCCTTTATTTCATTTCCTTTTTTTTTTTTTTTTCTCTTTCCTTTTCTTATTTAGCAGGATATACCTTATTAAAAAGATTTTGCAGTTTTTCCCACATACCTCTACTTTCAGCACATGGTTTTCTTCCTTCACTATTTTTTGGCCAATTTTAATCACTCACTTTAATATTCATGATATTAGCGGTCAATAATGGTAACTATGATAGATATGATTTCTGAAGAATGTTCGATTTGATTTGAAATGGATCTTCATTGTTTTCATTTTATGAATGCTTCTATCAAACTGTACTCCTAAATTTGGTTTCACATTCTTTAAAAGCAAATAAATAATCTCATGTTGTTGTGTAGTTAGGCATTTATTAATAGGTTACATTGCGTGAGAATACTTTTCCAGATTATATTATTTGTTGATTCGAAGCAACATAGTATAGGGAGAGAGATTATGGAATTTGGTGTCAGTATATAAAGTTTGACAAGATACTAAGTACTATTGGACTTCAGTTTCCTCATCTGTAGGTAGACATAATTACACAAACTCTTGAGAGTGGTAAGACATGAAGTTTGCATGTGAAACGCCTAATATGCAGTTTGGTATTCCATTGATACTCACCAAATAGTAGCTATTTTCATTAACTATACTGGCTTGTCTCAAAATTTTTCATTATGTGCTAATGGAAATGTTTTCAGGAGATTGAGCAAAGATATTTAAGATGTGTTATCAGCCTGTTCTTTCTCTTTTATTTTTTTTTTTTCTAGGACATTTTGCAACTGAATAAAAGTATAAAGTTTAGAGTATAAAATAGATATACAGTTTTTTTTTTCCTAAAGAGGATTAATTAAATTGTGTTATTTCAAACTTTATGATTATCTTTACAAAACCTTGATTTTGGAAAAATATGCATGTGGTTTTTAAAAATTTCACTATTTCCTTCACTAAATGCGGGTGGCCTCAGCTTAAAGATTTATACAAGGAAGCATGAGACATGATCCAGAATATATTTCAAGGAATTTAAATAAGGATATCCAATTAATTAACATCTGTATTCATTTATGCCTAGCTTTACATTGGATGGATTCTATAGTCTATTTCCTGCCATGGTTCAGAGCACGAAACTCTCTAACTGGAAAGATGTATGTAAAATAATCAGTGTAAGAAAGATTGCTCCTTTACCTCCAAGAAAAACTTTTGGCTTCTTTACTTTAATGTTAAACAACAGACATGTACTTCATTGGCATTGTGAGCTCTATGAATAACTTACGAGTAGGAGGATGAATCTGTAAATTTTACAAAACGGTTTAGGTTAGGAAAGTAAGTACCTTTGACACTTGAGCATTTTCATATGATACCTATGATCTCATGAATGTAAACAAGGGAAAACAATTGAAATTAATATCTTCACTGCCTTTTTTCCTATTTGAGTGATACTGTAATGTGGCCATTGAATAAAAGCAGCCATGTTGAGGGAAACTTGGGCTTTGGGCTGTGTTTTTAATATATGAAAATGTCGTAATTTAATAGTCCTCTGATACTAATTACGTCGCGTGATATTTTTCCTGAAGTCTCTTCAGACAGAACTAAATTGAACTGACTTACTGCTCCTTCACTCTGTTCTTATCTAGAAACCTCATTTAAACCTGAACACCAGGTATGAGATGAACCCACTTTCACACCGATGCTCTATAATGAATATATTATCCCGGGAACCTTCTTGGCTTACCTTTTGCTGTTGAATAACACCACATTTTATTAAAGATCTGTGAAATGTTCCCTGAGATGTTACATTGCCTGTTCTTTTTAGACAGTAAGTTTTGCAAAATCGTCTTGGCTTTGTGTAGGTGATAACAGGAAACAAGAATAATGAGATAAAACCTCTTCTTTCAGGTTTTTTAATTGAGGAACAAATTATTTCATAGTTTCTCATTAGTTATTCCCATGGATTCTAATGACAAGGTGCCAACTTTCACACTTTAAACAGGTTAATTAATCAGGTAGTAATGAAGTTGGGTGATACCTGAGTGTTGGTGTGCCGAATAATCACTGTTCCTAATAATGTGCTTAAATGTCTGTAAACCTGAGAGGGTAAGTTGAAATTCAGATCTTCTGATTTCTGCATAAATAAACATGTGCTAGCTAGTGGGAAAACTAATTTTAATTTAGACTCTAGGTATAGTTTTAATTGTGATACACACACACATACACACACATACATACACATGTATACCCATATGTATTGCTTTTTTCATATGGGTACATAAGCATGACTATATTTCAGCCTTCACATTTGTCCAGTTTGTACTTTGTTTAGCCAATCCATAAAATTTTATATTTTAATCTCATGGTTCCATTGTGATTTCACTTACGAGACTGGGTAAGGATAACATTTTAGGTGAAATTCCACAATATGACATTTTGTAAATGTGTTGAGTGAGATATCACTATTAGGAAGACATCACTAAGGTGTAAATAATTTTATGAACCATGATCATCTACTACTGAGAGAGATTCACTAGAGGAGTGTTAGGTTCTTGTCACCTGAATTTCCTTCTTCAACCACCTCAGGAAAGATCAATGTATGCAAAAATATGTAATTGATATGCTGAATATCACCTTCTTTGTAATCATAAAATAAGATTATAATATTATTTTTTAAATAGACAAGTTATTTCTAGGTTTCATAATGATAGTGTAGACAAGTCCAACTCTAAGGAAACGGAAGGCTCAAGATACAAGGCATTGTGTCCTCTCTTATCAATACGTGTCTCATCATTGTGAAATTAATGAGTCAAAAATCTGCTTCCTCAGCATAGTAGGGGAAGCATCTACAATAATTTGGTAACAAAATATCAATGGGATGATAACACACACAATTCACTGTCAACTAACTATAATTGAAAACTAGAAGGTGAGTCAAGGAAGAAAGGGTGTACTGTATTCAGATAATTTACTTGAGGCATTTTGTTATTTCTTCACTTTTATTGTTTGTAGATTTGTTTTGAAATGGAAGTTGTTTTTCTTTTTTCTTTTTTTTTTTTTTTTTTTTGACTTGAGCTAAACAAGAGTCAGTGCCAATTTTTCTGAATGGCCACGTTCTTTGACTAGTCACTGTTCCATCTATCATTACAATCTTGAAACCAGGGTCTAGTTACCCATCTTCCAAAAGTACAGCATAAACTAATTAATTCACCTTTACTTCAAATAATGCAGCAAGTGAAATTCAGCAAATTAGAATGATTAACTGATTATAGTAATGAATATCAATATTAAATTACACATAATCGTGGACTTGAGGATTTCAAGACTCTGTTTTAAACAGGAATGAGAGTGATAGATTTTCTTATTATGCTTGAGTTTAAACCAAAGTTTTCTAGACTTCATGTGGTCTAACAATTAGATTTTACTCTGCTGGGATTTAATGAATGGTGCTTCAGCTACTGGAGTACCGACATATTTTTCTTCTTATTTACACATTACAATTACAAGCCATGATCTTTATTTCGAGTTTATTATGGGTAACTGTCAATAAAACTCATTGATGGGAGGATAAAGTGAGGACACAAAACAAAATCTTTCATGATATTCCAAAGTCACAGAATATTATACAGTTTATTGCCTTCTCCTAAAAGCAGTGTGAGGACAACCCCAAACCCCAAAATGCCCTTAAAGCTTTTGTTTCAAAATGACATGGTTTTGCTAAGTTGTTGTCGAAATGGGGGGAAAAATACAGAAACGTGTATATCATTAGCACAACTGCATTCCATTATTTTCTTTTGCAGAATAAATTACATAAATGGCGTTTGCATTGTTTGCTATACTTCACCCAGAGATTGGGATAATTAAGTTTCAAGAACTGAGATGCCTTAAAACACATTTAATTTAGTAAAATTGGTAAGGAAGCTACTGCAATTTAAAAAAATAAACAAAAAAGGACAAAAGTTTCCAATGTCTCACTGGGTAATTTAGAGTGAATTTAGACTATGGCATTAGAAGTACAAAAGGTAACTAAAAATGCCATTAAATGAAATGTTCCAAGTCCAAGCAATTTCCTTCTTAACAGAAAGTAAAATGCAAACAGAGATTACTAAAACCCTGCTGTGTTTAATTTAAGTGTATGTAAGCCTTTTACTCACAGTCATTTTGTCTGGAGATAATCACGGGCATCCACAGTGGTCAGGGCTGTGAAGCATGGGTTGTCAAAAGTTGCTCACTCTTTGATTCCACCTTGCTTGTGTCAGCCTGGGTTCACATCAGGCAAGTTCAGCTCATTCATCTTCTGACAGGGTGGGATTCTTCTATTTCTGTCACCATCAATTTGTTTTTGTTGCCTCCAGACTGCTTGCAGCAACATGAGTCTTGTGTGTAACTGCATGTTCACTATTGCAAGGTGACACAATTGGCCATCTAAAGGCAAAAAGGCCTCTGTAGCTGGAATAATGCGAACCAATTACAAATAGCTTCACCTGTGAATTATTTATGTGTATATGCACGGTTTGTTCAGTATAAAATCTCAAATGACAGAGTTCAGAAATATAAAATCAACATTTTTACACTATTCAAAATGCTATTTGTTATGCTCAGAATCCATTTTGAAAAGTAAGCAAAATCTTGGTACTGTTTCTCAGAAGTAAAGAAGAGAGACGATAAAACCCTTATTTTAAACATACAGATAATTAAAGAGATTAGGAACCAGGTATATACATAGGATCTGGCTAATAAAACTATTTTACAATGGAATGATCATTTTCCCCAATTTTTAAAAGCATATTTTGAAGAACCAAGGATGCCATTTGTGCCATTTTTGTCATTTCATATTTCACCTTGTGCTAGTAATCTTTAGGATGACTAGATCACTATTTGAATTTTAAAATATTTACACTGGATATTTATTAAGCACTTAAGTGTGCAGGCATCCCTGCTGCTAGATTATATATGCAAATAAAATGACTGAATAGTTAGAACATAAACAACTGTAGAATTTCTAGAAGGGCTGTGTGTGCATGTTGTGAGTATGTGTGTGTGTATACATAAGAGGGCACTGATAAATATATCTATATATCTATATCTGTGTGTATATATATATATATATATATATATATATATCCTGCAACTTTTCAATAGAGAAAGGAAAGATTCTCAGACATCTGGATAAGTCATTTCTTAGTATATGAAACACTCATGTTACAATGAACCAAATTTTATTTTGGGGCGTGGTGTAACTAATGGCCCCTAAAAACATTTAATATGAGCTGGAGCTGGCAAAAAAGGAATTCCAGATAAGTTGTTAAACAATGTAATTCAACAGGCGTTAAAATAATATTTATGTGGTCCCCTGAACATGTGACAGGAAACCATGGGAGTCACCTCTGCCACATAATAGACAACCACGGTACTAACTGGAGCACTGTATAGTCCTTGAGCTCATAGGGATGTTGGATGTCATCAGTAAGTCTTGGTTGTGATCAATAATAAGCAGTTTGAGTTGTCCAGGGAACTTTAAAAGCATCTTAATGTCCTCAGTGGTAATGTGACTAAACCATGAAATATTATTTAAAATGTGCAGCTTACCTCATTAATTTTAGGTAGCTCTTTTCTTTGTTCACATTTGTGTTATTTCATGTTTAATTTTATAACTTTGCCAATTTTCACAACTCTGGGGTGTAATGAAAATTGCATTCTGTAGAGAGAGTGCACCTTGGAATCATACAATACTCAATTCACGGGATCAAATATGATGGCCCTGCTAACTACAAATATCCTTGATGAAGGGACATGTCTTCTTTTAGCATTAACCTTATAGATAGTATCAGTAAGTTAGACTAAATTATCTCAAAAGCCTTAAGATTCTATGCTATTTCTGATTTATATCAAGCTCATTTAATGCTATTTATAGTAACAAATTTGTAGAGAATGGGTACAAATTAACACACTTCATCTCAACGACCTTTAATGCAAACCCATGCATTTAAATTTAAGAATCTTTCCTTTTGAGGCTGTCTATTGATAGGTATAAGACAATAGTGCAGCAAGTCATAGCTCCTGCTTCACAAACAAGAAAAAAAATCTTACTTTTAAAGAATTGTAGGAATGTGTAAATACAGAGATTTATACAAACTAAATTTCCAGAGAAAGAGGAGCCCATCTTAGATTTGCTGAGATTTCTGGCAGTTTTTTCTCCTCAAAACATTTGCTTCTGAGTCTGGACCAAAGACTACCATGGTGGGAGGGAGGGGACTGGAGCCTTTGATGACCACATGTGATGGTACAGAGTGCAGAAATCCAGATCTCCAAACTTAGAGACAGTTTTCCTTATGAGACATTTTCAGCGTGCTTTATTGGCACAGATGTCTGAGGATGTGGGCAAGAAAGAAAGGAAGAGTGAAATCATTGATTTAGAATCTCTAAGTTCTCATATTAAAGACATGTGAAGGAAGGTAAATGTAACAAATAATAAAGAGAAAAATCAAGAATTAGATAATCCTAATGTTGGACTTAGAATATAGGTCTTTAAAAAATATATAGATGGATAGATAGGTAGGTAGATAGATAGAAAGATTTAGGTATAGATATAGATATATAGAGTATATAAAATAGAGACATAGAAAATAGAATTTTCCTTTAAAATTTGATTTTAAATATTTATTTATTTTGAGAGAAGAGAGAGAGAACTGAAGAGTGGCAGAGAGAGAGGGAGAGAGAAAAAATCCCAAGCAGGCTGCATGCTCAGCATGGAACCCAACACAGGGCTCAATCCCATGGCTGTGAGATCATAACCTGAGCCAAAGCCAAGAGCCAGGCACTTAACCAATTGAGCCACCCAATTGAATGGATATTAGAATTAATTAACTTAATGAGATGTCAACAGAAAAATATATCAAAACTGAATCAGAAAAACAGAAATAAAATAAAACTAATAATGACAACAAAGATAAAACAGAGCATGAAAGACATGGAAGATAGTCAAATGGTCTAAACAATGTTAATTAAAGGACTCCCAAAAAAATGGAAAAAGAGAAAGGATCAAAGCAATATTTTAAGAGTTAATGGTCAGAATTCTCCAAAACTGATTAAAAAACAAAATTAAAAAATTAAATAAAACAAAAAAAACAAAAACAACCTTCTGTTTCAAGAACTCCAATCATAATAACAATGCTTGCTTTAGTCTGGATTTCTCATTACCCTTATTTAAATAAGGTTTAGAACAAGTATTTTGGAAAGGTAAACAAAGAAACTTCAAAAATCTTACTCTCCATTGAAAGCAATGAAAACACTGGCAGACATGATCAAAAATCAATGTTTTCTGAACTCTAGAAATTAACCAAAAGTGTACAACAATCCAGGAGACTTTATTTAAGAAAAGTGTCTGAATCACAGTAAGAACTGTAATATTTCTGGTGTTTTTACTTGCAGTATCCCCATCACCCTTTTTACAGCCTTGGAAATCAGCAATAGTAACTATGAAAACCAACCACCAAATGGGACAAAATTGGTTTAGAACTCTCTTAAAAACCCTATCCTCAAAGAAATGTCATTATTCAATCTATATGGCAACTCTGAAAAAATTCTCACTTAAAAAATAGGTCTTTATTTGTTTTGACCCAGAGCTCACTCAATGAGGAAAGCTCTATCTCATGGAGACAAGAAAGAAAGAAAGAAAGAAAGAAAGAAAGAAAGAAAGAAAGAAAAGAAAGAAAGAAAGAAAGAAAGAAAGAAAGAAAGAAAGAAAGAAAGAAAGAAAGAAAGAGAAAGAAAGGAGAAAGAAGATCATTTAACATTATAGTTGCCTAAAGCAGCAGTAAAAGTTGGGGCATACAAAACGCTGGCCAAAAAATGAAAAGGAATATCTATGGAATGAGATGACCATAAGAAGTTTTGAAAAGTTTCTTATTTTTGAAGATCTAAAAGGCCATGCATATATGTATGTTTTATCCATGCCTAAGAAAGATTGGAGAAGGCCTTAAACTCCCATCTCAATTTAACCTTGAGGATTCAAAAAGGAAAAGTGAAGGCTAAGGCAGAGTTGTACATTTCCAGAGCAGTGAAAGAGTGGCATACACACAATCCTTTGGAAAAGATAAGTAGAGCATGAGTCAAGGCTAATAAGGACATCTTTGTCCAATTCTTAAATGACTATGAAGCTAACTAAGCAGAGACTTCAGTGGTCACATATTATAAAGAATACAGACTTTACATAGAAATGCAGGGAATGAAAACAAAAAGTCAACAAACAAGAGAAACAAAAACAAACAAACAGTGGCAAAAAAAACTGTTGAGACAAAGGAGAATTTGATTTCCAGAGTTCTCAAATTAATTTAGTTAAAATATCCAGTTCTCAACAACAATAATAAAAACTATAAGATGTGCAAATAAATACAGCCTATACATAAAATTAAAAAAAAAATAAAAAAAAAATTGTCTCTGAGGAAGCCCAGATGGTAGACTTACTACACAAGGACTTAAATAACCTATTATCAATACGTTCAAAGAATTAAACGAAATTATGTCTGTAATTTTTTAAAAAGTATGAGAATGTCTCTCCAAATAAAGAATATCAATATAATGATAGAAAAAGTTTTTAAAAGAACAAAATAGAAATCTTAAAATAGAGAGGCTTAACAGAATATCTTAACAGGTAGAAGAAAGAATCATCAAACCTTGAGATAGATTAATTTACATTATCCAGACAATGGTACACAAAAGAAATGAATGAAGAAAATCAAACAAAGTCCAGAAATCTGTGGTACAATATAAAGTTTTCTAACATATTTGTAAAGGGAAGATAAGAAGTAGAGAATAGAAAGTTCAAAAAGAATATTTGAAAAAAACAATAGCTAGACGTTTCCCAAATTGGAATAAAAAAGTCATGTACTCAACCAAGAAGTTCAACAAATGATATTGGATGAACTCAAAACTATACACAAATAGAAAACAATCAAATTGTCAATACCTGAAGTCAAATTGTCAGTATCTGAAGTCAAAAAGAATCTTGAAAGTAGCAAGGGAACATCAATTCATAACATTTAAGGGATCCTCAAATATTAACATCTGACCTCTCAGAAACTATTGAGGCTTCTAGGCTGTGGGATAACACATTCAAAATGGTAAAAGAAGACCTTCAACCAAGACTATTATATCCAGCAAAAAAAGCATTATTCAAAAAAATGAAGAAATTAAAACACTTCTAGATAAACAAAAACAGAGAATATATCTTTATCAGAACTTTCTCTCAAAGAAATACTAAAGGGAGATCATACTGAAATAACAGGACTACAAACATAATTTGAATCCATATGAAGGGCACTATAAAGTTAATTCCATTAAAAAATGAAAAATAGTACAAACATGATGTCATTTATAACACTCTTACTATTTGATTTCAAACAAAACTGTATAAAACAATATATTTAAAACTATGTTGAATAGCTTATAATAAAGGTTTGATTTATATGACAATAGACACAAAAAATAGGACAGAGAATGAAATTCTGTTGAGGCTATATTTTTGTAAATACAGAAATTAATTACTTTAAACTATTTCAAGTTAAGATATATGTTGTAAGATCCAGAGAAACCACTGGAAACAAAACAAAATAAACAAGGGAATTATAATGGTACAATAGTAATAGCTATTTAAGATGAAATAAGGCAGTGATGAAGGAATAGAAAAACAAATAATACGTGAAATATAGAAAAAAATAACAAAATGGCAAATGTAAATAATATTTTATCAGCCATTACATTAAATACAAATGAATTAAATAATCAAAGGCAGATATTGACAAAGTGGATTAAAAACCATCAGAATAAATAGATTTGAATTAAAAGATAGATATACAATGCATAAAATAACACTGGAGTGGCTATACTAATACCTGACAAAATAGATTCCCAGAATATTATTATATTACTAGATATAAAGAAGAACATTTTATAATGATAAAATAATCAATGAATCAGGAAGATATCTTAAAGCAAAAACTAACAAAAATAGGAGAGAAATAGGCAAGCCAAAATAAAATTTGGAGACTTCAATACCCCTTATTTTACAGATATAAAAAGAATATTCAGATTTATGGAAGCAAAGAGTAGAATGGTGGTTGCCAGAGACTGTGGGCCAGTGGGTATCGTTTAATGGGCATAAAGTTTCAGTTAAGCAAGATGAGAAAGTTCTACCGATCTGCTGTACAACATACGGCCAATAGTTAAATGTATTGTGTATTTAAAAAAAATTTGTATTTAAGAAAGTATATCTCATCTTAAGTGTTCCTACCAAATGCAAAAAAAAGAAAGAAGAAAGAAAGAAAGAAAGAAAGAAAGAAAGAAAGAAAGAAAGAGAAAAAGAAACTACCCCCTCCAAAAAAACACAAAAAAACACAAAACACAAAACAAAAAAGAACAAAGGAGTATGAGGACATTTTTGGAAATGATGAATATAGTTATTATTTTGATTGTGGTGATTTCATAGATTTGTGTATATGTCCAATCTCACCAAATTGTATGCATTAAATATGTGCAATTTTTTATACATCAATTATAGCTTGATAAAAAATAATTGATTATAGCCTTGTTAAAAAAAAAAAAAAGATACACATATAGATCAATGGAATGGATTTGTGAGTCCAGAAATAAACCTTCACATTTATAAATCAATTTATTTTTCAACAAGAATGACAAGATCAGGGATGCCTGGGTGGCTCAGTCAGTTAAGCATTTGCCTTCAGCTCAGGTCATGATCTCACGGTTCATGAGTTTGAGCCCCGCATCAGGCTCTGTGCTGACAGCTCAGAGCCTGGAACCTGCTTTAGATTCTGTGTCTCCCTCTCTCTCTGCCTCACAGTCTGTCTCTGTCTCTCTCTCTTAAAAACAAATAAACATTAAAAAAAAAAAAAAAAGAATGACAAGATCATTTAGTGGATAAAGAAAGACTTTTTGTGGTGCCTGGATGGCTCAGCTAGTTGAGTGACTGACTCTTGATTTCAGCTCAGGTCATCATCTCAGGCTCATGGGACTGAGTCCAGCATGGGGTTCCACCTTTTAAGATTCTCTCTCTCCCCCTGCCCCTCTTTCCTGCTCACATGCTCGCTTGCTCTCTCTCTCTCTCTGTTAAAAACAAAATAGTTTTGTCAACAAATATATGTATAAATATGTAAAGTAGTAAGTCAGAATGCACCATAGACCTAAATGCAACAGGAAAATCTGTAAAATTCTTACAAGAAACCATGTGAGTAAATTTTATGACCTCGGGTTATGTAATAGATACACTGATTTATTCAAATTTTGAAACTTTAGTGTTTCAAAAGAAAGCATCAAAAAAATAAAAATAAAAGGCCACTTACAATTGGTGAGAAAATATTGGCAAGTCATATATACAATAAAGAAATTTTATCCAGAATATATATTTGTGAAACTGAATGATAAAAGTTCAAGCGACCAACTATAAAATGAGCCACTGATTTCAATAGACATTTATCCAAAGAAGAAATGCAGACCAATAAATGAAATAAAGTATGCTAAACATCACAAGTCATTAGAGAAATGTAAAACAAAACCACAGTGAAAAGCTGGTTCATACCCACTACAATGGCTAAAAGAAGGAGGGAGGGAGGGAGGGAGGGAGGAAGGAAGGAAGGAAGGAAGGAAGGAAGGAAGGAAGGAAGGAAAGAAAGAAAGAAAGAAAGAAAGAAAGAAAGAAAGAAAGAAAGAAAGAAAGAAAGAGAAAGGGACAATGAATAGTGATGAGAATGATCATCCTTCATTGATTCTTCATTGCTGTTGATATTATCAAATGGTACAGCCACTTTGAAAAACACATGTAGGAATACCTCACAATGTTAAAGGTAAGCCATCTGACACAATTATGCTTCTATGTATATGTGAGAGAAATTAAACAACCTTGCAAAATAAAATTGTACACAAATGTTCATTGCAGCATTATTCACAATAGCCAAAAAGTGGGACAAACAAAAATGTATATTCATATGAGAAATACTATTTGACAATAAAAATGAAGTAGTATTACATTCTAAAATATGGATAAACCATAGAAATAATATGCTAAATGAAAGAAATCAATCACAAAGGCCACATGATATATATGATTCCATCAGTATGAAATATCCAAAATAGGCAATTCCACAGGGAGAGAAATCAGATTAGTGGTTTCCATGGTATAGAGAGAGAAGGAAATTGGGAGCAACCACTAATGGGATGGTATTTCTTTTAGAGTGATAAAAATATACTATAGCAGTGATGATTGCACAACTTTGTGAATGTACTAGAAACTACTGAGTTGTACAATTTAAAAAGATCAATTTTCTGATATGTAAATCATATCAACAAAACTGCTATAAAATGTTATAAAAATAAAAATGATGACATGTAAAATAATTTTTAAATTTATTTACCTCCATCTTATTTACCCCCAACTTCTTTGATTTTAAAAGATATAACAGGGCATCATAGATTCATAGTATTAATAACTTTAATTTTTACATTCAATGTTTATGTTTCAATCACAACATTTATGAATTGAATGTATCTTACAACCACATGTCTCAAACCTAGTTTTTCTGGAAAACAGAAACTAAGTCATGGATTATGATAGTAACACATTACTTGAGTAGCATAAGGCTCAATAAGTAAGGATAGGGAGAAAAAGAATGGGTGAAAAAAAGATACAAATCACAATAATCTAATATTTCACTGCAGTAGGGGCTTAGAATTGTCTGACAGATAATCTCAATAAGTTTACCTCACCATTGTGAAAACATATTTCATCAATTGTGCTGAAGGGTTTGAGATAAAAATTAGATGGAAAAAAGATAAAATTTAGGGCTACTAAAAATACAACTGTAGATATTACAGTAAGCTGAGAATAAAGTAAATCTATACATTTTTAAAAATATTACAACTATTAAAGTTTTTATTTTAAAATATTTGAATCATATATAAATATATTTATGGGAATATAAATATATCTAAATATATAGATCATCTAGTGGTGCACAAAGTTGACTTGTACTGGTTCAAGGGCTAATTGTTATAGTTTTAGGAATTTTGCAAGATGTCTGTTAAATCATTGATAGTTTGACTTTATCAAGGGTGAGAGTATTTATGCCATGAAAATTCATAAGAGCTACCCATCAAAGCTCTTTCTCTTTCCGCCAAAATACTGGTTGCTAAATGCTTATTCACATACCAAAATAATAGCTTTCACAATGAAGAGTAAAGAAACAATATTTAAAATCAATTTTCTTGGGGCACCTGAATGGCTTTTTCGGTTGAGCATCAGATTTCACCTCAGGTCATGATCTCACGGTTCGTGGTTCAAGCCCCGCATCAGGCTCTGTGCTGACAGCTCAGAGCCTGGAGCCTGCTTCAGAATCTGTGTCTTCCTCTCTCTCTCCCCCTATCTCGCTTGTCCTCTGTCTCTCTGTCTCTCTCTCTCACTCAAAAATAAACATTAAAAAAAATCCTTAAATAAGATCAATTTTCTTAAAATAGTGGCTGACAAAGTGAAAATTTGTTGGACAACTTATAGGTTAAGATCGATGACATGATTGGTGTGAAAGGACGATAATTTACTGAGAGAACTGAAAAGTTCTGGATTGCAGAGGTATTTTCATTATATACACAAGATGCTAATGTTTTTCCATTACATATGTGCAAAAATAATAACAGGTGTAAAAGAGAACATTAATTTTATCTGTATATGTTACTTACAGCTTCCTCTTTATCCCTCATCTTCATTATTAAATAAGTAGTATACACAGTTCAGCATGTCATATTATGTTATTCCTGGACTGGACATGCATAATGACTTACTCATTCTGTCCCCCAAAATACTGATTATTTAAATCTTGACTGCTGACCCTGATAGCCATCATCTCATTAGATGGTGCAAAATGTTCCAGTCTTTTTCTAAATCAACATGAAGTGATGCCAAAGTTATCACAGCAATCTTATCCATCCATTGATTTCTCGTCAGCTGGAGGATTGACTTCAAGACATCTTCAGGTTCTTCAGGGTTTTATTTGGATTATGAGATTGAAGGCTTTGTTCTTTGTATTTGATAAAAGCAATTACCACCAATTCTTCATTCTTGGGACAGAGCATTACTAGAGTTGTCAACGTTCACCTGATGATCATGTGAAATAAAAGTTCTGTGTGTGTGCGTGTGTTGTGTGTGCATTTTTTCTTTTATGGCTAACTTTATTAATCTATTGATCAATCCATTCCTATCTTTTCACTTTTTATGACAACGCTGCTTTAAAATCATCTTTTGTTTTACACTACATTGATTTTCTAGGTGTTTGGTATATTTCACTTTCAAAAATCAAGGTGAATGTCAAGTGTATAAAAAAATCTTGACATAAAAGAACTTGATAAATAAAATCACTCTTTAAAATAAATGTTTTTGTTACACTGTAACAACTGTGGACAGGAACAGATGATTTTTGAAGATTATTTCCGCTATCTACAATGAAAAAAATAAACTTTTTCATTTCAATGCAGTTTCAAGGAATGGAAACTTGAAAATATTTCATGTTTTAAAAACAATAAAGGTAACAGAGTATCTGCTTTAATTTTATATATCAGGATCATTTGGTATCTATTGAAATCCTGTGATTTTTATTACCACATTTAAAATGCAGTTGAAAAGAACCCTAGTGACATTTTTGCATATAGCGTTCTTTTTCTGGTTAAGCCTAAGGTTTTCTTCGTTGTTTATCTGGATAAAAAATACTTATGTAATAGAGAATAAGTATTATCATCCTTTGAAAGTATGTCCTGCCACTTGATCCTGTGTGTATGTATATGAACCATATACTCGTACAGGAGGTCTTGAAACTGCCTGGATTCTTTCTGATTTTAATGTGATTTTATTTATAGAGACACTTGTTGCTGAGATACTTTGAATTCTGGAGAAAAAAAAATCTACAAGTGATGAAATAATGATCAAATTTAAATGTGGAATCCCTTATTCAGGAGCATACTATAGCTGTCTGAGCCTCACTATTATACAAATGGATAAAATTCCGTCTTGGAGCTGGAGACCAATCATTGGTATCGGTTTTAGAGAGGACAGAAACCTGTCTCAGAGCTAAGAGACAGCAGGAGTAGTAGTAATATCAGTTGGAACCTTGATACACATCAAAGGAAATGAAGCCCTATGGCTGAAGAAATTACATGGATACCATAGACCAATAATTTTAAATATTAAAAGGCTCTTTTCAAGCTAAGGACAATTTGTAGTTATAAGCAGACAGCCCAAGGTTAGCAAGTACTGAGAAAAATCAGTCTCTTGAATCCAAGATTTTTTTTTTCACTTTTATGCTTCCTAGGGATTAAAGTGACTCATCTAATTCTCACTGATTAATAAAATATTTTTCCACCATTGTCCTGTGTGTGTGTGTGTGTGTGTGTATGTGTGTGTACCTGCATGTGAAAGCTTTTTCATCTACTTACATACCTATATTAAAAAAAGCTTTATTTTAATTAATTTTCTACATCATATATTAAAGAGCGGTGTTGATGTTTAATTTAAATAGAAATGTATTGTGAATTGAGGTATCTCTAGCCTGTTTCAAACCTGATATTTAAGTTGATATTCAAATTTGAAGTCTCATTTTCTTTCTTAATAAAAGCTATCTCATTTATAGCTACCAGTCTATGCTTTTGTTGTGTCAACCTGATAATATAAGCAGATAGTTAGAGGTTCTGATTTATGATGGTTTCTTTAAAAGATAGCTTTTGTGTAACTCTTTGGTCTAGAGTATTTGCTTGCTTGGTTTCTAACAAAGGCTCATTAAAATGAGTGAAACTAATATAAAACTTACCTTGAAACCGTTCCCTTGCTGAACTCTACTCTCAAAGGATTTTCTAATTTGCAATTTATATTTTAGACTTTGACGAAGAAATAAAGAGAAATAACATGTAGTGCTCTCTGAAAATACTTGATACTATTTCAAAAGTTAAATAGAGTCATGGTACTTGGATTATTAAGTCATTGTGTTCATATCATTTATTTATAGAGGAAGAGAATTCACCATGATTTGCCACTAATTCAGTGATATATTGAAAAATGTGATTCAGTAAATATTTTTTAGTCAAATCCTGGGGCAATCTTTGTATATAGATTGGGACAAGAAGGTTTAGATTTTAAAACAAGGTGACATTTGGACATGTGCATAAAACTTTACATGTTTCATATCAGAAAATATCATTTTGACATGAACAAAATAAGCTCTTGGACTGTTTTTGGCTTCTCTTTTCTCTCATTTTTCATATAAGGAACAATTTAATTTAAATATATATTTAGTGTCCTCTTCAGTCTGAGGTTGAAGACGTGAAAAATCTCAATAAACAGAATCCTTAGCTTCTGGGTTGTATTCTGGTTAACTGAAATGTGATTAAATTAGAGTAAAGATAAGATAAATTCTAATTGTAAAATCTTTAAAAATGTGTTTGTCTATTTTTCTACCTTAATATACTAAACATAATTCAATCCTTGTTTCTGTAATTTATTGTGTTTTATTGTACCTCAGGGTCATCATCTTGAAAATGATTTGTAACTTTCTAAAACTAGATGAAAAAGATTAATTTATGAGAGGATATTGAGAAGCTACTTTATAAACAAACTCCTCAGTCAGCTTGTTTTTCATGATTATTGGCTCCCTCCTCATAAAAAGCATAGTAAAATTTTTAACCTTATTATAGAAAGATTGTGATTGTTTAGAATTCATTTTATAAAGATTTAATGAAGAAAAATGACTAACATGACCAAAAATGGATATATGGTTAAAAATAGAAATGACCTAGATTCTCAACATTTTTTTTAATGTTTATTTCTTTATTTTGAGAGAGAGCTTAAGTGAGCAAGGGAGATGCAGAGAGAGGTGGAGAGAGAGAATCCCAAGCAGGCTCTGCACTGTTAGCGCAGAGCCTGATGCAGGGCTTGAATACGTGAACCATGAAATTATGACCTGAGCTGAAACCAAGAGTCTGACACTTAACTGACTGAGCCAAACAGGCGCCCCTCAACTTAATTTATTTTTAAATTTTTTTTTAACGTTTATTTATTTTTGAGACAGAGAGAGACAGAGCATGAACAGGGGAGGGGCAGAGAGAGAGGGAGACACAGAATCTGAAACAGGCTCCAGGCTCTGAGCTGTCAGCACAGAGCCCGACGCGGGGCTCGACTCACAGACCATGAGATCATGACCTGAGCTGAAGTCAGATGCTTAACTGACCGAGCCACCCAGGCGCCCCAACTTAATTTTTTAAAAGGCAAGTGATGTGGCTATTTTCATTATTACTTAGGAAAATGCAAAGATAGGACACTAGAATTTTCCAATAACATCCTATTGCCAACTCTACCGGGTTATGGCTTTGTAAATGATTTGATTGTCCAAGGAAGCCATCTAAATCATATCTTGATTAAAAGCCTGTGTACAATGAATTGTTTTCCATTTTGGCTTTTGTTTGTTGGTTAATTTGAGAATACATGTGCAACCCAAACAGAATATGTAAATGTCCTTGTACAGCTACCTACTTCCCATGCACCTTCCTAATGGCTAGAACTATCCTGAGTATAAGGCATCAAGGCTTTACATACAAAAAAGTAGTATGAGTAGCCCCATCACTGCACAAATAGAACTTTCTGTCCCATGGGTAGCTCAGACCACACGTGTAGTATAGCCAATGTGCCATCTGGAAGTAATTCACTGTTATTGCCTCTTATCAGAACTGCTGAGGTTTTTTTTTTGTTTTTTTTTTTTGTTGTTTTTTTTATCAAGTATAAATGAATCATAGAACAGACTGATGTATGCTCATTAAACTATAAAAACTTGTTAGGCTATCATCTTACCATGCAAAATAGAAGTCTAATAGAGGTAAGCTAGATCTTGTGAGTCCATGGTATGAATGTGACATGTAAAGGGAGAAACAGACTGAAATCTGTCTGCGTTATACCAGGAAATTACATATTCTTCTTAAAGTAAAATAAACACTTGACAAAGCTGTTAATCATCCCTAGTGGAAAGGATTTACAGATTCAATATTAAGATGATGAGCTTCCCACTGGTCTTAGAAGCACTGTAGTCAAATGAATCCATTTTCCTCTGAAATCATTTAGATAAAAATTATATTCGCATTGAAGAATATGAATGGCTTGAATTCTAAAATGTCACTTTAAAAATGCATTGTTCCTTCTGTGGGTTTCTAATAGCTTTCAGTTAATATTTGGTGAGGAGAAAAAGACAGCCAGATCCAAACCACTTTCTTGAATGAACCTATATTTTCTGTGAAAAAGAGAATGAGACTGGGGATGACAACAGAGGCAAGTATATACATCCCTCAAATTCATTTCATATTTATGCATGTAACTCAGCCACAAAAGAATATGCATCTTTATCTTAAGATGACTTCATAAAAGCTCTCTCTCTCTCTCTTTCTCTCTCTCTCTCTCTCTCTCTCTCTCTCTCATATTTTAGGGTAAACTGAAATAATCTTTCACTGATAACATATTTGGAAATTTACCTGCAGTGATATTGTAGCTGGTAACTCCTATAAAAACAAACAATTTTTAGAAGTTATCCATTCACAAAGAGATTATGGACTTTAGTGATTAAGGATGTGTGCAGTGCAGAATAAGGGCATTTGTTTCCTAGGAAACAAGCTAGTACTGTGCCACTGAAGAAATTTGTAAGCATTAAAATATTCTGTAATCAGGCCCCAGGAGAACATATTAAATTTTTTAAAAGGAATAAATATTTGACGTCCTAGCCATTTTCTAAATATACTTGTAGATGAGGACTGTTGTCAAGGGGCTGTGTTTCAAGGGTGAGAGCCAATGATATAATAGGTGAGCCAAGAACATACTTTAATGTGGCTAATCCAGGTAGCAGGATTCATGTAGGTACCAGCCTGAACAACTCAAGTCATTCAAAATCATAAATACTGAGGGAAGAATAACAACTACAATAAGACAAAGGGAAACAAATTTTAGAACAAGATGTAGAGGCAGGAATGAAAGGGCATAGATTTAATATAACTGTCTTGAAACCTGAAGGATGCAATTAAAGAAAAAAAATATGTAACCTATTCTCAGGCGGCACCCTTAAAGGTGACCAGACTAAAAGCGTAGTAATCTAAATGATGCTATTTCTAGGTCATTAAGGATACTCTGGTTCAAAAACATGTTCTCTGTGTGCCTAGCATGGTACATAAAATCTCACCACTGAGCTACACTTCTGAGAGGCTTTCCGGACCCCTGTTACTATGAATAAAGGTACAACATTTTTGTTGGACTTCATATTATAGTGAGGATAGAAAGTTTAGATCTAGCCTTCATGTTCTTATCTACAAAATAAGGATTGTGATATCTGTTCATGTGGCTTCTGAAAGGATAAATCTTTTTTAAAATGTGCAATACGTGAGCTAGAGGAACTGTCTTGTTCAAGTAAGTATTCAATACATGGTGGCAGTTATTATCTCCATTATTCAAAATACAAGTCATACATTACTAGGAATCACATATATTCAAGTAACTACTATGCACATGACCTCATCCCAGTGAGATTTTGGAAAAGATAGATGGTAAAATGCAAACAAATGCATATGCAGTACCTAATACATCTGATAATGATTTTTTCCCTGAAGAAAAAGAAGTGGTGGAGGAGACAGGAAATCTCAATTTTTTATGGTGAACAGAGAAGGATTTTCTATGCAGAGGGCATTTCTGTGGAGACCTAAAAAAAGTGGAGTGAACATGCTAATGGCTGGTGGAAGAGTATTACAGATAAAGGAAAAAGCCATTGGGGACTTGGTTGTGCAATAAGCAGGAGCACAATGTGTGGCTAAAAAGAGAGTTAGAAAACCATAAGGGACTCTTAAATACAGAGAACAAACTGAGGGTTGATGGGGGAGGAGAAAATGGATGATGGGCATTAAGGAGGGCACTCGTTGGGATGAACACTGGGTGTTTTATGTATGTGATGAATCACTGGATTCTACTCCTGAAGCCAAGACTACACTGTATGTTAGCTAACTTGATACAAATACATTTTTAAAAAATGTAAAGAAATAAGAAATAATTAGAATATACTTCGAAGCCAGAAAGTATTAAGCCTTAGAGTCCACAGTTAAGATGTTACTCTATGTGTAATAGGAAGTTAATAGACGATTTTGTTCAGACAATGATATGAGCTGATTTGTCTTTGACCCATGGAAGTAGAGCAGAAATATTTAATTGGTGGATGGAGTTGTAAGGTCAAAACAAGGGTTTTCATGTCCAGATGTATGTTGGACAGAAAATGGAGTACGTACTTGGCAAGTGTGAAAGCTATGTGTCTAGTTGTCGCATAATCATCCTGGACACCTGTAAGTAGAAGCTATTAAAGGGTAGTAGAAGATTCTAAGTCTTGACTCTTACCTTTTATAGACAATAGCTACAACTTCAGGACATTCTCTTCAGAGGTGACCATTCCATTATGCTTAAGAATCTATTCTTAAGCTTAAGAATCTATTCTATGCTTAAGAATCTTATGGATCTATTTCACCCAGAGTCAGCAGCACCATTTCTAGAAATGCCATTTGCCTTTTACTCCAGTAATCATGTGTGGCCACAAACACTGGTAGTCACACATGCTCCTCATTAAACAAGAAATATTCGGAGGTCAACTTTTGTCATTATTGTCTCTGCAACATACAGATGGAGAACAGCATGGTGTATGTGAGGAAACAAAATATTTAAAATCTGAAGTTAGTGGAGGAATTGGGGTTTATTTTCATTTGGGAAATTTTCATTTCATTTGGGAAAAAGAGTCAGATACTCTGTTTTACAGCATTGTATGGTTCAGAAGTCCTCTCAGCCATGAGGGAAAATTATTGAAATTGATCTAAACAAATGCTTTCCATTGGCAAAGCTCTGTACATATGAAGACTCAAGCACAGGCTTATTTAATAAGAAAGATATGGCAATACGTGATCGCAGCTAGTCAGGGGAGTATTTACACATGGGAAAAAAGTTGAGTAGGAAAGTCTAAGAAAGAGATTTAAAAATAGATTTTGTATATAAAATACATACATGTGCTTGAAAAAATCACAGAAAAGTCAACTTGCCAATTTCACCATAAAATGACATACAAATGCCTACCTTAGGCAAATTAAAACAATAAATATCACGGACAGAAATTCTGAATAGCTTTTGAAAACTCTAAATTCTGGTTACCTCACCTACCATATAATGTCTAGTGTTTCCTAAGCATCTTTATTAAATATTTGGTTATCAGATTTGCGGCAGATCTTATTTTTGACAGACTTCTTGGGACAGGACGAGAAATGGGATAAAGGCTGGTGGCATGTTAAACTCTAGCTACCTTAGCAGAACTTCATGGCGAAGCTGGCATAGCACCTGTCTACTCTGGTTCTCTGCCCTCTGGTTAGTGAGATTTATCAAATATATAGGTGAAGGCCAAAGCCCTACAGAGTAATAAAAAAGAAAAGCATAGTTCTAAACCAAAAGTAAACATTTCTACATGCATTGAACTTTCACTGTCCAAAACAAGTAGCCTCTAGTCACAGATTTATTTTATTTTAGCTGTAACTATTGCAACACTTGAAATGTGGCTAGTATGAATAGAGATGTTCCGTGAAGTGTAAATCACATCTGATTTAGAAGACTAAATGGAAGAAAATGTAAGATATGTCATTAATGATTTTATGTTAATTGTATGTGAAATGATAATATAGATATTTTTGTATAAATATAAAAATATTTTTATTTTAAATTATGTAAATTTTATGTAATTATGTAATTTAAAATTTTAAATTATGTAAAACATAATTTTAAAAATTAAGTTAACTCTTTTTCTGTTTACTTTTTATTTTTTAATATTATTTATTTATTATTTATTTATTTTATTCACTTATTTTTGAAAGAGAGAAAGTGCGAGTGAGTGAGGGGCAGAGAGAGAGAGGAAAAGAGATTGCACAGCCTGGAGCCGGGCTCGAGTTTACCTGGTGTGGGGCTGGAACTCAGGAACTAAACCATGAGATCCTGACCTGAATCGAGGTCAGATGCTTAACTGACTGAGCCAACCAGGGGCCACCGTTTACTTTTCAAATACAACTATGAAAAAATGTAAAATTTCATATTAGCAGAAGGGGTTGGGGGATGGGAATAATAAATGAACCGTGGAAGATACAGGTGTCTAGTTATAGAGTAAGTCACAGAACTGAAGGGCACAGCATAGAGAATGTGGTCGGTGATATTGTAACAGCTTCTCATGGAGACAAATGGTAGCCACACTTGTGGTGAACATTGCATAATATATAAAGAAGCCCTGTCACTAAAGCAACATTATATGTCAACCATTCTCAAAGTTTAAAAAGTTAAAAATAATAACAAAATTACATATTAGCTGGTATTTGTGGCTTTCATCAGATTTCTATTGGATACTCTTAGATGTATTAGAACTACAATGGGCAGGGATCCAGTTTGGCTAATGCAGTATGTATTGGAGCAAAAAAAACAAAAACAAAAACAAAAACAAAATAAAACAAAAAAAAACAAGAATTTCGTCTTGAATAAGAAGAGCATTATTTTGGTGTCCAATCTGAGTCTGAACCAAAGTTATATAACTTAAGAGCTACCTGATCATGGATCTTTTATTTAACTTCTCTGAGGTTCAGAGATTCTTAATCTATAAATAAATAACAATAATATTAGAGGCTTAAGGTTATGAAAAATGTACTTAGCACAGTCCCTGGTTCATAGAGAGTGCGAAGCAGATTTATTTTTTTCTTCCAGCACTGGAAAAGAGAAAACTGAACTTTGCTTACTCTTCCTCTAATAACTAGCTTTATGTTGGCAGGCTTATCTGTTAGTTTCTGTCAGCTCCAGTTAATTCAGACATAAAACAGGTATAACAATGTAATTGTTTTGAACATCGGTATCTGTACAAATTGATTTTCTGAGTTATTTTCACTCTAAATATTCAAATATTAAATTATTGTATTCAATGACTCAAAATTTTAAAAATAGAAAAAAATTCTCCCAGGGATTCTGGGGTTCTCTTCAGGATTTAGAATTTTAAAATTGAAGTTAAGCTTCACAAAAATGATATACTCAGTAAGATTAATATATTTGACATCATTAAAATGGTGACCACTGTATTTTATCTTCAACTATTTTTTGTTCAATTAAAATACCTACTCCTTAATTTTAAAAGCGTTTGTAAAGTGGCAAGTTTTCTCCACATTTGAGAGAAATGTTTTCTGCCTTAAAGAAACATAGTTGCACTTCTTTAAAAAGCTGATTTGGACTTCCTGAAAGTAAAGATATTTTCTCCAATGAAAATTTTCCATACTTCCATAGCAATCCTGTCTCCATTCTGAAGGGCAAAACTTGCCTAATATCAAGGCAACTTGTTTGGGGAACAGGCAACTTGTATTAACAAGCAACCTGTACTAACTTTGACCTTTATTTTTTTTTCATTTATTTAAGTTTATTTTTTTTTTTATTTTGAGAAAGAGTGAGAGAGAGAGAGAGAGAGAGAGAGAGAGAGAGAGAGGGACAAGGAGAAAAGGAATTCCAAGGAGGCTCCAGAATCATGACCTGAACCAAATCAAGAGTTGGACACTCAACCAACTGAGCTACCGCGGCATTCTGACCTTTATTTTTTAATAGGAATATAAATGTTTCAGTTTAAGCATGGATTAATCTCCTTTCTTTCTTTAATAAAGCATTATTGTGTAAATATGAGGGAAAGAAAATTAAAGGAGCTCACCTGTGTGCAATTCATCTTATTCTCAATTAATGGTGGGGAGTAAGGACTGGCGAGAGATGATCCTAAGGGAAAGGAAAATGAAAAAAAAAGGTGACCTGGACTCTGGGCAAATAGACCAAAGTCATTTGCTATCAACCGACTCCTTACCTATGGAATGCTTTGAGCAGGATGTCCCTGGTTGAGAATTGCTTATGGCGACAATAACATCACCTTACAAATCTACGTACTTATGAGGTAACTTCCTGGAGAATGTCATATAAGCTGCTCAACACTAAGATACACAATGGAGTTAAAATGGAGATGTTACCTAGCTTAAATGCTCCCTGCTGTGTGAGATAACAAGCATATCCTATCCTTTATGTATTTATATAAAACATAAATAGATATACATTATATATATGTGTGTGTGTGTTATGTGTATACATATATTCATTATGTGTGTATATATATTTACGTCACACATTATTCTGAGACTGAGTGCAATGTGGAAGAAAAACCTTTGAGGAGCCATACAAATCATCTCAGGTCTCTTCCTACTTAATTTGTGCTTCTTAATTGCTTGAAATAGAAACAAAACAAAACACTTTAGTAACATTTGATACTGGCTAAGATTCAGGTCTCTGATTTAAGAATTGGATACCAGGTTTTAGCTCAGGATATATTATGAAGAAGCCTGTACTTACATTACTGCTTTACTTTTTGTATATGAATTAGGAAAATAAAAGTGCACCCTTTCCACAAACTTAATCAGATCAACATCAGCATTTAATGATGTCTTGTTTTTGTTTTATAACAAAGAGGGCACTGTCTCTATTCCCTGGAGGAGAGAGGGTTAAAAAAATATGACTCCACCACTCTAACCTGAGCCTATTATCATGATTGTGTAAAATGATTTGTGTGCTTCTTTAAATAATCTGCTATGAAATACTATTTCCACACGTGTAATTTATTCCTCACGTCCTGTCCTCATCCAATGTATGTGATATGTGGGTGCCCTTCGTATGAAAACATTATTCTATAGTGAATGTATTTGATTCAATTATTTTCAGGTTTTTCAATGTAAAAGAAATTGCAACTAAGATTTAAAATAAAAACAATTACAAAAGTAACATGACAAATAAGCTCATATTGAGGGGATATTGTGGTCAGGGACACAATGCCTAGGTCTACTATTACCCTTTTGCCTGCAAAGACTTGTAGGGTAGTGAGCTCTATATTCTCAAGGCAGCTCCCTGTTTTTGAATGGCTATGCTCAAGTATCTGGAGTATATGTCCCTTTCTAGACTATGTTAGTAACTTTTATAAATAAAAATAAGACCTACGATCTATTGTGAATACAGAGCTATGGTGCTTGGACGACAAACAAGAAAGCATTGGGGGTAGTGGGAACGGAGGAGAAAAAGAGGATTCATCAACATGGATCAAGACTGTTACCTAAGAAAAATAGCCAATAAATAGAGAAGAAATAGCAAGAATAATAAGGACGGCTTTTTTTTCTTCCTTCCATTCTTTCTTTCCCTTCACTCTCTCTCTTTCTTCTTTTCCTTTTTTCACTCTTCCCTTCTTCCTTCCTTTGCCTTCCTTCTTAAACTAACAAACTGTAAAAACAGGTTTTGGAATCTAGTGAATCCTTATCCCATTTATGATTGTTTTTTATCATGATCAATCCCATTGCCATGTTTTGCTTGAAAATGTACAGTCTTTGTATCTCTTCTTTAAAAACTTATTTTGGATAGTCATTATATTTTTATATTAATTTTAAAAAGCATCATTTTGCTCACAAGTGCTAGACATAATTATATCTCTGTGTCTCATCTCTCCTACTTCCTGATTATTATTCCTCTTACCTTGAAATATTTTCTCTATTCTTTACTTAAACCCTATGCTTTCTTCAAGGTCTAACACATAACACTTCCATGAATCTTTCATTGATTATTATATGTAATATATACATAGCCACACATTCCTACAGGAGTTCTAAACTTAAAACTTTTGGAAAAATGCAAAAGGGTTAATTGAGAATGACTTATCTCACAATATGTTAGGAGAACCCAACTTCTCAATTTAGTTTGCTCTAAGTAAGACATGCCAAACTAGAGTCTTCATGAATGTAGATATTTTTACTATCTTTTTCACCTCCATCTTCTTAGGACCCAGATTAGTCCCAGCACATTGAAAGAGTTTAGTAAATATTTGTTGAAGGAATGAATGCATAAAACTCATTATAAAGATACAGAGATGATTCATATATTAGCCTTCCAGTTCTGCCAGGTAAAATGGAGAAACTGTTGGCAATAACCCTTAATCCACAGGGCTGTAAGGGAATGACCACGATTTTTTGAATCATTTTCTTGTGATCCTGTTTTATTCTTTTGCTATTTATGATATTGTGCTATGCTGTATTCTCTTTGCTTCAGAGTCTCTTGTTACTAATGCAATTTCTCCAAATTTACTTTATTACTGCCTTTTAGGGATGGCTTAACTTCCACCTGATATGTTATTGAAATTGATTGTATGATGCTATAATTCTAACTTTTCAGAATAGGAATCCTCTCCAGCGATGTTTGTATTGTCATCAAATTCTGAATTCATTTGTACTTTGGGACAGAGTACACTTTAGAAACAAGAATCACTTCCTTCTTGGAGTGAGTTCTGAAAATAGAGAGCTCTTCTGTTTGAGGAGCACCGTGGCACTTCTGCTTTAATGGCATTAAATACGAGTTCCAGTCCACTAACTCTGGGCTCTTATGAACCCAAATGCATGTGCCCACCAGACTATGCACATTATATATGAACATGGAAAACACAGAAGGAGTATTAATGGACAGGTTGTTTTTAAATATTAAAAACTAAATTTGAGGGATGCCTGGGTGGCTCAGTCAGTTAAGCGTCCGACTTCTGCTCAGGTCATGATCTCATGGCTCCTGAATTTGAGCCCCACATGGGTCTCTGTGCTGACAGTTCAGAGACTGGAGCCTGTATCTCCCTCTCTCTCTGTCCCTCCCCTGCTCGCACCCTGTCTCTCTCTTTCTCTCTGAAAAATAAACATTAAATTTTTTTTAAATATAAAAAAATTAAAAATAAAAACAAAGCTAAATTTGATTATATCCCTCCATTTGTTAAAACCTTCTCTGATCCACCCCTCCTCCCCAGTGCCATAAAACAAGAACCATGGCTTGCTATAGTGCACATCAGGACCCTACGTGGCCCCACAGAACCTGTTCTTGCCCACCGGTCTAACATCATCTTCTAGTCTGTTCCCCTTGCTGAACCCACAGTAGCCATACTGGCCCTCTCCACACTGATCTTTGAAAATGTCTGGAAATTTCCGTCTCCAGGTCTCAGCCTTTACACTCATTATTCATTTGCCTGAAATACTCTTTGTATGGCTGACTTTTTCTCCTCATTTACATCAAATGTTGCCTCTTTGAGGAGGCCTCTCAGAATCAATCTGTATGACATTTCTTCTGTGATTACTATTTATGCCATTCCCGTTTCATTTGCTTCATACCACTTATCTCTGATATTATCCTTGCTAGTTTTTTGGCCTTTTAATTGCCTGTATCCCCTCGCTAAAATCCAGTGAAGGACCTTAACTTTAATTATGTCGGAAACACTGGATTCAGCTGCTGATATTGGAAGAAACTGCCAGGATGAAGTGTTGCTGGTTCATGATCATGGGAACAGAAAGAAAAGAAAGAAAAAAGAGATCCATTTTTCTTTTACTTTTTAAAAAGGTACATACATCAGAAGCAAGACAGTATCGAAAAGTTTATAGAAAAATGCAACTTTTTTTTTCACAAACCCTTTTATTTAGCCTTTGAAAATCCTTCTGATTTCTTTGTCATTGTGGTGCTTTCGCATGTTAAGGATGTGTCTTAGTTTGTTAGCTACTTTAACAAAATCTTAGACATCTTAGACAAGATGACTTACCAACAATAGAAATTACTTTCTCCCCATTCTGGGGCCTGGGAAGTCCAAGAGTAAGGTGCTGGAAGATCTGATGTCTGGTGAGGTCCTACTTCCTGGTTCATAGCCATCTTCTCATCGTGCCCTTACATGGCTGAAGGGACAAGGGAGCTCCTTGAAACCTTCTTTATCAGGACAGTGATCCTATTCATGAAGTCTCTATTCTGATGACCTAATTACCTCCCAGAAGTCCCACCGCCAGATACTATCACACTGGGGATTAGGTTTCAGCATATGGATTTTAGAGGGAGGCACAATTCAGGCCATGGCAGGGCGCTAGCCACTTCCTGCAGTTGTTACCACTGTGCTACCTTCATGTGCTCTTTTTGGCTTTTCAGTTATTTGGTTAATAACTTTATAGCCGGTTAACCACATTTTACAGAAAAATTTCTCCTATTATAATAACGGATTTGATTTCTGTCTCTCCAGTGGACTCCATCAATATTTCTATTTACATCTCAGGATGAAAATAGAGGTAAAGGTATGGAGATTTACATAGATATTTACATATATTCCCTAGTTGGATTGGTTGATATCTAGCATCTTTCCTAGAATGTTTTTTGGTTTTTGTTTGTTTGTTTGTTTCATTTTATAGCTCCTTCAGCTTAGGTTAATTGATAGTCAATATTCTCTTGAAAGTTAGCTTTCTTATAGAGAGGAAATGATACTTATGTTTGGTTTTTCGAACTGTGTTACCCTTATGCTACTGACTTAAGATCTAAAAAGGAAGTAATGCTCATATTTTATACAGTTTCTTGCCCCCCAAAATCACTAAGTACCAACAGACAGGGGGTAGTTGGGTAGTTGTCCTCACTGAGAAGGCTTTTGCACCTTTGACATTTGAAAAGATTATGTTGGAGTATTTGATTCCAGGATTTTCAATTATTTCTTTGAGATTGGCAGCTCAGTATATGAATATTAAATTCCCATCTCCAGAAAAGATATCCAGCCACAAAAACACATGCTTGCAGGAAGTAGTAAATAGACTCCTACATTCCGAAGGGATTTTTCTAGTAGTTACATCACAATTCCTTTTTAACAGGAAACTCTCTAGAGAGAGGATTTATGGTAAGTTTCAGGATAGAAAGGGGCTATCTTGTCTCAGAGCCTGTGGCAATAAGATCAGTGTAGGAAAATTCTTAAATTCAAAATGGACAGAAGTGAATAGTGATAGAAAAAAAGATCATTCTGAGTCAAATAATTCAGAAGAGAACGGGAGAAGAAAGAATGAACATGGCGAGCACAAGCTGTTGCTTGTTTTCCAAAATTATGCAACACAAAAAAAGGGAGGATCCTGGTGAAAGTGCAGCTCATATGTGTACACTTTAGTCCTTCTTTTTTTGTTGTTCAATTTGCTTTTTTTTTTCCCCCTCTTTTTGCTAAATGAGATTAATTTTCTAAGTCTGTGAAGTACTTTCTTGTGCCTTTGGCTATTTTCCTAATTCAGAGTTATTTTAAGTGAGTGTACTGAGGTTTTAGAACAGTTATTTAAGGTAAAAGTTCAACCCCACTCTCTCTAGGGAAAACAGTTTAGATAGATCACTTGGTAATTTAGGAGAAAAAGATCTCTTGCTAATTTTGTAGATTTGATTCCCTATGCAGGTTTAACAATTTATTGGGATAAACAAATGCAATTCAGCATTACTCTCAAAAAGAACCTTTAATATGCCAAAGGACCATGATGACAAAAAAATAAAAATTAAAAAAAAAACATTAAAAAGCTTGGCAAGGGGTAAAGGGGCTCGTGAAAAAAAAAAAAATTTCCACAAAGCTTTTTCATACTGTTGTTTCTGATTTATGTACTTTCTAAAAAGTAGAAGAAAAATGAGTCAAATTCAATATTTTCTCAAAATAGACAATGAGTATATCACCTACTTGGATGCCCAGTATATGGCTGGGAATCAAATTAATCATTCTCATGAGGATTAAAAAATAACCTCTCTGCCATGCATTTAATTCCTAAATCTCTGATTTAGGACACTGACTTGTGTTTTTAAATGCCCTTAATGACACATCATTTAACTTTTCAGAGATTAACTTAATCTATCTTTTTGTAAAGTTGAAAATAGCAAAGAAAGTCATTAGTGTTCAAATTTCAGAGGTTAGTGTATCTACCCCATCGTATGATTATTTCACCAGGGGATTTAAACCAGCAATCAAGGTTGTATTGTATGTAGAGAAGGAATAGCAATATAACAATTGGGGGAAAAGTAGAAGTTGAGAAATTGCCCTCTGGGTAAAATGTAAGTGGGGAAACAGCATGATTTATTGCCATGTATGTGGTATTAGCATGTATGTGAGTATAACAAATTAAAGTTATGTTTCTACTAATAAGTAAACCAGCAAATGACAGTGTCCAGGGAACAAGTCTCTAAGAAAGTCTACCTGATAGTTTCATGGTTTCTAAATTAGCCTTTTAAATTTTAATGACAATGTCATAGAAGGAACATCATATTTCAAAGCTTTGGAAATACAATGCAACTTTAGAAATACCACAAGCTTTCTAAGAAATTCTTTGCTCTCTGAAAAATAAGTATTTCAAAAGTTCTGTTATGAAAGTATTTTTGAGATTTCTACTTGTTGGCAGCGTATATATTGCTGTGTTTCCCCAAAGGACTCATCTATCCCAAAACACATTTAAATAAAAATTATTGGATTCAAATGAAAATTTGTTTGATGTTTTTGTTGTGAATTACTCCCCATCTACTTTAAATTTATTTTACCTTTCAGTTTAAAATACCATGTCTTTGGGAAAAAAATGTTTTCTACCTTTTAAATCAAAACTTTGGATTGCATTACAGGAAAAACAAATCTTGTAACAGAGGAAAAGTAAGGTTGAATAGCAAATAAATTAGATTCAGGCTTGAGATAACAGAAATAGCTGTAATCAGAAGATATGTTTTATTATTACAGATGGAGATAATGGTGAGAAAAGTGTGGGAGAATGCCTAAGGCTTATTTTAAGACAAATGTAACAACATATTACCTACATGGCTTATTTTCACATATGTATTTTTTAAAAATGCCTTTTTCTGGAATTCATTTTAGGCAAATTTCATCATTACAGAAGTAAGTTTGAAATTGACAAGCACTATTGGGTGCTTTTGATATATAATATCTACAAGGCCATATGCTATATACAGAGGGATAACCAAACCACGTACAGTTTAATTTCTGTCTTCAAGAAGCTTATAATCTTTTCTGAAAATAGTATGCACTCAAGAAAAAAAACTGAGGCATATTAGTATCAAATGATTCAGTAACAGATTTATAAATTCACAAAGAACAAATATTAAGACATAATAAATGTGCTCATTGGACACTGAAGAATCCAGTCTGTGAAATACTTCAGGGAGAAAGAATACTGAGTTTAAATAGAAAATAGGTGGGAATATGTTATAGAATAAAGAAAAAAAGAAAGGTTGCTGGAAATTTTTTTATTGTATTTTTTTCTTTTTTAAATAGGCTCCACACCCAGCCTGGAGCCTAACACTGGGCTCAAACTATGACATTGAGATCAAGACCTGAGCTGAGATCAAGAGTCAGATGCTTAACCAACTGAGTCACCCAGGTGCTCCTGATTTGAACTTTTGATTCTGGCTCAGGGTAATTAAATTTGAAAAAAGATCTGAACTCATGGCCTAATTTAGAAAATGTTTATAACATTTCTAGATCTTATTTTTCTCATATATTAAATGAAACAGTTATAGTATACACACACACATTGTATCAGTCAGGGAAACAAAACCCATAGGAGGCATTCATTCAGTCATTCATTTATTCGTTTATCATGAGGAACTGAGTCATGTGACTCTGGAGGTGGACAAATCCTATGATCTGCCATCTGCAAGCTGGAGACCCAGGAAAGCTGGTGATGTAATTCAGCCCCAGTCTAAGGGACTAAGAACCAGCAAACAGATGAGGTGGATCCCAGACAAGAGAAGGTGAGATGATAAGGCACAAAGAAAAGGGATGAATTCCTCCTCACTCCACCTTTTTTTCTATTCAGGCCCACAACAGATGAGATGATGTCCAACCATGTTGGGGAGGGAAATCTACTTTCCTGAATTCACCAATTCAAATGCTAATCTCATCCAGAAACACTCTCACAGATACACCAAGAAACGATGCTTAATCTGGTCACTTGTAGCCCACTCAAGTTGACACATAAAGTTAGCCCCTGGACTTACAGTTCCCAGATAAAATATAAGATTTTTATTTGCTAAATCTGGCAACCCTGACTGGACTATATTTTCCTCATTGATTGCACTGAAGTATATGAAGGAACTATGCTTGAAATCTTACCAATTCCTTTAAAATTATGTTCACAAATCTTTTTTTGACTTTTTAAAAGAAGTTTCTGAAGTCAGAAGATGTTATAGTCTCCCCTCAAATGATTTGAGAAGTTATGACAGCACGAGCAGAGTGAGGAAATTCTGCTGAAAGGTATACAGAACAGATGGTACAGTCCACGCATCTATAGTACTAATATTAGTCTTATGGCTCTTCCCATTAGTGCAGATGAGAAAGCCAGGATTAGGAATCATAGGATATTGTATGATTGACTGTGCATGCTTATGTGTGCGTGTGGGTCTCTACCTAACAGGGGAGTTCTCAATGTTATTGCTATAGAATTGTTTGCGACCTAATAGCTGATTCATCACCCAGAGCTGAAACTTATGGAACAATCTGCAAGGTACAGATACGTATTTTGGTTTTTTAAGTAGTGTCTCATTTTGGTGCAAGAAACTTCTTCTTTCCTTTGGGAATAGATCATAGCCCTTTTAATTATTTAATATGCCTTTTATTATCATACATAAAAATTGATTTTTTATTGGTGCATAGTTCTGTGAATTTTAATGTGTGTATAGATTTATTTAACCACCAGTACAATCAGGGCATAGAGCAGTTCTAGCAGTATCCCAAACTCCCTCATCCTTTCTTTAATAGTCAAACTCAACCCCTCTCAACCCTTAGTACCCCTGATCTGTTCCCTCTGTATCTCTATAGTTTGATTTTTCAAGAATGGAATCGTATAGTATGTAACATTTGAGATTGGTTTCCTTCACTCAGCATACCGACTTTGAGAGCTATCCTGGTTACTACATCAATTATTTTTTCCTTTTCATTGTATGATTATTCCATATTTTGTTTATCTCTTCCCCTGATGAAAGATATTTAGTCTTTTCCAGTTTGGGGTGATTATGAATAGAACTGCTATACATATTTGTGTACAGTTTTTTTGTGGGTACATAAACTTTTATTTCTCTAGGGGTTTGGTGGGTCATATGATAAGTGAATGTTTACTGTCAAACCATTTTCTGGGGCATTTCCTGGAAAACATTTCACTTTCCCATTGGCAATAAATGAGTTCTTGTTTCTCTACATCCTTATTAACACTACCCGTACTTTTTTTGAATTTAGTTATTCTAATAGGTGTGTAGCTGTATCTTATTGTGGTTTTAATTTGTATTTTCCTAATGACTGATAATGTTGAACATTATTTTCTATATGTGTTTTTAATGTGCATATTCTCTTTGCTAAAGAACTTGTTGAAGTATCTTGCCCAGTTTTTCTTATTTAAAAAATTTTTAATGTCTATTCATTTTTGAGACACAGAGAGATACAGAGTGTGAGTGGGGGAGGGGCAGAAAGAGAGAGAGAGAGAGACAGACACAGAATCCAAAGCAGGCTCCAGGCTCTGAGCTGTCAGCATAGAGCCCGATGAGGGGCTCAAACCCACAAACTGGAACCATGACCTGAACCAAAGTTGGACACTTAACCAACTGAGCCACCCAGGCGCCCCTTGCCTAGTTTTTAATTAAGTTGTTTGTGTTCTACATTTGAGCTTTATTATTATGGATAAAAGTCCTTTGATGAATATGTGATTTGTAAATATTTTCTCCCAGTCTATTGTTTATGTTTTCATTCAGTAAACATTGTTTTATATACACATATTTTATATGTATATCTCATATCAACATTATATATATATATATATATATATAAATTTTATCTATATCTATATATCTATATCTATCATTGTTTTATGGTTCTAAATGGAATTGCATGAAATCTATAAATTACTTGGGGAAAATTGGCATTATTACTACACTGAATCTTTGAATCCATTAACATTATATATCTCTTAATTTATTTAAATTTTATTTGATTTATTTCAAGTATTACAGTTTTCAGCCACAGATCCTGTATATATTTTGTTATATTGATAAATTAATAATAATATTTTGAGAATTGATCATTTAAATTGGGTTTTTCAATTGTAAATTGCTTCATATATAGCAATTTCCTTGATTTTTGCTGTGTTGATCTTATATCCTCCAAATATTCTAATTCATATATTATTTCGAGGAATATTTTTGTGGTTTTCTTATAATTTTACATGTAGACCATAATGTTATTTCTTCTAACACCAACTGCGACTTCTAATATGATGTTGGATAGGAGTAGAGAGAGTAGAGAACATTTTTGCCTGTGCCTGATCTTAGCAAGGAAACATTCATCTTTAAGGAAGATATTACCTGTAAGTTTTTTGTAGATGTCCTTTATCAAATTGAGTATTCTCTTCTACTCTCAATTTGCTGAGAGTGTTTATCATAAAAGGATAATGAATTATAAAAATATTTTTCCTGCACCAATTGATAGGATCATTTAGGCTTTATAATTTAGACTATTAATATGGTGGGTTACATTGATAATCTGAGTATTTAATCAGCCTTGCATTACAAGGATAAACTTCATTTGGTCATGTCCTGATGTTTATGAGGGATTGTTTTATAATTTTTTAAACTGTTTTTATCTGATTTGTGTATCAGGGTAATGACACTTCATAAAATAGGTTGGGAAATGTTCTTTCTTTTATTTTCTGGAAGTGGTTGTATAGAATTGGTGTTATTTCTTCTTTAAAATCTGGTAGGATTTATCAGCTAAATTATTTAGGCCTGGTGATAGTGTTTCTGGAAAGTTTTAAATTATAAATATAATTTTGGTAATAGTTCTGGAAATATTACAGTTACCTATTTCATACTCTGAGTTTTTTTGTAAATTGTGTGTTTTGAGAAATTAGTAAATCTTACCAAAGTTGATGTATTTATATCTTTAGAGTTTTTCATAGTAGTTTCTTATTTTCCTTTAATTTCTGTTGTGGATATGGTAATGATATCTCTTTCATTTTTGAAACAGGTAAATTGTATCTGCTCTCTTTTTTTCATTGTCAATATCGCTGGAGATTTATCTTTTTCTAACAGGCAAGTTTTATCTTAGTATTATTTCTCATCTACTTAATTTATGTTTGTTTTGCTCCTCTTTTTCTGTTTTCTTTACATAGAAGCCTACATAATTAACATGAGATCAGTGTTTTTTTTATGAAGAAAATATTCACTACTACAAACTTTCTCCCAAACTTTGTTTCATCAGCTTCACAGAATTTTTCTATGTTATTTTTCCATATTTTCTTTTGGTTCAAAATAGTTTTAATTTTTTCTCTTTAACCCATGGATTATTATTTTTTTAATTACCCAAGACAAGGTTTATCTTGGTTAATTCTTCATATGTATCTATAAATGTGTGTTTGTGTGTGTGTGTGTGTGTGTGTTGTGTGTATCTATTCTGCTGTTAAAAAGAATATTCTATAGATGCTCATTAGGTCCAGTTGGTTGATGGTTCCATTCAGTTCTTATGTATCCTTTTCTGAGTTTCTGTTTACTATTTTTATCTGTTGCCTAGACAGGAATTATTATGGGTTCCATTGTGTCCCACCAAAATGCTATGTTGGAGTTCTAACCCCCCCGTACTACAGAGTATGATTTTATTCAGAAACAGGGCCATTGCAGATGTAATTAGTTCAGATGATGTCATACAGGATAGGATTCAACCCTAATCCAATGTGAACAGTATTCTTATAAATAGGAGAAATTTGGACATATACACAGAGACAATGTCATGTGAAGAGAATGGAGACCAAGGGATGCCAAAGACTGCCAGCAAACTAAAAGAAGCTTAGAAAAGAGTCATGAAACAAAATTTTCCTTACAGCCAACAGAAGAAGCCAAACCTGCTGACTGCTTGATCTTAGACCTCTAGACTCCAGAATTGTGAGACAATTCATCCCTGTTGTTTAAACCACCCAGTTTGTGGTACTTTGTTATGGTGACCCTAGGAAAATAATACAGAAATACAGATGCCTCTATAACTGTAGATATTTCTATCTCTTCTTTCAGTGCTGTAAGTCATTACTTCATGTGTTTTGAAGGTCTGTTGTTACAAATGTACACATTTAGAACTGCTATATCTTCTTAGGGAATTAACCCGGTGGCGGTGGCGTGTAAGCATTGAATTGCTTCTCTCTTCTTGCTTTCCAAGTTCTGTCTTTGTCTTTGTCTTTCAAAAGCTTAATTTTGATATGTGTTCACTTCCTGCTTGAGCAGAGCCTCCAGGTTAACTCACGGTGAGGGCTTAGGGCCTTCTCAGATCTTTTCTGCAGGTGCATTTAGACCTGAGCATGTACTGCTATTCTTGCATGTGGGCTTCTAGATTCCATGAATCTGTTGGAGCTTCAAAGCCACTATGGTCATCTCATTCTCCAGTTTTTTCTTTAAAGCCTTTTTGGGTAGCTTCTTGTGTGCTCCAACTGTTATCCACTTCCTCAGATAGCCATGCATTCCATAAATTGCATCTAATTGCTTTCAATAAATGCCCCTGGAGAAAAGGCAGTTCGCAATGGGAAATCTGAGTCAGGTCAAATAAAAACAGCCTTGCAAGTGGGGACTTCCAGGATATCACCTGACAGGTCAAATTATGACATTTTCTGGGAATGGGGTTTGGAAAGAGCTCCAGCCCATTTCTCCCTCCTCAGTGTTTGCCAGGATGCTGGTTTTCATTGTGATTGCAGCTGTCAGTTTTCAAGACAACCGCCAAGCTGGAGAGAGGTGATCGGTAATAGAGCAAGTTAAAATACCACAAAGCTTGCTGTTCTCAATGAGATTCAGCCATTTTTCTTGAATAAATACTCCCTGAACTGCTGCAACTTTGGCTAATTTGTAGCATTTTGAAAAGTTAATTATTTCTGTTTTGTCACTTCCCTTATTGCTTTTATGGAAAGGGTAATTTTTAGAGGTCTTTATTCTGCCATTTTTACTGATATCACCTTTAGCCTTTTTCTTTTTTCTTTCTCTCTCTCTTTTTTTTTTTTAGTATTTGTATGGCATAATTTCATCCATCTTTTTATGTTTACCCAACGTATATCATTATATTCAAAGAAAATTTGATGTAGATTGCATAGATTGCATATTTTTAACCCATGACTTTTAATCCATTCTGATGGTCCCTATCTTTTAATTGGTTTGTTTGAAACATTTACATTTATTATTAATATATTTGAAATTAAACCTACCATTGTATTATTTGTTTTCTAAATGTTTCTTTTGTATTCTGAAACTTTCCCCTGTTCCTGTGTGGTTTTTTTTTTTTTTTTTTTTTTGCATGCTATTTAAACATTATATAGTAGTGCAATTTCTTTTCTTTCTTTCTTTCTTTCTTTTTTTTTTAGTAAGTCTCTTTGTATATTTGCATCTATGTGGGTATGTGTTCAGTTCTACACTCACCTCAAATTGAATACACAAAACTTATTACAATATAGATTTCATTTTCTCTGTCCCTTCATGTTATCACACACACACACACACACACACACACACACACACACACACACACTATCAGTGATCAAATGTCTTATTAAAAATTTAAGAGAAAAGCAGTATATTAAATTATCTGGAATCTTACTATTTGTGAGATTTGTTTTCTACTTGATGTTCCAGATTTTCTTCTGTTATCATTTTCCTTCTTGTAAAGGTCAATTTACACAAATTGGTCAATACTTTATTTACCAATACTTTAAGGGCAGGCTTAGCTTTCCTTTATCTGAGAAAGGACTTATTTTATCTTCCTTCATGAATGGTATTTTGCTGGCTACAGAATTCTCAGTTGACAGTTGTCCTTTGTTTTTTGCACTTTAAAAAGATAGTTTCATTTCTTTCTGGCTTTCATGGTTTCCAATGAGAAACCCATAATTATTTGTATTGTTGTTCCCTCTATGGATAATGTCATTTTTCTCTATTTTCAATATTTTTTGTTAGTCTTCAGTTTTAGCAGTTTTATTATGGTTCTGGGAATATATTTTCTTGTCTCTGTCATGTTTAGGCTTTTGTTAGCTTCTGGTATCTATACTAAACTTTGAAAGTAAAGACTTATACTAAACTTTGAAATATTTAACCATTATTTCTTTAAATAATTTTTTAGCATCACATTCTTTTTTTCCCTCTTTTCCGGGATTCTGATGACATGAATGACTTTTTTCAGGAATTATTCAACTTTTTTCCATGTTTTATTTCCCATTTGTTCATACTGGATAATTGCTACTGATATATCAAATTCACTGACTTATCTCTAATTCATTCAGAGATTTATATCTTTTATTTATGTAGAGATAGATTGATAAATGGATAGATAGATACTTATTTCTGAGGTTTTCTATCGTCCCATTGACTTCAAAATACTGCAATGGGAGTTTATCAGAGTACTTTTATAGTAGTTCTTTTAATATATTTTTAATGTTATTTATTTTCAAGAGAGAGAGCAGGGGCAGAGAGAGGGAGACAGAGGATCTGAAGCAGGCCTTGAGATGACAGCAGAGAGCCTGATGCAGGGCTCTAACTCAGGAACCATGAGATCATGACTTGAGCCAAAGTCAGATGCTTAACCAACTGAGCCACCCAGATGCCCTTATAGTAGGTTTTTTCTTTTCTTTTTTTTTTTTTTTAACTTTTGTAGCTTAATTCCAAAATTTGTTTCATCTCAACATTATTATCTTTTCCTATATGAACAGAGACTGTCCTGGGTCTTCTGCATGCCAAGTGATTATGGATTGTACCTGGATCCTTCAACTATTATGTTACAAATCTCTGGGCCTTATTTAAATCTTATGGACAATACTTATTTTTTTTAAATACGAAGTTGATATGGTTAGTTTAAGGCTACAAGTTCCAAACTCCCTACTATGGGCCAATTCCAGTATAGTTTTCAAATCTTTTCAAATTCTGTTTGAATTTGTCTCAAGTGTCTGCCACCCATTGGCCAGTCTGGGCATGATCTCTGGCTGTTAACTGATTTCTCATATATATATATTTTTTTATACTAACTAGAATTCAGTCCATTTGTGTATAGTTTGGAGATGAGCCCGGGGGTTTATAAAGAACTTTACAGGATTGCTTTTCTGAAATCCTCCCTCATGCTGATCTCCCCAGTACTCTCTAGGTGTTTGGGGTCCTCTGTTTGATCCTCTGACCAGTGATCTGGGGATTTGCTTGTCCTGTTCTACTGTCCTAATTCAGGGCCATGTCCACATCTGGGACCAAGAAGCAAGAGGAGAGAGAGAGAAAGAAAGAGAGAGAAAGAGAGAGGAACTGAAAGCATCAGAGGTTTGCTACCTCCTTGGAATCACAGGTACTTTAAACAGAGAGGAAGATTGGCCTCCTTCTGACTTGCAGCCCCACTGGTCTCCCTCATTGCCACTGTTACTGTCATCACTGGATACCCTGGGGCTAGTACACAATAAAATGATGATTTTTCTTTTAAATGGAGGAAAGAAAAGACAAAACAAAACAAAATCGAGGGATATCTACACTCTTCTGGGTGTTAGGCTGCCCTTCCTTTCCTACTTTTCAAACTAGAACCAGAAGCCTTCTCCAGGAACTCTCCCTGTTTACAGCCTAGTGCTCACTTCTGTTTTTGGATTGCGTTGAGATCAGGTTGGGGGATACCAGAGGGAAAAATGAAATGGTAAACTCACTGTCCATTCTTTGATATTTCAATTGTCCCCCTAAAGTTCGCAGTACTCTTTACTTTATATAATTACCAAATAGTAGTTCCATACATTCTGTTTAGGTTTTGTAGTTCCAGTCTATGTCATAGTCAGGGTATCTACACCACTTTACCTAAAACAAGAACCCCAATAGACTCTGCTTGAATGCAATTGTATCACTATATAATCCTGAAATATTTACTCAGAAACAACATGATGTTTATGTACTTTAGTATCTAGCCAGATTGCCTTAGTTCAAATGCTAACTCTGCCACTTACTAGCTCTGAACTTTGTACAGATTATTTGAACTCTTTATGCCTGTGTTCTCATCTCTTTAAAGGCAACAAGGATGATAATGGTATTTCCCTTTCAGTAAATTATTTAGTTAATATATGTGAGTGCTTAGAATAGTTCTTGGCACATGAAGAGCTTCATAGAAGCTTTGCTGTTATAGTTTTGAATTAAAATACAGTTTTTAAGGGCACCTGGGTGGTTTAGTTCGTTAAGGGTCTGACTAGTGATTTCAGCTCAGGTCATGATCTCAAGCTTCATGAGATCAAGCCCTGCATTGGGCTCTGAGCTGACAGTGTGGAATCTCTCTCTCTCCTTCCATCTGCCCCTCCCCCACCCATGTGCTTTCCCCCCCTCAAAATAAATAACATTAAAAAATAATAAAATACAGTTTTTGATGTACCATCTTTGTTAGACAATCTCAATACTACTAATCAATAGTAGAAATATTAGGATATATGTGAAGTTACTTGTTCATTTCAGACTTTCTAAAAATGTAGATCATCTCTTTCTAGTTTTGATTGCCACTTTCCCTTTTTTCTGCACTTTTTCTTTCAGCACTTTTTATCAGATTGTCCTATGAAGATGCAGTGTTCATGACCTGGTCTGACCACTGTAGCAATTAAATCACATAATCAGCAAGCTAATTTCGTAGTGCTTTGAGAGGACTATTAATTGTTGATGTATATATTTTGGAGAAAGTCAAATATTGGGCAAAGGGCATGTGCTGATAGTCATGCATCAGCCAGGAATTAAAGGGAAACTTAAAATCAAGCTTCATCAGGATGAAGATAACAATCAGATGACTGATGCTCTAATGTGATGGGGCCGGGGGGGTGGGGAAGACCATCTCTCACTCTTCCCCCTCTACTGAGGTTAGTTAGGTCATTAAGAACAAGTTCTACAGGTTACAGAGAATTATTACCAGATTTTTTCCCAATAATATCCACAGCAATTTAAGCTGAAAATCAAAACGGAACACACTTCTGTATTTGATACCTGGACAAAACAAGATAATAACATAATTTCATTTGAAGGATATTTTGTATCTAGCATAAAGGAAAGTTTATAGTGGTCTTAGAAAAGTTTATAGATTCTGATTAAAAGTCAGGACCCTCTATGTATCAATGTGTGTATGTGTACATATGCATATATGCGTATATATAAGCATTATTAGTTGAATGTATGTGCATATGTTTGTTTTGGAGCAGTTTGTTGTCCAATGAGATGCAATGGATTAAAAATAACTATTTAGGTATGTACTTTCTTAAGATTAAAGGAACCTTAACATATAAGAGCAATATTCCAGGAAATAACAATAAGACATTCCTAATGAAAGTCATAATCATGTGTTCTATACCTGAAATTCTGGTTTTCTAGTAATCACTATATATAAACACCAGAAAATGAGGTTATGAGTGGTTAATTAATGATCATTAAATCATATCACATATCAATACATTTGATACCCGAAAGTTTTGATTTAAAATAAGAAACAAAAACCATTTGGATTCATGTGTTTGAAAATAGGACCCGGACTGGCTTTAGCAGAAAAGAAATTTTGGTTCTCATGCAACAGAACATCCATAGGCAAGGCTGATTTTTGGCATGGCCCGAACAGGAACTTTGGGATATCAGGGCTAGAGTTCTTTTATTGTTGGCCTTTGTGTAGAAGTCTCAGGCTCTGTATGCAAGAAGCAGTGGGTGCCAAGAAAGTGGGGTGGGGAGAAGGGAGCACAAGCGAAGCTGTCTACCGTCAATGGGAAAGTACCCTCACTGCCATTGTTCAGAATTGCTGCAAATTGTGAAAATAAAAATCACTCTTTTAGTAGCTTTCAGTATTAATTTTAAGTTTCTACATACAATTCATACCCTATTGCCTAAATACAGGGGTGACATCTACTGCCCTCATTATTCCCACATCATGCAGAAGGAAGATTATGGATGGCAGCAATTCCATCCCTTATATTATTTCAAGAAGAAAGACACCTGCTTCCCTCTCAGGCATCTCAGAAAACTCCCCACTGTCATAATCCCTCTGATTTTGAACCTACAGATATTTGAACCAATGCCTGTGGCTGGGGAATGCACCAAAGTAATTAGCTTAAGCCAATCAGGGTATATGCTAACTGTATCCATACCACAGTAGTAACAGTAGACAAAAGGTGTCTTCCCAAAGGGTAGTCAGTGTTGTCTTTTCTAAAGGAAAGATGGATGGATTGTGGACAGTTGAGTATACTTTCCTTAGAATTCTTTACATACTTATCCATGTGATGATTTGGTATAATGGTAAAAGTGTTGATTATTGAATGTGGCTTCGAGTTGCAAGGCGGCATTTTTGACCCAACTTCATTTTAACTCTCTTTCATACCATGACATGCACCAGAGGATCACTCATTTGAACCACACTTCTGTCAACAGAAACAGAGACGAAATAACCCAGTCTACAGAACATGTGTCAATTATTACAGCTATCTATGCTAAGTCTATGACTAACCACATGCATAGAATTTTCAGTGAGGTCCATATTTGCATCTGTAGTTGGTTAAATATATGAACTTCTGTTCCTTGTTTATTTGTCTTGACAGGTTGAATAGACAACCATAAAACACAATTGAATATATCCTTGAGAAGTAGTGACATTACTGACGTTAGCCTTTTGCGTGTATCCTGTCAAGGTATCCATCTCTTTCCATATGAGTTTCTGCAGAAAACACAAATAAAGGAGTTATACCGTATTTGCCACTGTACACTTGGTTAATTCTAGCAAGTCTGACGTGATAGGTGTGGACTGCACTGCAAATTGACAAACAACGGTCCACGGATCAAATCTAACCCTGCTTGTTTTTGTAAACAAGGTTTTATTGAAACGAAGCCCATTCATTTGTTTATTGTCTACATCTGCTTTCACCCTACAATGGCTTGAAAAGTCTAAAATATCTACACTCCTGCTTTTTATAGAAAAAGTTTTCCAACACCTGTCTATACTAATGGCTTACATTTATTAGGCACTTGCTCTTTACCAGACGCCGAGATAAAACCTTACCATAATCATTCTAGAGATGAAAAAAAAGAAAAACCAGAAATAGATAAATATGTAGTCCAATGTCAGCTAATCAGCATGCACAGAGACCCGACTGGAAACTGGATTTTTTTTTTTTAAACAATTCACCTAACTGCTAATTCTTCACATGCTGAAAGTTTTCTAATTTCTACTAGGTGCAGGAATAAGATAATGAACTTAGGAAGAGTTGAGTAATGTGAAGAGCTTTTGAATTGAAGCTCTAGGCTCAGTTTTGCCATTCATTAGCTCTAAGGATAAAGAAATCACTTCAAATTTCCTGTCATCAGCTTTTCCCTTGGTGAAAGGAGGCAGTATAAGGTGACCACTGAGGCCCCTTTCAGTTCTAAATATCTAAGATATTAAGCTATCAAAAGGGAAAAAAAAATCTCTTATCTCTCCAGAATAAAGTAGATTTAATACAACCTAAACAAAATTAGCTAAGAAAAGACCGTATGAAATAAATAATGGGGTGCCTGGGTGGTGCAGTTGGTTAAGCATCCAACTTTTGATCTCGGCCCAGGTCAGGATTTCACGGTTCGTGAATTTTTGAGCCCCGTATTGGGCTCTGCGTTGATGGTGTACAGCCTGCTTTGGATTCTGTCTCTCCTTCTGTCTGCACCTTCCCAGCTTGTGCTCACTCTCTCTCTCTCTCTCTCTCAAAATGAATAAACAAACAAACAAATAAATAATCTTTAAAAAAAAAAAAGAAAGAAAGAATTACATCCCAAGGAAGAATATTAACTAAAATTTAACTGGCTCTGTTATGGATATTCATTAGTTGGTAAGTAGACATAAAACAGGTTTGAGCAATTGATTTGGGGGCAAAACTAGGGTCAATAAAGGGTAAATATTTAATAAAAATAATTCTTTCCACTTGTACTCCTCTATCATCATTGGACTGTATATTTGATCATGGATATTTGTTTACATTTTAAAATCACATAACCTGAAAAATTCAGTTAATTGTCTACAAGGTTAAATTACAGAATGAAATTCCTTCTTAAAATAATGGCGTGTAATTCCTGCAGACATCATCAAGCATGCAAACTTCTCTGGTGTAGCTCTCTGAATTTCAGGGAATACTGTGCAACTATAGAAGAGCAAACTCCTCATACAATGTAATCTGGTCTTTTCTTTTGAGGAGCAAGAAGTTTGCCCCTACAACATTCACATTTCTTCTTAAAATTTCTCATACTCTATAGTCAATTGCAATAAATGTTGAGTCCATTTGTCAGGGTAGAGAGTAACCGACATGCTGAGGACCGCAGACAAATTGGAGGAACTTGATGTATGTATTCGTCTTCATTTATCAAAGGTTATGTACACAGATGAGAAGAACCACAGAGATGTATAGAAACATGAGTCTTTCCGTGACAAAAGAAAATCTATCAGCTAACCACACTGGAAGAAACATTGCTGTTTCAGTGATAGTGTTAGGGAAGCAGCCCTCCTACAGCGTACACTTCGAACTGGTACTCAGTGACGCTTGCGGAGCTCCTTCAGTGGCGTTTGGTTACAGTTCATATGTGCACAGATAGGACACATTTTATTTTCTTCTTCTTCTTCTTTTTTTTAATGTTTATTTAACTATTGGGAGATAGTGACAGTGCAAGCACGGGAAAGGGAGAGAGAGAATCCCAAGCAGGGTCCATGCTGTTGGCACAGGGCCCGATGTGGGGCTTGATCTCATGAACAATGAGATTATCACCTGAGCCGAAAGCAAGAGTTGGACGTTTAACCGAATGAGCTACCCAGGCACCTTGACACATTTAGTTACTCAGGCATAAACTTTTGTGTGTATGTGTGCCTGCGTGCATTGTACATGTGCATACACATATAGGTGACTGTGCCATCAATTTTTCTGGCATGCAAGACTTTGGAGACAGGTGTTTCAGAAATCTATAAAGGTAAAGCTGGAAAATGTCTGTGTGAGTTAGTCATTCTCCTGAGCGCTGCTTAACTTCGCCACACAGAAAACATCATAGAAATCCTAGCAAGAAAAGACCCACTGGCCATAGTCTTTGACAAAAGCTGGTTCCTTCTCTCTAATTAACTGTATAATTTTTAAAAAATTGTTTCTATTATGATGGTGATTGTATATGTTTGTGTGGCATGGGTGGTGTATGCATGTGTGTTTGTGTGTATATTTCCAAGGGATACATGGAATCAGTATGGTGGCTGGAATCAGATCAACTTGTGCCATACAGATCAAATGACATGACTGGAGGGGCGCCTCGGTGGCTCAGTCCATTAAGCATCCAACTTCTTGGTTTCAGCTCAGGTCATGATCTCATGGTTCATGAAATCGAGCCCTGCATTGGGCTATGTGCTGACAGCTAGGAGCCTGCTTGGGATTCCCTCTCTCCCTCTCTACTCCTCCCCAGCTCACGCTGTCTCTGTCTCTCTCAAAAATAAAGAAGCTTAAAAAAATTATTAAACAAATGACATGACTTGAAATAAATGAAAATATCTGAAATAATTAATGTATTGTTCTCTGATTCAACATGTGTGTATCAATTTTCTTAGTTTATACTATTTTATCGATCTATTCATTCTTTTAATAATAATACTTCTATCTTATAAGTACTGTTCTTCAAAAGAAGTGTTATTTTCTAGGACTTCTAATGAACATTTATTTTTAGAAAGGATTTTATTTCAAACTTATGAAACATTTGTATAATAAATCACCAAAAGATGTAGAATTACATCATCTGGTTATATTTATGTTCATGAATATAATGTGACTTTTTTCCCTTCACATAGGTCTGTGCTGCTGTCAACCTCAACCTTTCGAAGTGACATTTTCATTTAGAATCTTATCATTTTATAATTATTACTTTTCAGAACTCCCAGGGAGTGAACAAAAGCTTCCTCTTTGTATTTCCATTGTTACGTTTCTTTGAAGAACAAATTAAATTTTGACTCTGGCCAAAATAAACTTTTAAATGGCAAAATAAATCTAGAATTATGTGAAAAAGAAAATGTAGGGAACGCTTGACTCTGGATATCATAAGTTCAGGTGTATTTAAGATAATTTACTACCATGTTTTCTTTTCTTTGTGCAAGGCTGTGGCGCCATATGCTCCCTTTGTAGTAGAGAAGGGAGGGAAGAGCTAAGGTCTGAAAAACATTACTACAGAATGAACTGAAGAAACTAGTTAGTATATCATTCTCTCCTGTCCTGAGAACAAAGACACAAGGCTGAATTTTCTTTCACAGCTCAACTCTCATCTATCTTTTACGTACCCTTTCCCTATTAATGTCAATGATATGAGGGTATATAGGAGTCTATAGTCTGAATCTATATAGTTAACTGCATTAGCTCAATGTACCAATAAAAAAATTAACAACCCCCTTGGCATTTGGGGCCATTTACCTAATCTTCTCCCCCAGGTATCTTGACCCTATGGAAGTAAAATAGACACTTTCATTTGCCATACACAGCTGATATGCCAAATGGACTTTGGTGCTTTAAATTTATTAAAGTCATGATTCGACTTTCACACAAAGTGACTCAGTAAGCTCTCTTGGCTCTGTCCCTGCAAGTTGCCATATTCATGTTGGTTTTTGTTTTATTCTGTTTTTTTTTTTTCCTTCTTTTTTCTTTTTTCCCCCCACAGTTCACCATATTGCTAAAATAAATCGCCTTCTCTGTTTCTTTGTTTTGGCTTCCCCTGTGTTTTCCTTTGATTTTTATGTTCATTTCTCCTATTCTCATTCTTGCTTCTGGATTCTTACCTTGCCTCCTGCTGAGTGTAAATACACCTTAAGGCAGTACTGCTGATCAATTAAAGAAAGAAACAAAAAGCAGAGCTATTTAGGTAAGGAAGCTATATTGCATCTTTACTCCAAGAATGGTGTTGTGAGCATATACTTTCATATGCGTTCAAAATACTCTGAATGGTCAGTCAGTATGTTGTGAAAGATTTTTTAAAAACAATACTTGGAAATTTTTCCCTTTAAGGACACTGGTATTCCTTAGTTTGGTAAGATTCCTCATTTCCCAGCTCTATCACAGTGTCTGACATAGTTTGGTTTTTAACTGGCTTCTTGTTTTACTAAACATTCACATTTTATTCGTTTTATATTTATTGCTTTTTGAAGGCTTTTTGTTTGTTTGTTTGGGTTTGGTTTTTTTGTACTTTGTTTTACCCATTTGGTCCTGTTCTTCCTTTCCTTACTTATTTTTTTTTTTCTTCATAACTTCTCAGAGCCTCAATTTTTAACATGTTAAATGGGTATGTACTTACATACACACACACAAACTAATCTGAAGGATTAAGAGAAGCATTGGTGCTATCCCAAAGCTGCTATGCTGATAAAATGTTCCAGAGTTCCCTGTGTTAATATTCGTAAATGAAAAAAGGCCATGAGAACCCTTTTTGTGTGATGGGAAACTGAGTACTATAGCTAAGTTCCTCTGATACAAGAGCTATTTAATGTTCAATATCTCAGGATGTGCTGTGGTTATTGGAAGAAAGCCCAAGATATGACTTCTCATCTGGAAAATAACAAAATAAAAATGATGCCTTAATTTTCATATGTTGACATATTTTTATCTTTATATCAAGATCATTGACATCTCTTTTCTGAATAGATAAAGAATCTGGAACTAAAAGAGGGAAGTGCTCAAGGGCATTTGGCTTGTAGCTTTTTTTTTAAGTTTATTTATTTATTTTGAGAGAGAGAAAGAGAGAGAGCACAGAGCATGTGCATGAGTGGGGGAGGGACAGAGAGAGAGAGAGAGAGAGAGAGAGAGAGAGGGAATTCCAAGCAGGCTCCATGCTGTCAGCACAGAGCCTCATGCAGGGCTTGATCCTATGAACCATGAGATCGTGACCTGAGCAGAAATCAAGAGTTGAACTCTTAACTGACTGGCCCACCCAGGTGCCTCAATTCATAGCTTTTAAAACCTGATTTAAGAGTCTTGACATCAAATCCTTGACTTTTTTTTACCCTGCTTTGTTGACTTTGGGGCTTTTGTGCCACTAAGTTGCGATATAGTTGAGTAACTAAGCACTGAGTCTGCCAGGTTTCAATTAACATTCCATTTCCCTCACCATGTAATTGTTTAACATTGTAACAACTAACATCTCCGTTTCTCATCTGTAAAGTGGGGAAAATAATAGTATGTAGTCTGTCTATATAAGATTGAGAAAGAGATTTATGTTAAGAAATTGGCTTACATAATTGTGGGAGCTGGTAAGTTTAAAATCTATAGGGCAGACTCAACTGGCAGTAATCTCAGGAAAGGATTGAAGTCACAGTCTTGAGCCCCATATCAATAGGGTAGGCCAACAAATTGGACCCCAGGGAGGGTGTGTGTGGTACCATCCTGAGGCAGAATTCTTTCTTAACTGGGAAATCACAGCTTTGCTCTTAAGGCCTTCAAATGATTGGATAAGGCCCACCCACATTATGGAGGGTAATTCCATTCACTTAAAGTCAGGTGATTATAAATGTTAATTACATCTACAAAATACCTTCACCACAATGTGTAAAATAGGGTGTACCCCCAACCACTGGACACCAGAGCCTGGCTAAGCTGACATAAAATTAACCATCACACGTTTTGGTGTAGAATACCAGTTTGTGTGATGGGAAACTGAAGCACTTTGGAGGGACAGAGACTGGGGATCATTCTTTGTAAGCCTGGGGAGGGTCTTGATTCATACTGCCTTAGATTCTTGCTATGGATTGTCATGGCCATTGAGACCTCTGCTTTTCAAGTGCTCCCCTCTCCAACTTATAACGTTATGGGCTTTGGCAACCTGCTTATTCCTATGTGGCTCCTCAGATTCCCTAGCAGAGAGGGTGCTAGTGATACTTTCCTTATGATGGGAGGGTGTTTGCTGGGAGCAAATAAAGTAACACATTAAATCTTATAGGACAATGCCTGGCATGCACAAATATTCCTTACAAATTAGCCTTTTTTATTATTTCATCTCGTCCTCAATCTCCATGTGATTGGCTTATTAGTAGGGTAAAAGATAATTTTGCAAAACTGGGACATACTTGAGAATGAAAGGGGTTTGTGAATGTTTACTCTGGTAAAGCAAACATAGACCAGTGTCCAGGGAAAACCAGGCCATATGGTTAGCCGAGCTGTACTGAAATTTGCTGTGGATTTCCTTTCAGAGTTGAAAGTGCTTAATACATTAAGTTTCTTAACTTTCTGAAGTGTTTTTTTCTTTTTTCTTTTTTTTTTTTTTTTTTTTTTTTCTTCACAACTAGTTAGTCATCACATATAGTTTGATTCTGGCAGCTAGGATGGACACAACTGCCTTAGGCAGGCTCTATTCATTCCTTGCGGGTAGGTGGTGTTAGATAAAATTTAATTTTTCCTGAGGGTCCCTGCAGATGGAATTTAGCTAGCTTTATGGCATCAGATTCAATGCCTTCCTGCTATTATTCAATATGTAGGTTATACCCACATGGAGGCTGGTCTGCCAGCCAAGTTCAAATCACTGAATAAATGATATTTATAGTTATCTCTTTTTTTCTATGAGCAAGACAATTTCCACCTCAGGAATTCCATGCTGCTGTAACAAAACTATGGCATGCTTAATCCATATAACATGTGGAATAGGGATACAATGGGGGAAGTAAACCCACTTTATAAATGGCAAATAATATATTTGATTCAGTTGCTTATATTGCATGCCCTTTGCTTTGGTTGCACTCTTTTTCCCCACTCCAATTTTAAGGAAGTAATATGTTTTCTCACCTTTGTCTTTTCCGCCATGATTAGGCTATCACTGACAGCATCTATAGCTTCAAATTCCAAAAGTTCTCTAAGAGTAATCCACAAGGTTTACATGGTATACTGTTCAGGGTTCACTCAGAAGAGCAGATATAGAATAAGGAATTTAGGAGAATGATTAAACTTTACACAATTCTGGTTGAGCAGTCTATGTAAACCTGCCATACCTGCATCTGGTGATAAGTCTAATGTCAGTAAGGACATCAGCTGGGAGGATAGATAGATATAGAGTAGGGGGTGCCAAGCAATAATAGCAGGAGCCTGTGAGGGCAAACTGGGATCACGCCTCTCTCTCACTGCCTCCAGTACCAACGATGCAGGTGATCTGCAGGGTCACCTGGCCCCCCTTGTGCATGTGTATGTAGCTCAGGGTTCTGTGCAGTTGAGGAAGAAGTCCCTTAAGTCTGGCTGCTGTCTATACCCTGAAGATGAGTGACAATATCAGCAATCACATAAGTGAGTGGCAATAGGACCCACCCTAGGGTGACTTAGACCACGAAAGTATCTGCTTCTTCACTTCTGCCTTGCAAATCTCGCACAAATTTCTCTGATGGCCACAGGAACCTAGCTATAGGAAAAGGAATTCTGGGAAATGTAGTTCTAGCTAAGCTGACACGGGATAAAGATACCACAACGGGTGTCAATAAGTTTCTCATGGCAAAATGTAAATTGAGAAGTGCTTAGCTAGTCACAGTTCTGAAACTATTCTTATTCCCCAGTCGTAGGACACTCTGCTCCAATGGCGTCTTCTGCAACTAATCTCGGTGACCTGCACATTGTTTGAGAACTACATTATGGCAAAACTGAGTCATGTTAGGACAAGACCACCACCTAATTTCAAGACCTCATCTACCTCTACTTGTAAAGAAATTATTTAGGTTGTTATGCTCAGAAAGCAGAGTGTGGTCGACAGTTACCAGTGTTGACTCTCAGATGGTTTAAACCATGGCTCTTCCTCCTACCAGTTATATGCCCTGGGGCAATCTGTTCTAGCTTTCTCATCTGTGAAATGGGGATAATAATAGCAATGGCCTCCTCTGGTGTGGGCATTAAACATTTCAAACATATAAAATGCTTTGATCACTGCTGTGCTTAATAAATCTTGACCAGTAGACTTATACCGGAAATCCACTTTAATAATAATTTGTTGTACAGCATTTCAAACTCCTCATGATCAGAAAAATTAATCTGCTTTACCTTTTTAAAGATAGTCTAACCTTCAAAAGAAAATGCTATGTTGAATATGGATCTCTATTTTGATTCTACACCTTGTCATTTATGTTCCTATAGGAGAATTCTTTCCTGAACCGATTTTTTTAAAATTTTTTAAATGTTTATTTATTTTTTGAGAGAGAGAGAGAGAGACAGAGTGCAAGCAGGGGAGGTGCAGAGAGAGGGAGACACAGAACTGGAAGCAGGCTCCAGACCCTGAGCTGTCAGCACAGAGCCCAACACGTGGCTCGAACTCACAGATCATGAGATCATGAGCTGAAGTCGGTTGCTCAACCGACTGAGCCACCCAGGCACCCCTTTCCTGAACCCATTCTATTAAAGAACTTGGCCTTGCCATCTGCTTTAACCTGAATGCTCATTACCTAAATTAAGGTGTTCATAATTCCCTTCTCTTCCCTCATCTCACAGATTTGGACAAGTAGGTTTGGACTTGAAAAATGTGAGAGAGAACAATGCATATATCATCAACTACTCAAAGCTTTTAGAGATTATATTTCCTTTTATGTTTCTGTTTTCACTTATGCTCACTCAAACCTATTGACACAGGAAGCATTTGCATCGAATCTGGGAACCACCAATAGCCCCAAAGTGTTGATCTCTTGATGTGTAAGTGGATCCTGCTTATCCTGGAAACCCATTCTAGGGAGTAGTACCCTGCCCCACACCTTACGGTTATGTGTTAACATAAGGTGGTAGAACACTAGGCAGCTGTCTTTCTGAGCTTTCAAAGGAGCAGACTGAAACACAGAGCCAAGTTTGTCCGCATTTGACCATTTTCACCTTGTGAAGTTGTGAATGGAATTTACCACCATGCATTAGGTGGAAAATGTGAGTAATTGCATTTGCTTCAGTGAGTAAAATATATATTTTATTATCATTCTTAGAGTTGAGGAAATTATGTTTTCTAGCTTTGTTGTACGTAGATCAAAGAAGAGACTCTCATTTATGCCAGATTTCACTGTATATTAAACGAGCTATTTTGGGTGAGATTATGAGGTAACCAAAACTCTTTTTAGTTTAATTTTACCTTTAACTGGATTCAGATTGCCTTAACTGAAGAGTCAAAGGGCCTGACCCCTAATTCATTAACATAATCAGAAGCACATGTAAGCTACTGGCTGCCAATCTGTTTGCGAATCAGGGACTATGGGATACACACAGCAGTCTTAGAGGGTTTACTCAGTGGTACTCTGGGGGTATTTTAGGTACGTGGCAGAGGAAAAAATAGAAAGAGAAAGGAAGAAATACCATACAGTATGCGAAAGTTTGCAAACATACTGCATCCAACTTTTCATAAAGTCCGTTGTTTTTTTAGATGGAAGAATTATGGAAATAACCCTTCTTTGCCCTCACAAATATTCATCCCTAAGTTGTATTTGTTCTCTAATTCCTGAAAATTCCAGTGGCAGGTGAGTGTAATAGCTCCTTGTGAGATAAACTCTCCTGTGGAGTATTAGTTCTCAAAGCAAATTAACTTTTGGTAAGAATTTAAATAGCAGAGAAGGAGAATATAAGGCTGAAATCTGCCTCCTGACACACATAGAGGTTAGGAGAGCAGAAAGAAAACCCTTTGTTGAACTGAGACGGGAGCACATTAAAGTGGGTGACAGCTGAGCACCGCCTGGCCCTCAGGGATTCTACCCTAGGAGGATTTTTGCAAATGCCCTCCTTCCCCAGCTTACGTTTTTTACTTTTAAAGCATCTCATTTTGGTAGAAACATTCTCTTTTTTGTGTGTGTGAAAACCTTAGAGGAATAAATTAGGTAAGGTAAAATTCAAGTTTTCATTTTCTTTTTCTGCCATCAGGCAAATGCAACAAAAATACACCGGATATTTCCTGAAGCGCCATAGTTAGGAACGGTTTATGTGTTGTTAGTTTTGGCGTCATCCCCTATGCCCACCTTTATATGCTGGAGTCATCATAGCTGATTAACTCTCATTATTGTAGCGCTTATTGCCTTACTTATTTCTGTAACGAGGCAGAAAGATATTTGTCCCTGGAGACAAATTTCATGTAAGATACCTTGGTCGTTCTTAAATTTATGTTGCTTTCTCTTTACAATTTAATTCTCCAAATCATATTGCTGTATTGTACATAAAACTTATGTCTTTGTCTCATAAGCCAGGGACAAGAGAAATATTGATATTTTTGTGATCCAGAAACATCCTTCATCCATAAACGGATCTGAATGATTCAATTACTTTACTGTTAAGCATTCATTGTGAAGCTATTTTAATCTCACCAAAAACCTCTGTGCTAACCATTTTTTCCCACAAATATATTTTGATGAACCTTATAAAGTCTCATTAATTCAGTCCCTGATACAGTAACTGGTAGATAGTAATTCCTCAATAATTTGAATGGACTGGTCTGATATTTTATATAAAGCTGCTGAGATTGAATGGCAACATACCTAATGGCCCACATCTGAAAAGTTAGTGCTAAAACTTGTATAATTAACTCTCAGTAACTACTGTGTGTTATCCATTTTACAGAACATTTGCTATACCACACCCATTTCCTACTACTTATGACTTATTTCATGGTCACCTTTCTTTCCCACCACACTTCTCAAGTGGGCTTTCTGTAACACTGCTTAAAATTTGTATGTGGCTTGAGTTCTCAGTTTTTTCTTAAACACTGTTGCTATCAGCTGCTTCCTTAACTCCTACATCGTCCTTTTATCTGTCCTATTTTTTAGAATGCTTATTTTTGAAAGACAGAGAGGGAGAGAGCATGAGTGGGGGAGGGGCAAAGAGAGGGGGACAGAGGATCCCAATCGGAGCTCTGCACTTTTAGCACAAAGTCCGATGCGGGGTTCGAACCCACCAACCGTGAGATCATGACCTGAGCTGAAGTTGGAGGTTCACCCGACTGAGCCATCCAGGCGCCCCTATCCTATTTTTGAGACAACTAGGGTAGACAAAGTGACTTTAAGGTCAGAAGGAATTGGGTTTGAATCTCTACCAGTTATTACCTGCATTTACATAAATGAGGTGACTACTCCTGTGGTGACTCACCATCCTCATCTATAAAGTGGTGCAATGGGTGTGTTATAGGATTCTATACTGTAGAATAATAGCTTTCAATTAATTTTCCTTCTTTATACTTTCCTTAATTTCTTTTGCCTCCCTAGTTCAGGACTTTGTGGTTTGCTTGCTTGCATCTTTTATTTCTTTGTGAATGAAAATTATGTTTCTTTGCCCTTGACCCCACCAGCATTATTGCCCAGATGTGACAAGCATCCCCCTTTCAGGCGTGTTTCCCCCTAAAGCACCTCACCCGTCCTTATCGCGGGCTATATTATTGGAAGATGTAAAGTGACTTATCACATTCGTGTTCTATTTGGATTAACATCCCCGACCTCTTTAGATGACTTGGCATCGAATGTACAGAAATACACACGTTCTATACTGTAGTCCTCTACTTTAAGTACAATGGCCTGACTCTATGACCTTGTTTTCCATCATGATTTTGCCTAATGGCTGGGCAACAAATGTTTCATGTTTGTCTCTATTCTTATGTAGATGAGAAAGAAAATTTTTAGTTTTTAAAGTGAAGTAGAAAGAAAAAAAAACTGTCTTCCCTCTTTGCTCTTCAAAACTAGTATTCTTTCTTTAGTGCCTTGCTATTCAACGTATGGTCCTTGGATCATTAGCCTGAATAAGCATTCATTGTGAAGCTATTTTAATCTCACCAAAAACCTCTGTGCTAACCATTTTTTCCCACAAATTTTTTTTTTTTTTTTTTTTTTTTTTTGACTTTTTAATTCCAACTTTATTAAAGACAGTGTCCCCTTTCTTGTGGAGTCTTTATCTGGAACACTGCAGCTCACCAGTGTTGAGCAAACCCGGCCGGGAGGCGCACGGCCTCCGCAGGGGTGAGTGGGGTGGCCCCGGGGGTGGGGGTGGGTGTTGAGGTGCAGACACGGGGGCTTCCTCCTGCCCTTCGGGGGGGGGCAGGCGCGCAGCTCTGACAGGAGAGTCTGTTAGAAATGAAGAAACTTAGGCCCTGCCTAGATCTGATAAAACAGAATCTGCATTTCCTCAACACCCCCAAATCATCACTATGCAGAGTAGAGCTGGAGAACTCCTTCTAAACTTATTGATTAAAAAGAAAAAAAAAGTTGAAAGCCATTTTCACCTGGAAAAAAAGATCGGACAAATAGAGGCAATATTGAAATATCATCCATAAACTAGCAAATGGGAAGCTGAAAAAAGGTCTTAATTTAAAAAAAAATGTTTAATGTTTATCTATTTTTGAGAGAGTGAGAGAGAGACAGAGTGTGAGAGTGGGAGGGACAGAGGGAAAGGGAGACGGAGACAGAATTGGAAGAAGACTCCAGGTTCTGAGCTGTCAGCACAGAGCCTGATGTGGGGCTCGAACCCACTAACCACAAGATCATGATCAGAGCCAAAGTTGAACACTTAACCGACTGGGCCACCCAGGCGCCCCCAAAAAGGTCTTTTTAAGCCTGCCGTAATATAAATGGTAAATTAATTGCCAGGAGAAGTGACAGCCGACAACGTCAGTCATGACAAGGGAGAGGGTAGGGCAGGTTTTTCTGCTTAGTGCTGTATGAAGCCATGGAAAATGTTGTTCGTAACCACAGTGATGTTATAAAGAAAAAAATTACCAAGTGACATATTTCTAGATTAAAAGGAAATATTAAAACTGGCTTTCAATATTTAAAGCTTACTTAACTAGTAACACTTCGCCTGACACTGACTCGTGTCATTTTATTTCATTCTTCTTTTGATCCATGCAAATAGTTACATGGTTTAAAATATATTATCATGTCACCTTTTTGAATAGATTAGATGAAAGAATTTTTTAATACTGGGTGATGAACCCTATGGCCAAGACTTGATGAGACAATGTTTGCAATAAAGCAGTGAATCTAGACAAGAGGAAAGCCATTTTTCCCTTTTTTAAAAATAATGAAAATGCATTATTTATACCTACTTTCCTAATATTGTGCTCTCTGATAATTGATGAGAAGTTTTGTGAGCATTTATTCGAGGTATTTCTCTGAAGGTAGGCACTGTATATCTCAATTCTGTTTGCGGGATCAAAAAGTGGCCAGTCATTAATATTGTTTCATCTGTAGTTGGATGTAAAGATTCAAAGGGTATCACAAGAAGTGTTAACATAAAACAAAATTATTTCTGTCCTGCTTTATTTTAAATGTACTCAGGCTATTATTATTGTTATTTTTTTTTTTTTTCTTTGCTTCCCACGTAAAGAACTAGGTCCTTTCCCATACTTGGTATGTAGTACATCTTTTTTCTCTGAGTTAATTCTCCAAGTCTGGTCTGTCAGCCAGGATAAACAACACTTGATGAATGAGACTCAAGGTGTTTAGTCACCTGAAACAGCTGTTTGAAGTAACTCTACACACAGCCTGAGGCCCGTGTTTTCACAGCTGTGAGAACTCTTCAAAAGCTTTCCCTCTTGGCCTCACTCTTTGCTGTGGCTTTAAACTCTTAGCGCAAAATCTGGACTATTTCAAAAGAGCAGAATGAAACTAGAGACAGTAATTTTGCATGATTTCGAGCCAAAAATGGCCTAAAATAAATAAATGAAGTACATTTGAAAGTGCTTTACCTAGGTGGGCTATATATCTGAGAATTGTTCTCCCTCTCTAAGTCCCCATATACTCTCTTAAAAGGGAGATGTGTGGCTGAAACACTATGCTTTGTTTATATGGCAGTATTTTCATTTTCTGTTCTGATCCTCTGACACCAAGGGTAAAATCTTATGAGCTTGGAACTATATGTACCTGAATTAAGCTCAGGGAATTGCTGGGTGTTTGAGAGAGTTCCAGGCTCATAAATCGACCTAAGGTGATTAAAAATGGCATTCTTTGCCAGGCTGCTTAGGTGATTCAGGCTTTTGAAGTTCCTCTGATGTCTTCTATTGGTCTGGCATGCTTAACTCATAGAGCAAACTTAAATGTGACCACTACATTTGTTATAAGGCCCAGGCTTCCTTCAACCTATTTCAACAGCAGCTGTTTTTCTTCCTATTCTATATGACCAGGACATAGTTGCTTTGCACAAAGAATCCCATTACTTCTTGCTAAAGAGATGTAAGGACCATCATTTTTGTTCAGAATGACAATCTCTCTCTCTCTCTCTTTCTCTCTCTTTTCTTTAATTTAGAGGTTTTATTTCTGAATTTTGAAAACGGCTATTGTCTTTTGGAGTCACTTGGACCATGCCAAGGAAAGTATACTTGCCTTTTATAAAATTTTTGTATGACTCATGATAAATATGCTTCCAACTATTCTCCTGTATTTAATTAAACAGACTCATAGGTATGGTTTATCTTTTCACTTCACAAATATGCATTTAGTGTCTGATAGATGCCAAAAATTAGGTTAATTGCTGAGAATATACAAGTGAAATCGACAAGGTCCTTCCATGACACGGCTTAAAATCTAAATGGGAAAGCATGTACTGAAGAAGGAACAAAACAAATAATGAGTATTTTACAGTCAAGATAAGTGCCACAAAGGAATGGCCGGGATGGAATGAGAGCAAATAATCCTTGGTGGTAACTATCTCACTTTCTCTGAAGCCTTCAATTTTAAGATCATATTAAAACGAACACTGATAATGACTTTTTATTATAGTATTATCTTAGTGCATTAGTTATTACAAAAAGTCATTTTTATCATTATGTTTTTCATGTTGACTCATGCAATACTTTTGTTCTTGTATGTGTTTGAATCTCCGTTTTAATAAATACGTTAAAATTTAAACACCTTTTTATTATCCTCAAATACTTATGTAGAATATTCATTGGATGACACACAGCAGTGAGGAACTATGTATTTTTTATGTTTACTTATGTATTTTGAAAGAGAGAGAGAAAGAGCAGGGGAAGGGCAGAGAGAAGGGGAGAGAGAGAATCCCAAGCAGGCTCCGTGCTGTCAGCTCAGAGCCTGACACAAGTCTCAAACCTGAGTCCAAATCAAGAGTCAAGTGCTTAACCGACTGAGCCACCCATGCACCCTGAGGAATGATGGAATTTATTCCATTTTGTTTAGCTGTGTCTTCTGCTTTGAATGATATCCTGTGACAAAGATACAGTCAGATTAAATTCATCCCTTCACTTATTTATTCATTCATTGCACAGCTTATTGACCACCTACTATGCACCCTCTTTGTTCCTGGGAATAAAAAAGAATGAATAAATTACAGCTCTTGTATTTGTAAGCTAACAATTACTTCTGTGACTAATAAATTCTGAAGTTTCAGTGGCCTAACAGAAGGGGGTACATTATAGTCCAAGGGTCCCTGCCTGGGTCTTTATACCCCTTGAGCTAAGAATGGTCGTTTCTTTTCTAAATGGTTAGAAAACATCAAAACGAGAATACTATTTCATGATATGTGAAAATTATATGCAATTCAAATTTCAGTGCCACAAAGTTTTAATGAAACATGGCCACACCCATTCATTTACAGATTGTCTTTAGCTGTTTTTGCCGTACAATGTCAGAGTTGAGGAGTTGCAACAAAGGTTCACAGGGCCCACAAAGCTGAAAATATTTACTATCTGGCCCTTTACAAAAAAAGTTTACATCAGTGGATCCCTAGCCTAACATAATCAAAGTTTATTTCCTATTTATAAAATGGTTGTTTCTGATCTGTAAGTGTCCCTCCTCAAAGTAGTGATGCAGGAACCCAGAGTGCCTCCATTTCTGGTGTCTGGGAGCCATCTTTAACATGGTGTCCCATAGTGGCTGTGCTTATTTGCAGTAAGCTGGAAGGACAAACACATAGTGGATAATGTAGGAGCAGATTTTTTTTAATGAGGCCTGGCTATATGATACACATTGATTCAGCTCACAATAGTGTAGCTGGAATGCAGCTCTATAGCCATACTTAACTATAAATGAGACAGGAATTCTGACAAGGAAGAGAGGGAAAGGCTTTAGCAATCAGCCACCAGCCTCTGCTATAATTTTCCGTCAAAGTCATTAACCATATGAGGCAAACATGTAAAAAGATCATGATCTTTTTCTGTAATGATTTAATTAATGGGGTTATATCAAAGGTAGAGCAAAAGCAGGAAGAAAGAAATTATTTAAAGAGTTCAGCTAATGGTAAACTCAAAGATGCTACAAAGAAAAAGTATAGCATGCAAAAGTAATAATATTATAAGTTTCATGTTAACAATTTATATAGAGTGCGAATGAAACTCTGAGATGCTAGTGGGAGTATTTAACTTTGCATGGGTGAATCAGGGAAGTATTTACAGAGAGACTCATTTTTATGATAAAATAATAACAGCTAACATTTATTGAGCACTTAATTGTGTTTAAGACACAACAGGAAATCTTTATGTATTAAATACTTTTACTTATCAATCACCAAAACCATGCAAGGTTTTTTAGCATCATTTATCAATATAAATAGTAAAACTAGGATAGATTAATATTTTCTCCTCAAGGTCACATTTCTATCAAACTAAGGACTTCAAGCCACATCTTTCTGAATCCAAAACCTGTGCCCTTGACTCTCTGTCACACTGTACAAATATATACAAAGAAATAACTTGGATATCTAGTGAAGGACAAGTTAGACTGGGGAGATGACAGAATTTTGAAGGAACAGATAAAACAAGCACATTTCTGGGGGGTAAATTTTCTTAGGATATATGATTTGTAAAACAGAAAGTTAATGAGAATTTCCCTAGTCAACTAAATTTTTAATGTGGTTCATTTCAGGAAAGAAATAACATGATAGTAGGAATTTGGGGAAGTCACCTCACATTCTGTTAAGTTTTCTTTTTTTTTTGTTTTTTTTTTTTTGTTTTTTTTTTAGTATGTGATAGACAGTCAGATTACCAAAGTTGCCATGGACAGACTTGTGAAGTAGCTTTGATTCAGAAAATGTTAAGGAATACTAGGATCTTCATTATTTTCTTAGGTGGAACTTTTATAGCTGAAAACAGCAAAAACGAAACCCCTCATGGACACTAATGCAAACATTACCTGGCATTTGTACAAAAATTTTATGAGTTCTCTCTCACCATAAAGGGCAGTTTCTTTTATTACTCAGTGTAATTAAAACTTGTTCTAGAGACCACCTATGCAACACAACCACTTCTCACTTCCACAGTGCTAACATAGAAGGGCTCCTCAGATCTTTTTTGGGGGATCTTCAGTATTTGTCTTCACCTTCCTTTCTAGGCTTGTGGAATGGACTATTGGTTTTCTTGATAATATTGTATCTGTACATCAAAATCTTTTTACCTGGTCAATTAATATTTTGGCTTATAGATTTCATGTTTTTAAGACTTAGTATTTCTTGGTGCAATTGATTAGCTTACAAGTAAATGGTTTTATATAAAGCTTGAATTTTATATTTGTTATATTTTTCAAGCATAAACACACTTTAGATATTAAATCAATAGTATCAAATTTGAATTTGTTTTACTCTAAAGCTATTCAATTGCAATAGGACCTCAGGGTTTATGTATGTTTTCTGAGCTACAGTTATATTTTGTTGTTGTCAGAACCATGTTTTCTTTTAAAACGGTCTCTTATGACCAGGGATTTGCTCAAGTTCTGTCCTTCTTTACTGCCATCGCCATTGGTCAATATACTGCCTGATATATAATAAGCAAACAAGAAATGCTAGCTAATACCATTTAAGGTAATAATAATGTCATGGTTTTTGAAATAGGAATCATCCTGGCTATACTGAGAGGGTTCTGTTGGGGTAAAGTCCTTGCCCAATCTTAGGAGGGGTCCCAGAATCAGGATATTCCTGTAGAGTTGTCCCAAATAGGAGGGACTTTTGTGAACTTTTGTAGCTCTCCATTGCCTAGTCATTGAACGTGAACTGCACTTGAGGATAAGGCATAAACTTGGACAGAACAGGCTTCTCACCTAAGGATAACTCCCAGGGAAGGAGTCAGCTTTGTGCCATCATCAGCCAACACTCGTGGCTGGCAGCTTGGGAAATGAATGCTCAGTCTTGAAGTGAGGAGGGAGATATTGATAGTGAACCCCAAAATTCAATAGCCTAAAACATTGTATCTACTAAAAATAGCCTACATAAATTATTTCTTGAATTGCACCAAGTCACTATAAAATAGTTTGGATAATTGTTCTTGCCTTAAGAAATGTTGGCTAAAAGGTTAATGGGAGAATTATTTGTTGTTTGGTTGTTTGTTCCACCAAGAAAACATATGCACGCAGATAGAATGAGAGAAATATGAGATAGAAAGAAGGGATTATTCCATCTATCTCCATCAACTCCCATCCGTACCTAAGAGACTATCCATAATTGCAAGATTACATGTTGCATGTACTTGAGGGCCTAGGGATCCTCCTTTCTCTTAAACATTTTTTCAAAATAGTATAAAGTAATAGCATCCACTGTTTCCACTATGGAAAATCACATGATAATCCACCTTGAATCTTTTCCAACCAAATTCTCTATGCCTTTCTCAACCGTGTAACTATAAAATAAAACATGTTACAGCCAAATGAAGAGAAACAGAGAGTAAATAAAATAAATGAATACAAAACACAATTGCACAGTGATTATATGGTGATGACTGCTGGTTATGAGTGCTGCAATAAAAAAATTAGGTAGAGAAAAGACAAAAGGATTGTTGGCATGGTAGAATTATAGATAGTAAGGATCATTCCCCAATAGTGTACCATTTTAGTATAGGCCTGAAGGAGATGAGAAAGTAGTCTTTACAGATATCAAGAGTAAGAGTGCCCCAGGAAGAGAGAAGATCAAGTGCAAAAGCCCTTAGGTGGGGGTACGTGCCTGTGTGTTCAAGGAGTAGTAGGGAAGAGAGGAGAGATGGTGTGAGTGTGGGAAATAGTTTTAAGTCAATTGTAAAGACTTCAGCTTTTATTCTTAGTGAAAGGAGAAGCCATTGGAGTAGAAGAGTAGCAAGATATGATTTTGTTTTTAAAGGATCACACTTATTGCTGTGCTGAGAATAGACTTAGGAAAGCAAGGGCAAAAGTGGAAAAATCAGTTTGGAGGCTAGTGTCATAATTCAGGATAGAGATCATGGTGGGTGGGATATGACAGTAGCTGTAGAATGTTTCAAAAGTAGTCAGATTCTGGTTGTATTCTGAAGGTAGAGTTGTCAGCACATTTTGTAGATTGTGAGTGAAAAGGAGTTAGAGGTGACTCAGATTTTTTTGGATTGAATTGGAGGGATGGCGATGCCATTTCTGAAAGCAGAAAGTCAGTGGAAGGGAGAAGCAGGTGTTGAGAAAAGACGCAGAACCCAAGTGGAGGCAACACATCGACAACCGAATATGCAAGCGTGGAGTTCAGGGGACATATTATCTAACCTGAAAATAAACATTTGTGGCTTGACTACATGAACGGGAATGCAGATGAACAAGAAACAGAACTGAAAAAGGGGGTAGGCTCAGAGGTAGGAGAAAAACCAGGAGAGGGTTTTGTCTTGGCAGGCAGTTGAGAAAATGTTTTGAAGAGTTTTTTAGACTGTAACATGCAGAACATCCTTTAAACTATAAATATGAGCAACCAATTTTGAAGAAGTATTTGGCTCCAAGGCCGTAATCCAATAAGCCCATAAATATTTTCTTAATATATTAGGTGCAGGTCATTCATTCAACAGCAGCCAACGAGAGATAGTTCTGTGCATTCGGCCTTGTTGAAAGTTCAGGTTCCCATAGGACTGTGAGTATATTATTTTATCAGTAGTATTTATTTAAAGGAGCATCAGTATTTACATTGCTTTTTTCAAATTCCGTGTAAACACTTTCATGTTGCTATTGCATTCTTAACAATGAAGCAACTTACACACACACACACACACACACACACACACACAAATACACACACACGGTCATCATGATACAAATTTTAGAAATACTCAACTTTCTAACACCTAGAATACAGGATAGAGGGTGGTCTCTAGAACTTAAGCTCTTCTTCTTCTATAAGCAAATATAATACTCACTTTGTATTAAACAATATAGCGTCTTCTAGCCCCTTGATTAATTTGGGCAACTGTCTTACAGATCTCATTCCTCTCATTTTTGACTTTCATGTTGTTAAACTATAATGCCGTTAACATCTATTTCAAGTAATCTCCCTTCCTTGGTGATTGATGTTAGATACAACAATTATGATGCCAATGCTGGGAATAATTCTTCACAGATGTTGTCAAATTACAGGTTAAATGGGTGAAAGGGGTTTCCTTCTTCCGGCCACCCACTCTCCATTCCTTGAAATAGGTGAATGGTGCCGTGAATCCTGTGCTGTAGGTATGCCAATTCCCCATCCTGTCGCTCATCTGGTTTAAATGACTTCCATTTGCTATTTCAAAGAATGACAGAATGTTATGTACCGAGTGCTTTGCAGGTAACAAAATGCAGTCATCCAGCCTCGAATTTTAACTGGCAAAGGGAAATCCATTGGGCCTGGCACAGTCATGCTGATTTTTTCCTTATTATAAAATAACATTTGCCATTAGTAATAAAAAATTAAATAATGTGATGACTGTGATTTGCTTCAAACTATTACAGAGAAGGAAGGTTCTCCTGAGCTGGTAATTGTTAAGTCTGCGTTATGGATACATTGAGCCCGCTTCTTGATCTGTTTAACATTACATTAACAACAACAAAAGCAACAACAACAACAACATTAAAAATAAAAGCAGAGTTTATGTTATTTTAACCCTTCATAAACCTTTATGTTCTCAGAGGGAGGAAATACAGAAATTCCACAGGTAATTCTCCTTTTGCTTATTTAAAATAATGAAGTCATATTTTCTTGGTCATTCGGTTTGGACCAGTGGATTATGGCATGCATTCCTTTAGCTTTGCATTTATTTTTTTAAGTGAGTTCATTGCAATTCTCAGCAGGAAAAGAGGGAAGGAGATGAGATGAGGGACAGAGGAAAGAAAAGGAAACTTGAGTCGCCAAGTAAACAAGTAAGGTTAGAAAAAGATTTGGGGATTTAAGTTTTAGCCTCACCTAATACCTGACAAAATTGTAAGCCAAGAAAATTTTATTTATGTTCGAGCTGAAATTCCTCTACCTGGATAAACTGGGGCTGATTATTTGAAGTATTCCCATAGAGGTGTCAGGAGCCCGTCTTAATAAATGTTGGTCCAGATTGCAAATTTAAAGATGTTCCATTATCTCCCATTGGAGCAGGAATAATGACAAGTATTTTTGCTCTGTGGCATAAATTATTTTACATACAGTCTCCTTACTCAAGGTAGAAATATTTTAAGTAGCAAATTTCTTTTCTCTCTTTGAACTACAGGTTGTCAAACCTTCACCTGTTCCAGTATTTCCAATATATCTTGGCAATATTTCATTGAAGGCATTCCACCCATAAAGTGGTCTATTTTTGTGTGTGTGATCAATCTTTAAAGAGAATATTGTTTTCCTTTAAATCACTTGCCAATATCTCAAACTGTAATAATCAGGAAGTATTCTAAATGTCTACTTGAAATCCTTACCACTGCAGTTTAACATTATTAATCTTGCATTTTCAAGGCATTTTCACCAATCTTATTTCATCATTATTATTTTTTTAATGACTTAAATATAGTTTTTTGCTTGTACTAACTTGAGTGAGTTTAACTATAAGGCTTTCCAGGCAAGAGGCCTAAGGAGTAAAAGAGGAAGACAGAAGTGGAAGAATCCAGGGATATGGGGACTTGACTGATGATTTGACCTCTCTCTCCTGAAATGCATACAACCCAGGTTTGACTGTCTTAAAAAGAAGGATAAATCCAAGGTTGGTCAATACCAAGGCAATAGAAGGCAGTACAATTTTAAAGAGAGGTAGGACAACCGAGGTCTTCAAGCAGTTGTTACACTATACATTTAGTCTGCCCAGTTTGCATTAGTGACTAGGAATATAAAGAAAAAAGGACGTGGGTGAGGGGGTGTGGGTATAGGTTCTGAATAGCTAAACATTGTGATAGATCAATTACAAATATGTCCTCAATTCTTCACCTAACCTTTTATCCACATCCTTATGACTTCGCAACTTTTCTCATTGAGCAAGTAGATTCTGTTGTTCCATCCTTTGTAACTGGATTGGCCTAGTAACTTGTTTTGGTTGATGGAATGCACACTTCCGTGCTCTGTCTCAGACCTCTGCTAACATGTCATGTGTAAGCCTGGGCTAATCTGCTCAAGGATGAGAAATAAATGGAGGCAAACTGTGGTACCCAGTCAACCCCAGATAGAGCCATTAGCTAAACATAACTGAGAGAGCCAGCAGAGACCAGAACGATTGACCTGCTATGTCCAGTCTCACCTATAGACTTGTGGAATCATAAGTTAAATAAATAGGTGTTGTTTTAAGGCACTGAATTTTAGAATTATTTGTGACACAGCAACCGGTAGCAGATATTGGGAAGATACAAACAACATTTAATAACTAAACAAGTAAATAATACAAATTTAAATAGGAAAAATGGTCCAGATACAATTTTACACCATGGAGCTGGGGGACCTTTCAGACAAGGTTTCTACGGATGGCCTCTCTGAGTTTGATATCTGAGCAGGAATGTGAATTATGTGGAGTCATTAGCAATGGAGAGTAGATAACCTATATTAAGTGGTCAGATCAATAATGAGCACTCTATAAATACTCTACCAATATATAGGTTTGATTAACCTATTCCTTGGGTTTTTGAATTACCATGCCAAATATATCCACTGTCTGCACTCAGAAATCAAAAGTAATATACATTTAAAAATCTACTGATATGCTACACATCTTCAAAAATAACTCATTTTTAAATGTGAATTAAATGTGATTAAACAGATTTTATCATTCATTAAGAAAACAGATACATATCTATCATTAAGTTACTTCAGATTAGGAAGCCTATTTAGTTTTTAGAATGTAAACAAAACCATATAAAATTTTGAAAGACAAAGATAAGAAATACGAGAACAAAATTTGCAATTTGTCTGGAGTTGAGAGAAAGACACAAGTAAAGCAATTAAAATATGTATGGTCTCTTTAGAGAGAGAGACACGGTTTTTGGAGTCAAGAAGAAGGGTATTTCAAACACAGTTAAGGTCAGTAAGGCTTTCTGTCCAATGTGAAGGCTGAGCTGAACTTTTTTTTTTTTCTTTTTCTGTAAAGGAGGTAAAATTCACATAACATAAAATTAATCATTTAAAGTGTGAAATTTAGTGGCAGTTAGTACATTCACCATGTAGTACAAGAGTAACTGCTTCTTAGTTCCAAAATATTTTCACCATCCCCATTGAAACCTAGTACCCATTTATTGGACAAATGCCATCCCTTCCACACCCCTGGCCTCTGATAACCATTAATCTGTTCTCTGCCCCTATGGATTTACCTATTTTGGATATTTTGTGTAAATGAGATAATACAATATATGACCTTTTGTGTAAAAAAACATTAATGTTTATTTATTTTTGAGAGAAAGAGAGACAGAGTGTGAGTTGGGGAGGGGCAGAGAGAAGAGGGAGACATAGAATCCGAAGCAGGCTCCAGGCTTCCAGCTGTCAGCACAGAGCTGGATGCATGCTTCAAACCCATGAACTGTGAGATCATGACCTGAACTGAAGTCAGACCCTTAACCAACCTAGCCACCCAGGTGTCCCTCTAGCATATATTTTAAATCCATTCCTCTACTCCTGGGTATTGAGTTGTTTCTATGTTTTGGCTATCATGGATAGTGCAGCTATGAACTTTCACATATCAGGATTTGTTTAAATACCTGTTTTCAATTCTTTGGGGTATAAACTAAGGAATGGAATTGATAGGTCATATCATAATTCCACATTCTAGATGAATTCTTGATGTGGGTGTTCATAAGTTGAAGAAGATGAAAAAAGAGTATGAATGAATATGAGAAGGCATGAGAAAATGCTACTCTTGGGGACCTGTATTATCTGGCACAATAGCACCAAAGGGCAAGTATAAGGGAAAGGTAGATAGATACTAGAAATTTACAGAGGAACTTGATCACAAAGGACCTTATGGTTGAAAAACCTTGGTTTTCACCCAAAGGAGAAATTTCATGATAAAAATTCCAACTTGGAGATTCAGATCCACCGAGTCTATGAGTTCAAATCCAAATAAATGCAAGCAGCATAAATTAGACACAGGTATATAGATCTATGTAGGTTTCTAGGCCTAAATGTGAACACTCACACACACACACACACACACACACACACACACACACACACACACATTCAGTGATAACCGGGGATGGAGATTAAATTGCAACCAGTTCAGAGAGATATATGATGACTTTTGTAGATTAAAAAGTCACCATGAAAACAATACAGGTAAAGAATTTTATGGAAGTGATGGACATAAGATTGTACCTGAAGGCCAAAAGAGGGAAAGTTGGTCAGGTGGAATGTGCTGAGAGTTTCAACAAAGGTAGTGATCATGGGGATTATGTGGAAGAACCATACGGTAGACATTTAAAAGGATGGAAATCATAGTACTGGTTTGCTAGTTGGATTTCGTGTTTGGGCAAGCAAGGAATATCAAGGATGACTTCTTATTTACATATTGAAATGCTACAGAGACACTCTGTGAATAGTTTCAGTAAGCCTACATTGGGAATGCCAGCATAAAGATTATAGTCCATAAAAAAAATCTATGAAAAGGAAATAAACAAATAGCTTCTTTTTTCCTCATAGATAACTTGGAAGACTCTTTCCAAAACTGTTAGAGATACTTTGGGGAGTGCCTACATTATTCCTTTTGACAAGCTACAAGTAACTTAGTTCTAGTGTGAGCATATAAGTAAGTATATCATAGTCTAGGTTTTTTAGTACCATTCTGTGCTCAGAGGGGAAAAAAAAGGCAGGGGTAAACAATGTCTTTCAAATTAGTGTAAGTTTACCCAGGGTTTCTCGATGCTGGCACTATTAATATTTTGGAACAGATAATTCTTTGTTGTGAGGGAATTACCTGCTGAGAATTGTAGGATGTTTAGAAGTATCCCTGGCCTCCACTCACTGGAAGCCCCTTCAAGTTGTGACATTCAAAAATGTCTTAGATATTGTCAAACATCCCATGGAGTGTAAAGTCATCCTGGGTTGAGAATCTCTATCAATCACAAAGTGGTTAAAATGTGAATTGTTCACTTAAGCAAAACTTTTTCCTTTTGGTATACAATATCAATCAGTTAATTTGCAAGATTTGTTCTGTTATTTTCTCACATTTGAAATGCTTCAAGTTTATAAGATGATATTATAACTATTGTCAGTATAAACTGTTACCATGTGTAGTATCGAGATACATGCTATAGTCATTCAAAAATCAATCAACGAGTTGTGATGATAATGATGAAGGTGATGATGATGATGATGATGATGATGATGAATTACCTGCTGCTTTCATTGCATTGTTCTAAGCTCTTTGGAGGATACAAAATAAGTTCCATTTTTTCAAATAGTTAATAATGTCTTTGAATTGGGCAGTGATGGCCCTGAAATATCTACATAGGTATTATTTGGATGGTGATTTGCTGGTATGTGGGAATCAGATTTGCTGTAATGTTACCAATATAACAATCAATAGTTTTGAGGTTTTTTTTTTTTTTTTTTTCTGTTACTTAATTAGACTGTATCTATTTGTACAAGTATTTCTTCTTCCCCTTTCATGACCACTTCTATGTGACTCTACTGGAGTACAGTCTACTGGAATGATGTTGATTAAACATGAAAACATAGTTTTAATAAATATCAAAATGAGAATGAAAAACAAGGGCAGATTAATTAGAGACTACCCCTTAGAAATGTTGGGTCAGAAAAAAATGTCATGGCTGTTGATTGGAAAATAGTTTGTGGCAGAAGATCAGGGTAAACAACAGTATACGACTGAAAATAATAGGGATGGGGGCGCCTGGGTGGCTCAGTCGGTTAAGCGTCCAACTCTTGATTTTGGCTCAGTGGAGAGCCTGGTTGAGATCCTCCCTCTCCACCTCGGTCTCTGCTCCTCCCCTGCCCTTGCTCTTTTGCTCTCTCTCTGTCACAATAAATAAATAAACTTTAAGGCAAAAAAAAAAAAAAAAAAAAAGAATAGGGACTATCTGTATAATAATTTGAGATTAGCTGATGAAGCTGATAGAACTTCTTTAACATGATACCATTTGACCAAATAGCTCAAATCCTGAACCATGGAGTTTACATTTAAATTCCCACATCATGGTATGGTCACATTAATATGAAAGCTTATCTTATACTTTTGACTATCATTCATTCATTCAAAATAATTTAGCCAGCTCAAGGCAAAGATTGGATTCTATTCATCTTTTAGCCCAGTATGTGCTAGATTTTATGCTGAAATAATTGGATCAAGAAGAATATCACATCATTCATAAGACTGAGAATCTCCCAATCCTAAGAAGGAGATAGAAGAATAAACTAATAGATATGGGTATATGCAAGTACTACAGATAGTGGAATATTTAGTTTATTTATAAGGAAAAAAAATCAAGATTTCTTGAAAAGTCCATAAAAATTTTGTAAAAAGTGAAGATATTAAATTAAAGGATAAGTGCAATTTATCCATACAGAACAATAAGGAAAAGGCTTTTGATGGAATAGATACATATGCATATATATGCAGATAGGTAAATATGCACCCTGCTTCAAGAAGTTCAAGTAGTCTGGTGTCACTGAAATTAAATATGGAGACTCACAGAGGATGAATATGGAAAAGTTAAGAAAGCCAGATCATGATGGGCATCAAATGCCAATGGAAAGATTCAAGCCTTATACCCTGTGGGCAATCGAGTGCTGTTTCAGCAAGGAATGATTTTATGATATTTGTGTTTTAGAATGTTAGCCCTTATGCAGTGCCTAAATTTCAAATGGAGGAAGATCAGATGCAGGCCAACTAGCTAGGAGGCTGTTGTAAAAGCTTGAACAAGAAACGAAAAGGGCATGAACAAAAGCAATGAGAGTTGGAATGGTCGCATGATCACGAGTGGGTTTGCTGAATAAAGTAGAACCATGAAGATCAATGTGATTTGCAGCTGTTGGGGCATGTGAAATAGCACTGTCGCAGAGACTTACTATCTGATCACAAAACCTATCTCCTCCCTTCCTACACACAAGACCACTTAGACCTAGATTGAATTTTGCACTCTCCCTTCCAGGTTTTGGTGGCCTTGTGACTGAGTGCTAGCCAATGGAATCGAAGAATACATATGTCCCTTCCAGAACAGGCCCCTGTGATCTTCCACGTTGATTCCCCTATCACAAAGCAGACAGAGGCTATCGTGGTTACACTGGAAGCCATCTATTGAATGCAAGATGTACAAAGACTATGTCCCTCAAGTATCACTTGGAAAAAAAAAAAAACTGCCTCAGATTAGGCATGTTTAATTTTGACTTTATATCAGCGAAGCATAAACTTTTGGGTTAGTTGGTTTGGCCAGCTAACAATACCTTAACTAATATAAAGCCCTATCTGAAGAAAGTTCACCATGATATTACAGTGTTTTTCCTTTCATACTTATCGGAACATTTCTGTAGCTATAAGCACCTGTATCTACAGTACAGAAACACAGTAGAAAGAAGTTACATTTCCGGCAATCAAAAAGAATGAAATCTTGGCTTTGCAACTACGTGGATGGAACTAGAGGGTATTATGCTAAGTGAAATTAGTCAGTCAGAGAAAGACAAATATCATATGACTTCACTCATGAGGACTTTAAGACACAGAACAGATGAAGACGAGGGAAGAGAAGCAAAAATAATATAAAAGCAGGGAAGGGGACAAAACATGAGAGACTCAAATATGGAGTACAGAGGGTTACTGGAGGGGTTGTGGGAGAGGGGATGGCTAAATGGGTAAGGGGCATTAAGGAATCTACTCCTGAAATCATTGTTGCACTATGTGCTAACTAATTTGGATGCAAATTAAAAAAAAAAAAAATTAAATTAAAATTATAAAAAAAATCATTTAAAAAAAAAGAAAGAAGTTACGTTTCTATTATAGTTAACCCAACTTTTGTTTAAAAGTGTCCAATATTGACTTTGTATGGCAATTACTTAGAAACTGTGTCAAAAAAAAAAAAAAAAATCCAAGCTCGCTGGTATACAATATAACAAGAAGACTAGGTCTCTGTAACAGTAGAGCGATGTTCCAAATCTTTGTTTAGATAAAGTCATTTACTTATTCAAATTTATGGCAGGATTTATATTGCTATCTACAAATAGATATCAATAGTTAAAGAGATTTTATAGCTTTTTGACATTCAATATATTATGCAGGTTTAAAAGGCTCTGGAAAATGGATGAACTATCTAAGCTGAATAACTTTCCACTTGTAAAAACGTTTCTTAAAGTACAGAGCCTTCAGATTTAATACTTAGTCTTGCTTGTTTAAGCACATGGTAAAAATGTAGACAGGTTTTTCATTTGACAGAACAATCCTGATGGAACAGTGCAGCCTCCACAGGGCTAACGCGAAACAACAAAAAAGACAGACACAACTTATTAGGGGAGATAATTTAAGAAATGCTTAGTTCCAAGGCTTCTCTTAAGTGATGTTATTATTTTGTTTCTTTTTTTGACATGGAGTCCTCTTTTTCACCCATGGTAACTTTAATTTTTTACAGGACCTGGGTGTATTCTTAGCCTTGAAATTAAGATGCTTTTGAGGCAATCCAAGTGCCTGAGATAACACAGAAGCTGTCCTATATTATTTTGCATATACTATATAGCTTGTTTTATTCTGCATTAGGTTCTTACAAGAGTAATTTCAATTTACCAGTTAGTAGTTTAGATAAAAGCCTCAAATCCTGTGGCCAACCAGGCCTCCAAGGCAGACATTAGCTATTTGATAAAACTACCAAAAACACAAGAGGATGTACATCTTTGATTAATGCAAATAATAGGAAATTTTCTCAATAATGTTTGGTCCTGGCTACCTCCAAAGTAGTAATTCACAAAACGTGTCCTTTTTTTTTTTTTTTTTTTTTTTTTCCATTGGGGAGGTTATAAAAATTTGTTTGTTGGAGGTAGGGAAGGAAATGTAATTAAAGGCTAAATTCAGACTCACATTTCCTTTTAACCAAAAGAATATGTGTGATTTGGACACCAGTCACCTAGGCACTTCCTATTTTAAGGCAGTGCACATTGTCAGCAAATCAAATTATCCAATAGCAAAACTACATCTGGCAGAACTTGTGATGTCAGGTAACCTTAAGTGGAAGCTCGGGGGTAGTTAGTCGTACAGCTACACTGGGCTTTGCAGGGAAAAGTTATCTAAAGTTCCTCTTTGTGCGTTGCTATTAAAAGAATAAAACGGGAAGAGGTGAAATGGAAGCATTAAACTTGTGGGTATATGTGTGTGTTTTAATGTCCCATTTGCATTTGAAAATGCTAACAACAGCACATTTAAAATAAAACAACTCTGGGGTTTCATTTTACATATTCAAAAGTTGTGTTTTGTTTTTGTTTTTTGTTTTTGTTTTTGTTTTTGCTTTTGCTCATGGTCCTTATACAATGAAGCTTTCGATCATAGATGCTTTAAAGAGGCCTGTTACATATAATTTACATTTGGCAAATCAAGGAACTTTTATTTTGATTGACTTGACGTACCAATCTAATCTAAAAACATCCAGTGAAATTATTTTTGCTGTTGTATTAACAATCTGAAGGGAAGCTTTCATTTGTAATCTTGTCAAAGTAGTGTGTGAAGTTCTGTTTATAAAAAAAAAAATAAAAAGTGTTACACTTTTGGAAAGCTGATTTAAACTCACATCTGTGGAGTGAACAACACACATACTCACACTTATACACTCCAAAAGTCTGGTCAATTCAGATCTGGTAATACCCATTTTTTTTTTTTCTGTCTTATGGGTGGTGATATCACTTATATACAAAATCCAAAGGGGTCTGGCATCTCCATTAAGGCTGTGAATCTACTAGCTGTCTCTGAGGTTTGTTTTACCCAAAACATTAAATAAAAAACACTCTCTTTCCTATACAAAATGCTGGAAGCAAATTTGTTCATATGTATGACAGCCAAATCATCCTATTGGCTCTTTAGTAGTAATGATGCATCAGGAGAGGCATGATGTATCTTTGAAGAAGAAAAGGAATAAAAAACCTTCTGGGTGAATCACTGAAGATATAATAGTTCAAAAATTAAAAGTTTCCTAGGATATCCAGGGTCTGAGAGAACAAACTAAGTCTTCCTTCCAATTAGGTTGTCCCAAGAATGAGTTGGCATGGGGCATTGAGATCTTTAACTCTTACCCAAATATTCTGAGACCGGGTTTAATTTGTTCAAATGTGTTTGTTCCCTGAAACACAATAATTGTCTTCAGTTTTAGCCAAAATCTGGGGACAAGGCTGGAAAAAGAGAAGTGCAGAGCATGCTATAAAGAATTTTATAAAGTTGGGAATCAACTTCTAAATAGCCTGCATAAGATACTCAAACATATTAATGTATTCACCCTAAGACTGTCTATCCTGTAACTCAAAACCTTTTGTCAGGTCTGAGAAATGGTTTGTTTTCTTAACCTGATGTTGTTTTAAAGGGCAATACCCAGATGTTCTGGGATTGTGATAAAGAGAGAATTAATGAGTCTGCGTGTCCGACTAGAGCCCACTTACGGATCTGTACAGATGCCAATGGTAGGGTGAAATGTGATGTTCCTAGCATAGACGACTCGCAGACATTTTGAGAAAATAATGTTTTAATAAATCTTTCTTTTAAATACGTTTCTTTCTTGTAGTCTACCAACAAACAGACTCAGTCATATTCTGGGATCACTTTAAAATCTAGATCTGTTACTTCTTTTTCTTCATTTACAAAACCTTAAAGCAATCGCCTCTGTTGATGTGAGTTGGGTTTTGCTGTTTTGTTGCTTTAACCTTCAGCTTTACTGTAAGCTGTGTAAACTAAAATTATAGATCTCTCTTCATTTTCCAAGTTGTTTCCCTCTAAGAAATCCCTTCTGTCTTTTTCCTAACTAAAAAGACTAAAAATGTGTTTGAATAGAAACTGTAACAATAATGACCTTGGCTGAAGTTTGGGCTGAGCATATCACTTGTGAACCATGAGGAAAACTCTACCTAAGGTGAGACGAAGGTCACTAGAGACTTCTGAAAGTGTTTTCAATAAAGATATTTCATTTTTCTTATTTATTTTGTCTAATTATTAACATAATAAGTCATGGTATAAACATGTTCTATATCCATTGTCTTTTGACATGTGAAATATTGACATTCTCTAGCTTATGGTAGTCTAATCCCTGATTTCTGCCTAAAAACTTGAAATGGTTCTATTTTTTATTTATTTTTTTTAAAAAATTTTTATATTTATTTACTTTTGAGTGAGACAGACACACAGAGCATGACTGGGAGAGAAGCAGAGAGAGAGAAACACACACACAGAATCTGAAGCAAGCTCCAGGCTCTGAGCTGTCAGCACAGAGCCCGACGCAGGGTGAAAACTCACGAACCGTGAGATCATGACCTGAGCCGAAGTTGGACGCCCAACCGACTGAGCCACCCAGGTGCCCCTTGAAATGGTTTTATTGAGTTAGGTTTCTCTCTAGCTACTAAAAACAGTTTGTATATAAATCTCACTTATAATAATGGAGCAGTGTATGTAAATTACTATACATATAGGTGAGACTCTGCCTCACAGAATTAATGTGTTGGTTTAGAAATTACAATGTATATCACGTCTCTTATCCTGTAGATCATAATAATTTTATAGTGCAATTAACTAATCCCAACCTAGTGACTATATTCACCTGAAGATGCTCTCTTTTATTCATATCCACCCATCTACTTTAGGAAAACATGAAGGCCCATACATTTAACTATTTGATGGCCTGTCTTCTTTAGGCCTATCACTTTTCCTTAAGTACTCATGAATGTGTTCAGCAAAAATTATTATAGAAATTCTAGATATTTAATATAGAGTATTTTTTAAAATGAGGCTTGGAAGTATGTGAGGTCAAAAAGAGGGAAATCAAGAATTTTAGCACCTGTCCTGATGTTTTTAAAGGAGCTGTTTAGGGGTGCCGGGGTGGCTCAGTGGGTTGAGCATCCCACTTCGGCTCAGGTCATGATCTCAAGGTTCATGAGTTCGAGCCCCACGTCAGGCCCTGTGCAGACAGGTCAGAGCCTGGAGCCTGCTTCGGATTCTGTATCTCCCTCCCTTTCTGCCCCTCTCTCGCTGTGCTCTCTCTCTCTCTCTTGCTCTCTCAAAAATAAATGAACATTAAAAAAATTTTTTTAAAGGAGCTGTTTAAGTGATTTTCATTTCTGAAACAGAGCAGTTTTGTATTCATTGCTGATAAGCACTTTTATTCTAGTGTGTGTGTGTGTGTGTGTGTGTGTGTGTGTGTGTGTGTGTGACTTTTAGGGTTTGATTTAACTTATTTACATTTTGTGATACCTGACAGTACTTACAGGTTAATTGTAAAGAGTAGGAAGTGTGCAGGAGAGGATTCAGCATTCATTTTTTATAGGAATATTTTTCCATAAGGGTTAACTTTATGCTATGTGATCATAATAGTTTGAGTATACTATCATGGAAATAAATGTTCAGAAAAAAAATAACATTTTTTTCTATTATGAGTTTAACTTAATTTCATGTAAATTTGCAGATTTTTGACCTTCTGTATAATAGGGCATAATTCTAATATCCCCTGGGTGTGTAGGGATATCATGTTTGAAGTTCTAATCTAAATCACTTCTAAGCTAAAACTAAAGAAAGATGAGATCTGATATCCTGCTTTGGATGACACAAGTAATCTAACTTGCGATTTTAATTCACACAATTTAGCTTTTTAAAATTATATCCCTACCTATTGCAAAAAGAATTTGAGCCATTTTGCACAAAATTGAAAAAAAAAATCATCTTGACTGTCTTTCTTTCATAATGTCCTTCATCCGTATTTTTATTTTCTTCCTTTGAAACAGGAAAAATGTGAAATCATTTTTAAAGTTTATGCTGCCATAATTTCCAATCCAATTTTGTCTATCTCAAAGCTTGAGACTTCCAAAGGAGTATCTGAAAATGTAGGCTAAAAGCCCAAATTCTAATCATTAACACATCTTTAGAAAAAGAGACACAAAGTAGAGAATTTAAAATAGAGAAGAGAAAAATGATACCATTCCACAGATTTTATTGCCAAAATGGTCAATATCCATGTTGTGTGGTTGATTTGTGATCTTTCTTATAAAGCATCAATCATTTAAATATATTCAGTGAACTCCTCATCTCCCACTGTTTATTCTATTCTGGACTGTACTTCAGAAACACTGGCCTTCTTTTATTCCTCAAATACATTGAACTTTGTCCCACCTCGGGACCTTTATCCAGGACATTTCTTCAGCCTGGAAAGCTCATTCTCGGGCTAGCTTCTTTTTAACTCCATTGAAGTTAAATGTCACCTCCTCTGAGACTTTTTCTGACAACTCAATCTAAAATGGTTCCTACCTCTGATATCATCTTGTTCTATTGCCTTCAGAGTACTGATCACAGTATATAGTTGATATTTATTTGTTCACCTGTTTGATTAATGCCATTTTCTCTCACTAACCTGTGAGGTCTATGAGGATGAGGTCTATTTTATCAGCTACTCTGCACTCAGAGGCTAATGTAGTCTTTGGTACGTAATAGATAATTAATAAATATATTTTTAATTAGAGGATAATCAAGTGTTGTGATATAATAAAAGAAGTAAAATCTTCTCTGAAGAACCCCCGATCTGAATGAGCTAAAATATAGACATGTGAAAATTGAAAACGATATTATAAGGTAGTGTATCACTGATAAAATTTGATAGAGTGAGAAATCATGGGATTCTGGAATGGTCAAGAAAGCCCTAATGGAGTTGGCTAGACTTGAGCTTTCATGAAAATCACAGATTGGATGCAGATAGATCCATAGAGACTAAGTCAATCTCATGATGAAGAAGGGGCATCCTTCATTCAGAAATTCAACAAATATTTTTGAATGCTTATAATGCTTTAGAAGATGGAGTCATGGCAGTCATAGATAGCATGCTTGCCCATGGGGAGGAGCAATACTTGTGGACTGACTTTTAAAGAATTATTTACCCTAAGTCTCCTTTACCTCATCTGTAATACTGGGGTAAAAATAGTCCTTTGTAACGAACACCGTGTATCCTACATGGATATTCTTGATTTTCTTTTACCATTTCCATGAGACCTCTCCTCAGTTTCTGCATACTTCACTGCTAAGGGCTCCTGGCTTTTTCAAATTCTGTGGGCCATTGTATTTGTGCTGGTTGCCTCATTAGAGCAGCATATTGAAAACATATTCTTCAGCTGCTTTCTGTGATAAAGAAAGTCATGATTAATTTGTGATGTACTTGGGCACAAGAGAGAGGAGTCCCATTTTGAAATTATGTACCTTCACATAAGCCAAATGGAGGCAAAGAGCTAACTATGAGGCTTCTCTAATGATGCAAATTCAAGAGTGAGCTCTGGACTGGGTTGATGGTAGCTTACATGGAGACTAGAGAATAGATGTTAGTAACCTTACTGAAGAAGAATCGGTATGCTTTGTTAGCTAGCTGAATGAAGGTCATTGGCAAATATAGGGGAAGGAGGGGAAGCAAGACAAAGGAACCATACTAATATGGAGATCTGAAACATGTTGGCTAGGAAAAATATCATCATTGGCAGAAATAGGTAGTTAAAAATATTAAGCATGGAAGCCAGTTTGAGAGAAAAGATGCTATATTGAGTGTAAGCAAGTTTGGTAAGATAGACTTGAAAGCATACTGTCAGTTGGAGATGGTGTTCAGACTGGGGAAGAAGAAGAAATATGCCTGGAGATGACAGTGGGAATAGGGTGCTGATGTAATTAGGCCAGGGACTAATCTCCTAGCTTGGTTCACTCCTCTTCCCTCTAAGGTCTCCAAGGTATATAGATGTATTACTGGTGAGGAAAGTAAAACAGCATTTTCTTAGTAACAGGAACTTGCAATCCAAACCCTAATGTGGAAGCTAGATTGGAATCCATAAAATATACCTTTAGTTAAGCTAATCTTTTTTAGTATATGTGCTGCCAAAGTGAGCACAAGCTAATCTTTATCTGATCTTTACTTTACCTAAGTTAATCCTTACTTAGCCTTTTCCCTGTTCCTTCTTGTTACCCTAAACTCACCAAATATGGACATTCATTGCTAACAGAGCTAATTGGATCCAGAGAGTCTAATTATTCCATTTCTTATCTTCAAAATTAAAACTTCTAATCTTACTATAATACCAAGGTAAACTGTCCCAGGTAAAGGAAAAAGGAGGCAAAAACAAAGATTATAAAAGGGTTCTGCCACAATGCCAAAGGCAGAGTCAACCTGAGTATTCAAGACAGAGAGGGGGAAAAGGAAGCTATTAAAAACAACTTTAAGATCTTACCATTTTAGGGGCACCTGGTGGCTCAGTCCGTTAAGCCACTGACTCTTGATTTCAGCTCAGTCATGATCTCACAGTTTGTGAGATCAAGCCCCAAGTCAGGCTCTGAGCTGACAGAGCGGAGCCTGCCCAGGTAACTATAACCCCTTTATTGACAATAACTAGGCTACTAAACCCGATTGGTTTTCCAGGCTTGCAGTTTGCCTGATTGTTATCTCTGGTGACAATCCAGGAAGCTAAACAATAACTTCTGTAACAATCAGCCCCAAATGGCCAGGACTTGGTTAACAATTGGCAGCCTCCCTAATTTTTGTCATTGCTTCCAACTTGGGACCAGCTACAGAAAGTCAAATCACACCCTTAATCAATCACATAGAATGTCCTTCTACTTAGCCAATCTACAGCTTTCTTGTGCCAACAGCCTCTCATCAAGGCATACCAAGAGCTTTCCTTGTTTTCTTAGTAGAAGGCTTTGCCACTCTTGTGTCTGCTTTTTAGTCTCTGTCAAAACACAAGTGATGGTGGCTGACTCCCTTGCTACAGTGAGCTCAGAACAAATAGCCTTTGTGTTGCTTTCCTCATTTGGTGGACATTCATTTCTTCCCACATTTGCAAATGCTGGCTTTTATTGAAAGAGATAAATTAATTAGTGTGTAAATCCAAGAAGTGAGCATATTTGGGTAAACGGTCAAATTTTAAGACTCTATGTTTGGGAGAAAAAATGCAGACGTCAGTATGAAAAAAAAAAAAAAAAAGATTGACAGTACTGTGGACAGGGACAGAAGGAGAGAGAGATTAGGAGAGAGAGAAAGAGAGAGAGAAAATACTTGACAGGGTCAGTCCCAAAGGAAATTGTGAGATAAGTGGGAATAGGAACGCCTAGAACACAAAGAGGATGAAGAGACATCTTTTACTTCCTCACCCTCATTCTTTAACCTCTAGACACAGACTGAAGCCCCGGAGCAAAGCACCTTCATTCCATTCAGCACAGGGAAGCACATAAACTGAAAATCAGAGCCTGGCCTTTTAATGTTTTGTAGTTGCTTTGAATTGTCAACCAATTACTTGACCGCACAATAATTTTTGTTTCCTCAATAATCAAAATAACAATAATGGCTTGGAATTCAGGAAAAATGATTCACATGGAACAGTTTCAGCCTCTCTTATTAGATTACTTGAAGGTCAGCATGAATCAGCCAAACCTGTTCTTAATGTAAGGCTAACTAGGATTCTCCACCCTGTTTGCCTGTTATTTTCTTCTCCTCCCAGGTCTCTTTTGCCAAGAAATCTTCCACATCTCCACCTCTGCCTTTGATAAGTCTAAAACCCGCCTCTCAATAACTTCTGAGCAAAAATATTCTCTTAAACTTTATTTGATTTGAGTTATCCTTGTTCTTTCCAAACATAGGACTTCATTTAAAGAATAAAATACTTTTGATAAAATGAAGTGGAAGTCTGAAACTATCACCATATTTTGCCTGGCGCTTGGAATGGATGGAATCCACCTAGCAGCTTCTTACAGATGCAAATTATCAGGTCTCACCCTAGACTTCCGGTATCAGAAATTTTGCAAATGAGCTCCAGTAATCAGTGTTTAAACATGCCCTCCAGGTGATTTTGAATTTTGAGAACTGTTTTAGGACAGGAGTTGGCAAGCCACAGCCCTTGGGCGAAATCCTGCCCACTGTTTATTTTGGTACAGCCCTGGGAGCTAAGATTGCTTTTTGCATTTTTAAATGATTTTTTTTTTAACATCACAGGAAAATTATATGAAATTCAAATTCCAGTGTCCATAAACAAAGTTTTATTAGGACCCAGCTACACCTATGTGTTCACCACATATTGTTCATTGCTACTTTTACAGAACTGAGTAATTGTGGCCATGACTGGCCCACAAAGCCTAAAATATTTACTATCTAGTCATAAGCTCTAGGTCATAAGCTTCCTAGGAATGACTTTATGTGTTGGTGATAAGCACTAAAAATGTGCTTTTATTTTTGGCCTCTTCTACTTCTTCTGATGGCTCATTCCACAGGTCTGGAAATCCAATGGCATTTCCTCTGTCAGACTCCTTTTATCCCCCAAAGGCTGGCTCATCAAGGTTACTTCCTAGTGAGGAAAATGTCATAACAAAGGGATTTCTCTACCTTAGATGTAATCATGATAGTCACTTGGCTAAGATTCGAAGCATAGTTGGATATATTTTCTGGAAATATCTTACTGCTGGCTTGGTAGAGCTTCTCAAACTCTGCTGTGCATAAAATTGCCTTACAGAGCTTGACAAACATGTAGGTTCTTGAGGTGAAATACAGAAGGTCTGCATCAAGAATTCTGGGTTGGGCACTTGGAATTCACAAGCACCCTAGGTGATTCTGACTCTGGTAATCTAAAGGACATACTTTTGAAAACCATTGAAAATAATTAAATTCTGTAAGAGATCTTCTTTGTTGCTGAAGAAAGATAACTGACTTTTAGGCTGAGGCATGGGGTTTGGAGTGAGAAAGGAAAAAGGAAAAAAAAAAAAAAACTTTTCTAAAAATGTGAATATGTGAAAACTTAACTGGATTATAAGGTGATCCAAAGCAGGCTAGATTTTCAGGAATCTGAAACTACACTAGCTGGGGGTGTTTTCCTGAAGTCAGCTCAGTATATCTTTTTTTGTTTGTTTGTTTGTTTGTTTGTTTGTTTTTTAAGTAGGCTCCCCACCCAAGGTGTGGGGCTTGAACCCATGACCCTGAGTTCAAGAGTCACAACTGAGCCAGGCAAGTGCCCCCCCCCTTCCCCACTGTATATATCTTCTTATTTTTATTATATTTTAGTTGTCCTCAGATGTCTTTTTAGTGTTGTCATCTTCAATACTTCACTTCTTAATTCATTTAAGGTTTCTTTATAGGAGAAAATAATTAGCTACCTTGTTTATAGTATTGCCTATGATTTGACTGAAGTCTATTCAGTGGACCGTACGTGACTCTCTTCTCACTATCAACTCCTTTCTATTTCATACCTCATTTCTCTAAATTTGGTAGGACAGGGACTTTTTGTGTACTTTCTGCCTGAGGCCTTTCACATGAAGAGTGAAAATTGCAAATTAACAAAGTATGATCCACAAAAAAGAAGCATAGGCCTTAAAATACTTATCTTTTCTCACTTCTCTATATTTCTAATTATATTTGCCTTTCTGCAAATATTAGTAATATGACTCAAACTTTTCAAGATACCTTTTAGTAAAAAGCCTGCCATTACATATTTGTATACATCATATATCTGATTGTACAACATTCAATTTTGGAAAAGAAATGTCATCCTTAAGAGTTTTCCCTCCCCTTGTGAGGATTATTTGGTACTTTCAAGTGACAATCTGTTTTTTCAGTTTTTATCATTGAATGAACTTTTTAATGATCATCACAGTAAAAATACACACTAATTGATTTCTTTTTGCCCAAATCACAGAAACAATTGCATAGGACAATTGAGTAAATCTTTTTAGGTCTAGATAAGAATCTCTAGCCAGGATTTGAGCATTATTTGGTTCAACAGAATCCCAAGTAAATAAGAGTGACCCAAAACTGTCCAGTCTTGGGGTCAATGAGCCTGAGGCAAAGCGAAGGACCTGCCTGTCCCTCTTCTGCTAGGCGAGATTTCAACACATCACGAGCCCCACCCAAAAGGGTGAAATGTTCTTTTATTTCCTTCCCTCAGACTCTCCTGCTTGCTCCTCTGCCAGCAAATCTGAGGGAGATGAATCATGTGAGAAAGGTGGGGGCAAATCATCTATCTGCACAGGCCTGCCTTGCACTGACTCATTTCAGAGGAAGCCACACACTTCTGTGGCAGAGGGCAGTTATTTATTTATTTATTTGTTTCGTGCATGTGCTTTTCCAGACTCATAACATACACCATCAGCCTCCTGAGTGAGTTCCAGAAAAAAAAAAAAGAATTATAAATTGAATGCACATGGAGAAACCAAGTCTCCATCCAAGACCGCACAGGCTCCCCACCCCGGCTCTCCAAGTCCACACCCTCATGGTTTACATAGTACCTTTCTTCCAAGGATCCCAGAGAGTGGCTCCAGCACAAAAGAATTAGACCAAGGAAAGGATGTGTTGGAGTTTCCTTCTAGACTAGTAAAAGGAACTACTAGGCCCTCTAGAGTTTAAGGCCACACAGGCAGGCTATGTATATAGCAAGCAATCAAATTAAATCTTAAGCCGTTAGGTGTTCATTTTTCCATTTTAGAAAGTCCAAATCACCCCTGATTATTATTTTTATTATTATTATTATTATTATTATTATTATTATTATTATTATTTTACTCTTAGGGGGAAAAGTATGAGGTGAGAAGTTTTTGCCTTTGGAAATATATTCCCTGGCCCCCCATTTCTGCTTCATTTCTTCTCATTTGTCATACTTTCCCCCCAAATATCAAATGCTCTCCTGCTGAATTTCTCCCAGGAGAGTAATCCAATCAGATCGTTTATGTTAAAGAGTTCATGATGGGTACTGTACATCTCATGTATATCCATGTATTCTTTTTTTTTAAAAAGGCTGTACTTTAAAGAATGATTGCACAGCCTGGGGCACCTGCGTGGCTCAGCTGGTTGAGTGTCTAACTTGGGCCCAGGTCATGGTCTCACAATTTGTGGGTTCAAGCCCCGTGTCAGGCTCTGGGCTGACAGCTCAGAGCCTGGAGCCTGCTTTGGATTCTGTCTCCGCCTCTTTCTGCCTCCTCCACCACTTGTGCTCGCTCTCTCTCTCTCTCTCTTTCAAAAATAAATAAATATTTTTTTTAAAAATTAAAAAAAAGAATAATTGTACAGCCAAAAGAAATTATTGCAAATTAAGGAATTTGATGTATTTTGGGGATAAATTTATTGGTGTTTATGGGTCTTTGCAACAACTTGTATGCATGCAACCTGCCACTTTCTCTGCCTAGTACAATGCCTGCTTGGCTCAAAGCAAGGCTGAGACCATCCGGTAAAATTCATCGGTTTGTCGGGCCAGCCTGGTAAAATCTGCTGCTTCTCCCCATGCACACTGTCTTCAACCTCACTTACTCGTTTAAATTACTTGTATAAGAGATTTAAACATTTAGTTCAAACTTCGATGGCTACAGAAAATATATTAAAGTCTAGAATCTGAGACAAGTTCAGCTTAGCATCTAGTTAGGGCTAAGTTCTCAGTGGTCCATCATAACCCTTTTACTTTCTTTGTTGTGACTTGAGGCAACTCCTGGCTCCTTTCTGCCTTACTTCAGTTCCTGGGTTTAATCCACCAAGCTCTGACCACCAGGAGTATTATCAGCCCCTTTTCTAATGCCTGGTTTTATTGCTTTGAGTCTTATTGCCATAGTAACCATAGGGCCTGGTCTCTGCCTTCCCCATCTAATATCTTTACCCTTCATTCACTGTTTTCTTCTTCTCATCTTCAAGAATGACTCAACGTCATGTGTAGAGTATCCAGTGTGAGACTGACAGAGCACAGAACATGAAACCCCCGATACCTGGAAATCACTGTGCCAGGACCCTGGAACGATCACACAAACCATTTCCTTCCCCTACTGCAATCTGCTTGAGAAAAGGCAAATGCCAAGAAGACAAGCTAATATTATTAAGGATTTATAATGATTGATGAATGAACCCTAGATATGTACAAATATTGGCCACAGACATAGGATCTTAGATCTTATGAATTCTTCTTTCTAGTCAATGATACTGAAACTCCCACATTTGAAATTAAATTGTACAAGACCATAAAGCAATTTATAGACTGGACAAAGATAAGACTTTGATCCCTTGAGTCTTAAGACAGTGCTCTTCCTATTATACTATCTATACTGCTCATTTATTATAATACTAATTTAAAAAGAAAAAAAAATCATGGGGCACGTGGCTGGCCCAGTTGGTTAAGCATCGGACTTTGGCTGAGGTTATGATCTCACAGTTCATGAGTTCAAGTCCCACGTCGAGCTCTCTGCTGTCAGCACAGAACCTGCTTTGGATCCTCAGTCCCCCTTTTTCTCTCCCCTTCCCCCGTTCATTCTCTCTTTCTCTCTCTCTCTCTCAAAATAAATAAACTTAAAACAAGTATCCTTGCACAACACAAATACTGTTTTGAAGTGAGCCTCCTGGCTCCATGGCACCCTTCCCAGCAGGCCTTACAGATGCCTGGTTAAGCAATGGTGAATGAGCTTCTGGACAGAGACTTAAGGGTTTTACTTGTATTATATAAGCAGAACTAAATCCACCAAAATTCAGATTTTTCCCAATCGTTCCCACTTCTGCTTATATGTTGGCCATACTGACATTTTCACTTTATATTGTAAAAATACTTGTCATACCATTATTTCAGTTTTCTAAAATTCTGGTTGGTGTTCCCATACCTACTATTTGTTTTATTTTGAGTGATTGCGTTTACAGTTGCAAAGCGCCCCCTCATTTACTGTAGATATGTCTCTATTTGAAAATGCACCAGGATCCGACCCTATACTGTCATACCAACACCACAAGGAAATTGATACTCATGATAACGGCACATACAATGGTCAATGTGCAAACTTGCTGGAGAAGGGCTACATTTTCTCCATAAGACTTTCCATAATGAGGCAGCACATCATAGACTGTTCTGAAAGCTGACCAAAATAATAGCTCAAGGAGTCATCATCCTATGCTTTACAGAAGAAGCTTACATTACTATGTTGGCTAGAAACACACATGAATTAGAACACAGATTCCTACCTAACTGCGAAGTGAAAAATGCTCTTCAGTAAATTTTGAAGAAGAATTGAAAGAAAAATGGTTAAGGGTTAACAGCAGAAATTCAAATAATCTAGACTCCCTTTTTTCTCTGAACATTGCAATTAATCATCGTTTTTTTAAGTTTATTTATTTATTTTGAGCGAGTGAGAGAGTAGGTGGCGGCAGAGAGACAGGGAGAGACAGAGATTCCAAGCAGGCTCTCCACCATCAGCTCAGAGCCCAATGCAGGGCTTGAACTCACCAACTGTGAGATCATGACCTGAGCTGAAATCAAGAATCGGACCCTTAACCGAGCCCTAATCATCAGTTTAGCATCAGTCACATTTAAGGAGTGACAAACTTTTAGATAAAAATAGCAAAGCACACCTTACCCTCAAGAGTATTAGGCTCTATCTGTCATGGTAGAACATGTGAGCAGGAACAAGATCTGCACACCAGAATGGACAAATATATGATTGTTGTTGAAGTACCCAACGTAGAAGATAAAGTATGGTTCATTTGGGCTGTAATATTAAAATGTTTATAATATTAACATACTGTCACTTTCCTTCTGAAGGAACTTAATTATTTCTGCTGCTTAGAGAATGGAATTTTTACAAATGACATGTATTATCTTGTCATGGTCAAAAACAATTAGTAATTTATCTGTCCTTTTCTTAGATGCCTCCTTAAATCCGCATGCTGGCCATTTTCTTCCGTCTGCTAATACCACAGATTTATTGTTCACCACCCACTCAAATGCTGGTATGCAGGCCACATGTGCATACACATTTTTTTTTTAACATGTTAGGACTGAGTAACAAATAAGGTTTTTGCAATGGAATGAAAACAAGGGTAGCTGCTTTCACATAAATATCATTTGTCTCCTACCTGTGAATCAAAGTGCAACTATAACACTCCTTTTTTCTTCCTCCACACGGAGACCATTGTTTCCTATTGGATGAAGTCCCAGATGAGCATATATTGACATTGCATTCCTTAGTCACACTGGTGTTGTCTGTCAGATATTTTTTGTTGTAGGGCGATTCCATGTACCTCATAAGCAGAGATGAAGCTCTGGTTCTTCTTGCAAAGGCACCCCAGCAGGCAAAAATCTGCAACTGTCTCAAAAGCAGATAAATCAAGAAAAGAAAATTTGTCTTTTTAAAATGCATTTCAGGTTGTGAAATTAGAGTGGAAAAAAAGAGTATGGGATGTTATTCTATCTCAGAGTTCATATTTTTTAAAGCCTTTTCTTTTACAGGAAGAGTGAATCTACTCTTGCTAGTCTTAGAGATATTTAAATATAAAACAAAAATAACAACAAAAAATTACTTTAAGCCACCATGCATTCCTATTCTTTTAGGTAATAAAGACCTTTTACTTAGAATGAATTATGTATTAAACTTTTTTCATGTCTTTGCTAGCTCAGCAAACCTTTGTTCTGAATGCTTTGTGACCATTAGTGCCTTTGATTATAGATTACGCCACCATTTGATTTATTTTTTTTCTCATGGGCAACATATTTCTTTCATTGAGCAACATTCTGAAACTTGGAAATCTAACCTGTGTTTTAGTCTTAGGAAAGGAACATTCATATGGTAAATCCTCCCCAGTTGGATTTGGTATTCATTCAACTCTTATATGGTTGATTTTAGGCCAGGTTCAATTATGCAATCACCCTCAACTCAAAGAGGATAGTAGAATACAAAAGCACTTGTATTTAATATGGTGCCAGTTTTCTCGAAGAAGAAAAAAAAATAGGGAAATGTTGATATTTAACAATGAAGCAATAATCTCTCAATGCAAGTCTAAAGGACAATTACATAAATTGATTGTGCAAATTAGAGTTAGATTAGGCCTGAAATCCAGGCAAACTGTGTGTGTTTCTGCTAGTACTCAGAAGAATATATATTTTTTTGAGTTCTTCTTTTTATCAGAAGAACAAGGAAATCAGGCACCTGACCCGAATGTTTTATGATTGGAAACAATTTAAATACACCAATACCACCTCTGAGTTCGTTTTTTTTTTTTTTTTTTTTTTTTCTTCCAGAAAGTTGTGGTTGCCTTAAACACAGTTTCCAGGGAAGTATTTTTTTACACATTCTGAATTGCTTGTCCAGTCATTTTCTTATATTACATTACTCACATCCCCTTGCTGGAGGAAATTCCCTCTTACAAATGCTGTATCACTGGGATCTATGTATATTTATGTAACCCTGGTAGTTCTGTTTCTTCTTAGACAAACTCAATGGCACTATTTCCTGAACTGAGCTCCGTTGTCTCCATTAATATTAAATTCACACTCACAAAAGGAGAAATGCACTCAAATCTCCCAGGTCTTTTCTTCAGGATATTTATAGCTAACAAGCTCTGCTCTGATTTGGGGGTTTACTAGAGTCCTCTAACTAGCTAGAAAACAGCACTACAATGCATTGGTTTGATGCTTGCAGGACGACTCTTCCTTCCATATCGGCATGCATTTTCTCTCTATTAATGATCCAGAACAAGGATAAATCAGAGATCCTTAGCCCTAGCTTAAAGAAGCACATTTTCCAAATAAACAAACAGAAGCATTGAGCACTCCAGAGAGCCGAGACCCCCAGGATCCTCTGGCTCATTTGAATGACCCAGAAAGGTTATGCAGACTTCTTGTCTTACAAGAGCCTAGGAGGCCCCCTGGGAACAGCTACAGACTTGCTTGCCGTAAGAGAGCAATACAGTCAGCGTTTTGCCCTCTAGGTGATAATACTTTGGGACTTCACATGTTACAGGGCCTATACCCAGGAGCCTGGAGGCCATAGATTGCAATATATGATCTCATGGTGACATGAGCCCTGTTTCTGTTTCTTACCAAATGAGGAGGATATGGAGTTAACGCTGAAGAGTGAACTGTGAACGAGTACTAGATCCACTTTTCTCTGTCCTTAGTCTCTCACACAGAAAGCAAGTGTGTTTATATACCCTAAGCATTGCTTTGGATGTAGCCTGTAAATGAATTGGAAGTGTATTGTACGCTGAAATAATGATCACAATCTTTTTTTCAGCAGATTGAGGCCCATATCCAGGTTAAGTAATGTGACTGCTGGGTTTTTCTTCTCTTTCTGACACTTTGGATATAGATTCCTTCCTAACTACATATTTTGAGATTTTTCTGAGTGATTTGCTTAATGCATATGTGAGCTAAACAGGACATTTATTAGGCTAAAGAAAATAAGGTACAAGTGTCCCTGTCCTAGTTACTATTTAAATGTGACATCACTCACGCTTTTACAGAAGTTTCTGTCGTCATAAAAGTAAATTTTCCTAAATAAGTGAAAAGAATTCATGTTCTTACTCTTCACAATTTTCTTATAAGTGTTTTCGTTAAAGGTATGGGGCTGATTTCTTAGGTTTTTTTTCTTTTCTTTTCTTTCTTTCTTACTTTCTTTCTTTTTTTTTTTTATTCATGATCTCAATACTGAAAGAATCCTCCTGAATCCCTTTTCATTACTCACATGTAGTTGATCACGTTAAGAGGCTTAGAACTATTTGCCAGATGTTCCATGTCTCATGATTTCATGCAAGGCAGCAGAAAAGCAATTATTGTGGTATTTCTTTTTAAAAAAAAATAGAAAGTTCTCATCTGATCTGAGAGTTGGGTGGAGCTCAGGGTGTGTCCCTTCTGTCTCTTCTGGTTTTTGGTGGAGTTAATTATTTCAGAGGAAGTCCATTTGTTCGATATAGACAAGGAGAAAAGTATCCGGAAGATTGTGCGTCATAAACTTTTTGGGGAGCAATCATAAATTCAATTTTACTCTAGAGTCAGAGTCAGGAAATGAACGTTTTCAGAACTTTTACAAAATTAACAGTGAAGGTAATAGATGATAGGGTTCTGGAGGTCGGTGGGGGTAAGGTGGTAGGAATCTGGCTGCTGGTAGATTAACAACTGTGTCTACACTTAGAACTATGGCTTCAGGGGACCCCCATTAGATTCCATTAACCTTTCAGCCTATTTCTTGCAGACTACCTGGGTGGCCAGAATAAGCAAGAACCAAAGTAATTGGGGCTTGAAAAGCAAATCAATGTGAAAGTTCTGGTGTTGGGCTCAAGATATTAGTCAGTCATTGACAGAAGAAATGTGGCTTAGAAATCAGAACAGAAGCTGGTACGTTTTGTTTTTAATCCCTCTTAACTAGCAACATAACTTTTAGAAATAATGCATCATTTCTCACATTTCCACAATTACTACTGTAGAGGAATACATTGAAAGAAATTTATTATTATCTTAATTTTTTTTTATTTTTTGAAAGTATTTAGAACCATTCACACATGTATAAAAAATATGCAACACTATCAAAAGTTGTGAAATTGAAAACTTATCTATGCCAGGGATCCAAAACTTTATTTGGGAGTCAAGTGATGTCCAAAGAAGACACTGGCCTTGTTTAATTACTACCACCATGGTTTCTTTCTGTTTGTTTGCTGTTTGTTTGTTTTCTTCCTTTTATTTTCTCCCCAAGAGGTGGTACAATTGAATCCATCTCATTGGGAGATCCGGCCTTAAACAGGCTTCTGTGATGACCCTTCAACCTGAATCTACTTTCTTTTCAATGGATCCTAGGAAGTGGAACTGAAACACTGGCCTCCCCAAATTAAAGCTGGTCATTCCAGAAGATGCAGGCTCTCCTTGGCTCTCCACTCTGGCACACTGGGGCTTTGCCCTTTCTCTGGAGCCATCTCTCAGCCTTGGCCCAAAGCTTTCCTGTGCCATTGCGCATCTGAGGGACATCCTGTGTACTTCATGTATATCTCAATTACTTGTGATCATCTGAATCTGAAAGCCCAGATAATTAAGCACACAGATAATTTAATCTCTTCATTATAGGCATAATCTTCAATCTCCATCCCCAAAATTTTATAAGAGCTGCACACAAATCATATCATCTGACAGATTTAAATTCCACATTTTTCTCTTTCCCTCACTGTGCATTTGGCAAAAGTCCTAAAGAATCTTAGAATGGCCAAAATGCATACACCAGGAATAGAAGGAAAAGAGCAGAATCCTGGATAATCTATTGATGAGTAACCTATTTATGAATACTTTTTTGAAAAATCACATATTTATAGCCCTAACTGAAAAGAGATTTTTTTTCCTGTATTTTCTACTACTTTCTTACACATTTAAACAAAGTCAATTGTTTCATTTAATTAGAAATAGTGACATTCCAATAAAAAAAAAAAGTCTCCCAAATACACACACACACATGCACACACACACTCAAATACGCACTTCTCCAGTACGTTTATGCGTGACATCCAGTAGCACAGTTCCACATTTACAGCCACCACTATATCTGACCCCTCATTCATGAAGGCTCCTGCTGCTTAGCCTTGAGCTACTGGGCTCCTGTCATTTCCCGCTGAGCACACTAGGGTGGATTTGGGTGTCTTGCCCTCATTTACAATCTGAACAAAAGAAACCCAAGCCAAGAAAGCAGCTGGCACCATAAAAACAGTAAAAACTCTAGCTGGCATCTCTGGTTGCCACTGACTAGCCAAATATCCACAGGGAACGGTGCCAATATAGATTTCTGGGACAAAACAACAAAATAGATTTTAGTCAATAAACATTGATTTGACAAGAAATCACACAAATCCATCCATACCAAAGGACACGTACATCCACAGAGTTCCAAACCAATGAGCACATTATGGACAGATTGAAAACCTGCCTAGGCTGGGTTCATATGTGGCACATGCTCTCCAAGGTTTTCATCTGCCAAATATGGTTATATGTTAGGTGTCAATGTTACTCTCTGATTGTGCTACCAGCTGACGACATAAACCACGGACACTGACAAAGCAAACACATACCATCACTCTGAGGGGTGGGGGGCCGTTTTTCAAACTTTTTTGGAATGGAATGAAAGAAATACATTTTGCAGTGCGGCCTAATACATACGAACAACAAATGAAATAAGATTGCATGAAACAGTATGTATCCCGACTATGAATGACGCACTCAATTTTATTTTCTTTCTATTTCATTATGTTGTATTCTATTCATAGGGTAAAGATTTTTAGGCTGTTGTTATGACCACTGAGATTGATTGTAATCTGTTAATGAGTCATGCAATTGTTAGGATTCTCATCCTGTAGAACTTTCTTTTATTTATTAATAGGTTTTGTAGTGGATATGGCTTTTTCTTCTTCCTCTTTTTCTTTCTTTTCTTTTTTTTTTTTTTTAAATTTTTTTTCAACGTTTTTTATTTATTTTTGGGACAGAGAGAGACAGAGCATGAACGGGGGAGGGGCAGAGAGAGAGGGAGACACAGAATCGGAAACAGGCTCCAGGCTCCGAGCCATCAGCCCAGAGCCTGACGCGGGGCTCGAACTCACGGACCGCGAGATCGTGACCTGGCTGAAGTCGGACGCTTAACCGACTGCGCCACCCAGGCGCCCCAGTTCTTTTCTTTTCTTTCCTTTTCTTTTCTTTTCTTTTCATCTCATTTTTCTTTTCTTCTCCTCCCCTTCCCTTTTCTTCCTTTTGTTTTCTGTTCTTTTTGAGTTACATATAGACACATAGCTATTGCTTTAATAATCCCCAACAGAGGGGCACCTGGGTGACTCAGTCCATTCAATGACAGACTATTGATTTCCTCTCAGGTCATGAACCCAGGGTAGTGGGGTGTTGAGCTCCCTAGTGACTATGGAGTTGGGGTTCTCTCTCTCTCAGTCCCTCTGCCCCTGTCCCCTGTTTGTGTGTGCTCTCTGTCTCTCAAAATAATCCATCCCCAATAGACATGTGGCTGAAGAAAATGACCATCAAATTTAACATCTATTGATTAACTACTATGCTTATTAACCTAGGATGAGTGTTTTAAAGATACCTGAGCCTAACTCAAAAATTGTAGCTAACAACATTCATTACATTTAAATTATTTAAACTTATATTTAAAGAATCGCAATCAATTATGCAGTATTTTTAGGGTTAATTATTCATCTAGAGTTGACCTATTTAGGGAATATTTAAAAAAAATATACTTTTATGCAAGGTAGAAATCCACTAAGTCAAATATTCTTTTTCTCTCCTTAGGATGAAAATTCCACTTCAGTGTCCCCTGAATTTAGGGATGCTGGTGGTGGTTAGGGTTGGGAAATCATCAGTTTCGCAATTAACAAGCGACAGGCAGATTTCTGGCAACCACCAGTCTCCCTATCTTGTGGCCTTATTTACTGTGGGATAGCTTCACTGCTTGGCTCCAGTAATAGGCATTTAAATCTGGCTCATCCTATCAAGGTATACCAATAATCTGGTCACCATAATTTGCTCAAAACTGGGCACATAACCCAAATCAGCCAGTGGAGTCATCACTGAGAATCAAGCCTAAAATATCTGGGAAAAGCCACCACTCTTAAACTTTCTTGTAGGTTTTATTACCTGTAAGAAAACACATAAGTCTTGAACAAAAAGTGACCTAGGTAAAACCTTTCTAAGAGTGACTACATATATCTTAAGGATTAATTTGGACCCTGGATCTGGCTATGCTTAACAATGAAATCACTTTGGGACCACTCATTTCGAAAAACCAACTAATTTCTTAAAAAAAAAAAAAAAAAAAAAAAGGCAATTTAACTGGACTTCCAATAAGGACAACAGGAAAGAGACCCGAAAACCCTCTATCATGTTCAAACCTTTTTGAAAGATCTACTCACTTCACTCCATTGTGTATTTATTTAACAATCATGGTTCTCTTATAAATGGCTGTGTAACTCTGAACAAGTCACCACACCTCTCTGTTCTTGGTACCTTATACATAAAATACGGATGGTAGGGATGTTTTTATTTTGCTGCATATTCACTCACTTGGTTAGAGACTTTGGTTAGTACAAACTCTAGACTTAACCCAAGTGCAACCTTGTAAACGTCTGTCTCCTCCAGCCACTAACTACACCCCCAATTCTGATTCTTCATTTTGGATAAGACAAGCGCTCACTTTTAACAAGCCTGGAAATATCTCCTTTGGTGATTCAATACAATTTTGTCCTATTACCAAGTAACAAACTAAAAAAGTAAGTATTTCTTATACGCAATATTTTACTCTTCTATAGGCATCTCCAGTCCTGTGAAATATTTCTTACAAAAGCCTCTCATCACTTTGATAACGGACATCTTAGGTGAGAGGTGCTATCTCATTGTGGTTTTGATTTGCTTTTCCCTGATGATTGGCGATGCTGAGCACTGTTTTATGTATCTGTTGCCATTTGCATATCTTCTTTGGAAAAAAATGTCCATCCAGGTCCTTTGCCCATTTTTAAATTTATTATTGTTGTTCTTATTGAGGTGTATGAATTCTTTGTATATTTTGGATATTAACCCCTTATTGGATATGGAGCTTGCAAATATGTTTTTTCCTATCCTAGAAGTTGATTTTTTATTTTGTTGATGGTTTCTTTGCTATGCAGAAACTTTTTATTTTGATGTAGTCCCACTAGGTTATTTTTTTGGTTTTGTTGTTTTTGCTTTTGTTATCAAATCCAAAACATCATTGCTAAAACTCATGTCAAAGAACTTAACACCTATGTTTTTCTTGAGTAGTTTATGGTTTCAGGTCTTAAATTCAAGTCTTTAATCCAGTTTGAGTTGATTTTTGTATATGATGTAAGATAGTGGTCCAGTTTCATTCTTTTGTATGTAGGTGTCCAGTTTTCCCAGCACCATTTGTTGAAGACACTATCCTTTTTCCCCACTGTATATTCTTTTCTCCTTTGTCATACATTCATTGGCCATATATGCATGGGTTTATTTCTACGCTCTCTATTCTGTTCTGCTGGTCCATGTATCTGTTTTTATGCCAATATCTTACTCTTGATTACTACAGCTTTGTAATATATTTTGAAATCAGAATACTTCCAGCTTTGTTCTTCTTTCTCAAGATTGCTTTGGCTATTTGGGCTCTTTTGTGGTTCCACACAAATTTTAGGAATGTTTGTTCTATTTTTGTGAAAAATGACACTGGACTTTTGATAGGGACTGCACTGACTCTCTAGATCGCTTTAGGTAGTATGGACAACAGTAGTTATTGCAATCCATAAACAAAGAATACTTTTCCATTTATTTGTGTTTTCAGTTTCTTTTATCAATGCCTTACAGTTTTCAGTGTGCCAATCTTCTATCTCCTTGGTTAAGTTTATTCCTAATTATTATATTCTTTTTGTGCACTTATAAATAGGATTGTTTTCTTAATTTCTCTTTCCAATATTCCATTTGTCTATAGAAACACACTTGCTGGGATGTCTATTATCAAAAAGACAAGAAAAAAAAAAATACTGGCAAGGATATGAAGGAAAAGGGAGCCCTTACAACCGTTGGTGGGAATACACACTGGTACAGGTACCATGAAAAACAGCATGTAGGTTCCTCAAGAAATTAAAAGTAGAGCTACCATATTATCTAGCAACCCTACTTCTGGACATATATACAAAGGAACTGAAATCATTATCTCAAAAACATATCTGTACTCTCAGGTTCACAGCAGTATTATTCACAATAGCTAAGTTATGGAAACAACCTAAGTTTCTGTCAACAGATGAATAGACCAAGAAAATGTGGTGTATATATAAAAAATGGATCATTCAGCCATTAACAAGAAGGAAACCCTGCCATTTACAACAACATGGATGAACCTGGAGGACATTATGCTATGTGAGATAAGTCAGATAGAGAAAGACCAATACTGGATGGTAGCGGATGTGGAATCTAAAAAACCAAAGGTCAAACTTCTAGAAACAGTAAAAAAGTGGTTGTGGAATGGAGGATTAAGTGGTGAGGACACATTTTCAGTTATAAGGTAAGTTCTGAGGATCTGATGTATAACATGGTAGTGAGTAGAGTTAACACTTTTTGTATAATTGAAATTTGCTAAGAGACCATAACTTAAATGTTCTCACAAAAAAAAAGGTAAATGTATGAAGTGATAGATCTGTTATTTAACTCAATGGGGGGAAATTTTTTCACATCTTTTCATATCCTTGTGTATGAATACCAAATCATAGCATTGTAAACTCAAAATATCTTATAATTTTATTTGTTAAATATACCTCAGGAAATCTGGGAAATAAAAAAAATGTAGCCTCCAAAGTCAGTAGAGAAGTTTTTTACTAGATTCATTTTATACACACTCACACACACACACACACACACACACACACACAAATGGCGTTCAATTATTTTCTCAAGATCAAATGGCTAAGGAGTTCTATTCAACACTGCACTGAGGACTTAGAGCAAAGAGGGTGTGAGAGAAGGGATATCAGGAGAACTGAGTAGGATATGACTATAGTCAAAGGCATGGTGAGAGGAAGGGTCTGAACAACCCCAAGGGTTTGGGATATCATTATGACTCAGGCCAAGTTTATAACCAGGTGCATGTTTTATGTGAGAACAAGCAGTCTGAAACTTGGTAAGTATTCTCCAAAGAAGGATCATAAATAATAGAATTATGTAAGCACACATTTATTCACATAAACTATCATTTATTTTATCACCAGCAGTCTCTTTCCTAGGTTTTATTTTCTTGAGCAGTTTTCCCTATGTTTTCTCTTGATCAATCTCCACACTGGCTGTTTTCAGCATTTTCCCTTCAGCAGTCAGAGGAGTGAGGACCTCCCACGTCTATGATGGACAGACCTTTAGCTCATCTGTCAAAACAACCTGCTTACTCGCTGAATGTCTAGTCACTGAAGACAAATGCCCTTCTGTTATTTCCCATCCATTTTCCTTTCAAAATTAGGAAGAGAGCTTTTCCTTTTCCACTCAAAAACAACCTTATGAGCAACAAGGTGGATGCTCAAAGCTAAAGAAAAGAAAGTACAAAACAATAAGAGTTAAACTGACATGCATTTCAGGGTCACATATAGATAGTTTTAGAAAGCTGAAAAGTCCCTTGCCCTCTTTATGTTATTTGCAACATTTTGTCATTTGCAAAAGACATTATATTTCTATCTCTCTCCATTTTTTGTATAAACACATATAATATGACAGGGTACAGATAGGTGAAGTTCACACGCATTTTATAATAAGGCCACAGAAACTTAATTATATGTGAAAAACAAATTGTATACAATGATAAGAATGCAAGTCCTGTTGTCCAATCTTGTTAGCCATCAAAATACATTTTATACAGCTCAAAGTTTAAAATAATTATTTGGGCTGTTATTTGGAAAAAAAATATTTTATTCCCCAAGTTCATTGACTTATTCATTCACTCATTTATTCAACACATATTCATAAGGCATATACAATGTGGAAAATATTTTGTAAAATATTAATTATGTTTTAGTGGCCAAATAATTACTGTACCAAAACACTATCATTAAGGGAAAATATGTGTGTGCATGTGTATAAATATATTTTCAAAACTGACAGTAAGTAAAATAATTTTCTATTCACTATAATGTATTTTTCTCCCTAGTCTGCCTGAATAAGAGAACTAGGTTTATCTTTATGTAGCTTCTTGAGGAAGTCACTTAACTTTCTAAGCCTCAGTTTCCACATTTGTAAATAGGTAAAATCAAATTAAATACAATTGAGGTGATGCTTATTCTGTGATTCAAATTGTTCCTTTTTTGAAATTTGTATTCCCATTCAGAGACAAAATCTCTTAAAGACTGGGACTCTCTTCTTGTGGTAGGTTATTCAAACCGATTTCATGTAGACTGCTAAGCTACAGTGGGGATTCAAGGCAACAAGAGTTGAGTCAAAGAAAAAATGTAAAACACCATACATAACGTGCCATGCATGCCTTCTGTAAGAAATCCACATACTGACTCACCCTGTCCCCCATTTGAATGTTTTCCTAGAAAACGCCTAATATATCTTTTGTAGAGTAAGGTGGTCTTATGTCAATAGGCTCTCCCGGTTGCATTTTCCCTTAAGCCTTACCTCTAATGACTCAGAGTGCTGCCTTATTAAATAACTTTAGGTGTGAGAGAATGGTTAAAGGGAGGGCTATAAGAGAAAGAATATTGGGGAAGTCTTCTTGACTTCCTGAACTCATATAAAGTTCAGCATCAATTCTGTAGGCAACCTTGAGAATACAAATCCAAGAGATTTGAGCAAGAAAAGGGCCTTCCTGAATCTATTCCAACAACTTGCAAACTTTGAATCTAGCTCTTCAGTGTCGATCTTATTGGAAAAGAGATTCTGCTTTATTCCATTTGTGCCAGGGTATCAAAGTTTTCAGTATGCTGGAAATCAGACCCTGTAATCTCGACGTCCTAGAAGAAGTTTATTTTATGTGTCTATCCTGGAATCAGTTAGGTCCCAACCACAATTTTCAGGAATCAGTGTGTCACATTGTAGACTTTGTGGGCTGATTATACACTAGAAGACATAGTCTTTACTCTCAGAAAGTCGACAGTTTAATTGTTTTTTGGCTTGGTTATGACCTGGGGAAAGGTTATACTTCCCAGGACTTTAAGTGCCTCAATAAGTAAATTTTGTTTTAACTAAATTCTCACTTTATTTTAAAATGAGATGTTGTTTGTGAGGAGGACACAGCAGTAAGACAGGCTACATTACAGAAGAAAGGGCCTTAAAATGGTATCAGGAGAATATTTGGCTTTATACCTTCCAGAAGGAAATAAGAAACCCATCAAGGACTCTGACGGTGGGACCAGTGTGACAACGAGTAGCATCTTCAGAACGAATAATTTGGACTAATTCATATAGAAGTACATAACATTTTCTCCTCTGTCAAATTCCTGGCCCCAGTAGACATTTGTCCTTTTGTTGCTTGATTCTGCTGAAAATCTCAAAGCTGCAGAAGTTTTACCTGTTTCTGACACTCAGAAGAGGAGAGGTCATTCCTACCTGGGTGGGTCTGTGCATCTTTTGATAATGCAGTATGATATCACATGGCAGCCAGCTGGTCATGCTCTTTAGACCTTCACTGGTCTAAACCTTCCTCTTTATTGGTCTAGATGTATTCCTCACTCACCATGTCAATAAACCTCTCTGCTCCTCCTCTCAGCTTTCACCACATACCCCACTGGGGCCTTATGTCAAGGAAATCACTGATCATGACGAGACTCTCCATATTTTTGTGTAAAATAATCTCTTAGCCAGATGTAAGATATCCTACAATCATTTCATGTTACATTGAAGTTGATCATTCTTTTTTTTAACTTATAGATGTATAAGTTCAAGATATTTCAGAAAGAGTTAAAAGCAATAAAAAAAGAAACACTTTTTGAAACTTTGCATCCAGAGTAAACTAACTTTTGGAATCTCCTCTTTCTCTGTCTGTTTTCCTGTTACTATGATTGCTAGTTTCACGGGGAAGAAAATGTCTCAGAACAGTTCGGAGAGCATGTTGTAACCCCACATCACCAGCAGACTCAACTCCATTCACAAATGGAAGTTGTAAGGTTGTACTGACCAATTGTTTTTTTCCTTGTCACATTTGTTCCACCACTCGTTAGGGTTACTAACAAATGGAATGAGAAAAACCTGAAGGGAATTTAAAAATAAAGCATATGCAAAGACATTTACAAAAATGCATACAATTTACAAAAAGGAACCAAGTGGAAAGATTGGAAGCTTATTTTCACAATTCTGTATAGGTTGAATTGTCTGAGGGGGAGCACATTTGAGAAGAAAGAAAAAGGTCACTGCGAAGTTTCTCACATACAATTCTTCTGACCAAGTTTTCTGTGAGAAAGATAGAACCACTGGCACGTGTCCACCATTAGTACACTTTAAATAGAATGACTAGAAACCTAAGTGGCTTTCACCCCATTTCATTTAATGCAATTTTGATTGATTCCTACATGTTAAAAAAGAAATTTCTTTACCAAAACATGAAAATTGGCAGTTTTGAAGATACTGCTTTTTCTATTTTTTTCCATTCTAACCATCTTCAAACTAAAAAATGGAATATATGAGCAGGTAATAGTTTAATTTGTTATTAAAAGCAATTCGTGTCTGGTCTTTGAAGGTTATTTCTATGTAAGTTTTAAATAGAAAACCATTTAACATATATTTATCTTTGTAAGCTATTTTAAATGATCAGCAAATACCTTCTCATCACATAAAAGGAGCCATTTAAAACATTCTTATCCTGATAAAAGAAAATTATAATGTATGAGACCATAGAAACTAAGGTAGTATTTAAGCTGTGATAGACACTATAAGGAGAAAGACATATTTAGTCAGCACATGTTTCTTTGATTGTCCTCTTTTGATTATTGATACAGTTTCTATTTTTGTGTGCTGTTGTGTACCTGAGTCCTAGTCAACTAATAAAAGAGAAAGGTAGGCTATAAGCTTTAAGAAACATCTGGATTTAAAGACTTCTTGATGTCTTTTTATTTGAATCATTTATGGGCAAAAATCTCCTACTCATAGTGTAGAACACTGCTTGTTGTTTTTGTTAAGGAAATATTATAATTATATCCATATATTTTGCTTTTTTTATTCATCTATCCTTATTAAATGAGAATATTTGCTGAGTTCTATGATATGCGGAGCACCATTGTAGCTGCTAGGATATAGCGATGAACAAAATAGACACAGTTACTGCCATCATGAAATTTACATCTAGATTGGCTAGACAGACAAGAAGTAAGAACAATCGTAAATATATGTTTGGCTTGTTGGTTGGGTTTTAATAAATGTAATAGGGAAGAATAAACCAAAATAAGTATGAAGAGTGTCAAGTTCAGGGTGGTATGGTCATAGGTAATTTCATAAGGGCTATCAGAGAAGGGTTATCACTGAGAAGGTGACATTTGAACAAAGAACTGCAGAAAGTGAAGAAGGGAACCATCTAGATATTTACATATTTCAGGAGAAGGAACAGAAAGTAAAAGGGTTTTGAAGTGACTCCCAAGGGCCAGGACACAAGAAAGAGGCCAGTGTCCCTGCAGCAAGATGAGAGTCATCATAGCAGGCAAAGTTAGAAATATAACAGGATAAAACCACATAGGACATTATAAGGGCTTTGGATTTTCCTATGAGTGAGAAGAAAGTTATTGAAGAGTTTAAAAACAATGAGTAACATTTGTCCTTTTTGTTAGGATTACTCTGCCATGTTGAGCTGAGGCTGTGGTTGGCAAAGTTTGCATCAGGATGACCAACTAGAAAACATTTGCAGGGCACCTGTGTGGCTCAGTCAGTTAAACGACCAACTCTTGGGTTTGGCTTTGATCCTGAGATCAAGCCCCATAAGAGTTCCACACTGACAGGAAGCCTGCATGGGATTATGTCTCCATCTCTCTCTGTCCCTCCCCAGCACAAGCACGGGAGAGTATGCGTGTGCTCTCTCTCTCTCTCAAAATAAATAAATAAACTTCAAAAAAAAAAAAAAAAAAGGAAACTTTTGCAAATATGCAAGCAAATGATATTGATGGGTTAGACCAGGTGGTAGTAGCAGACACAATGAGAAATGGTTGAATATTTAAAGTTTAAGCCGATAGGATTTGCTGATGGGTGAAGGTTAGCATGAGAGAAAGAAAGGATTAAAGAAGAGTATATACATTTAGGCCTACCCAACTGGAAAAACTGAATTGCTTTTTCCCAAGATGAGAACCCCTATGGAAAAAGTAGGTTTGGGAGAGGCAAACAGGGATCAGGACTTTGATTTTACATGTTAGATTTGAGATGTCTCATCAGCATCCAAGGAGACATGTTAGGTAGAGAGTTGGATATATAAAATCAGAGTTGAGAAAAATATAATTTGTGAAACTGTAAGTATGTAGAAACTATTTAAAGCCATCATATTAGATAAAATCACCTGGAAAAAAAGTGAGTAGAGGTGGGGGGAACAAAGAGATCTTAGGCTTGAGTCTTGTATGTTGAGAATGTGTAAACAGCGAGGCAGGATGACTTCAAGGGAAGTAGTGTCCTGGAACCTACAGGCAGAGGGCATTTTAATATGGCAGTGGTGATCAAACATGTGTCAAAATATTCCTGACACTTCAAATGACATGAAGACAGATAATTGATCATTGGGTTAAGTAATAAGGAAGGTCAGAATGACCTAGAAAGAGTTTGTTTACATTTTTTAGGAAAAAAAATTAAAAATGGGATTTGGGAGAGTTACTAGACAAAAAATGGAGATGGGGAACAGAGTAAAATGAACTTCACCTGTGTTTTTTGGCCTACCCGGTTATTGGTTTTAACTAAATGGATATATTTTAAAGTATATTTATACTCTCCTTTTCATTTTAATTACAAACAGTGATATTAAACAAAAAAGAAAAAAAGAGTTACCTAAAATGGCTTAAATCCCAGAAATTAATATTACTGCACAAAATTCTTGAGGACGTTTATGTATTTTTATTTTTTTGGCAGGTGACAATGTCAGTGACATTTCATTAAGTGATAAAAATGGATCCCTTCAATAAAAAGTTTAAAGTTAATATTTTTAATTGTGGTTGCACATGCAATTTTTTTGCTCAAAGGCTTTACTATGCAAGGTTAAGACAAGGCAAATCTAAAACAAGGAAAAATACCTTTTATCTTACTAAAATTCTATAAAAAGGAAAATGAAAAGCCAGAAACTATTACTTCAAAACTATAAATCCTTCGTAGAAAGCAGTTATGCTTTAGGGAATATTAAATTAGGAAGCATATAATTCCAAAAACTAGAGAAATTTTGACTCTCATTCTTCTAATAATTATTGAGCACCTAGTATGTGATAAGTATTATCAGGGCACTGAAGAAAGAGTCTCTGTAGCAAACTCTGCTAGAGACCTACATCATCAGCCTTTCTTCTTTGCTACAAAAGTCTTTACTTTCTTAAGAGAAAAGTATGTCCAGTCCAAAATACACACTGTCCCAACTTCTCTTGGGACAAAAAAGGGGTAGATATGTGATGCGATCGTGGCAATGAGATGTAAACGGACGTCTTGTAAGTTTCTAGGAAAATTTGTTGCAAAATCCAAGACCTTCTTCCTTTTCTTCCCTTCCATCTTCTTACCAAGTCTTCTGTAGATATGATAAGTGGAGGTGAAAAATCCATCTTGTCACCACTAGGCCATTAGGATAATGATGGAGGCCTGAAGGCTGGTTGAATAGGTCCACTCCCTGCTGGTGTCATTGAGCTACAGTACTCACTCTGGACTCCCTATCCCTGGAGTTCTGGTTTCAGCAGAAAAATAATCCCTTTACCTTCATCAGCTATCATTTCTTAATGTATGGGTTAAGCACACCCTTTTGTCAACATTGTCATTGTGCAGTAGAGGAAAAATGCACGCGAATGCATAATTATACTTCAAGGTTATAAGATCAACAAAAGAAATCAGCACAGACATGGGACAGCATAGGAGGAGTGAACAACACTGCCTGGTGGGCACAAGAAACGTTTAATTTAGATATAATTTAAGCCAAGTCTTACAGCATGGGTAGTCATTAAACAAAAGAAGGCAGGAAAGAACATTCTAGGTAGAGAAAACAGCATAACACAAAAGGATAAAGATGTAAACAGCATGGCCTATTACACAAATTATTTTGGTGTGGCTGGGATTGGAGTGGAAGTAGATTATTATTAAGAATTCAGACAGAATGTCAGGCAGAAGCAAGATGAAAGGTCTTTGGCCTATGTTATGAAGGTTGGGTTTAACTTTGGAGTCAGTGGGAAATCACTAGAGGATTTTAAGCATGGACTGACATGATCAATTTGTGTTTTCGATAGAGCTGGCAGCAATGTGGAGTATGAAACATAAGTACCATCTCCCTTTCCTCCACATCAACCAAAAAGATATTGAATAAAATCCAAACATGCGGAAACTAAGGGATAAATACTGTCGTCAAGTATATGAAACATTTATGAGAAGGATGCTCAGCAGTTGTTCTGGGTGTCTGTGGCAGACCAAACACAAAGGAATGCACTCGAATAAAAGCAGTAGAGTTGAGTTGAACCTTTAGCAAAAACATCTCAATTGAGGACTGCTCCGGAAAGAGATACCACCAGAATGGGCTGCAATGGGCAATTGGAAATTGTATTTCTTTAAATAGCCGGAAGAAATGAAAAGAGCTATCAGTTCTGGAGGAATTTTAGATATTCACTTCCCTGACAGCAAGGGGTATGCTAAACTAGGAAAGTACTTCAGCTTCGTTGTATTATGTTCCCTGAAGTCTAGAGGTGAAATATCCCATCTACCCTACCCCACAAAACCAACTCAACTCCGTAAAATACAGACAAATAAAACATTACTCACTTGCATTCATGACTACTAATACCTCAGTATTATCTCAGAGGAAACAGGCTTAGAGAGACTATTTTCTCACCATCTCACTTCTAATTAGCAACTGTAGAAACACCTTTGCTAGTAGAGTTATATGATTTATTTTCCAAGAAGAGAGGTCTCTTGTGAGCTAAATGAGGTAAGAAAGCTATAAAGTACATAGGTTTTAAAGTATTAATTGATTGGGGCACCTGGATAGCTCAGTTGGTTGAGCATCTGACTCTTGATTTCAACTCAGGTCATGATCACATGCCTTGTGAGTTCGAGCCCCATGTGGGGCTCTGCCTGACAGTGAGGAGCCTGCTTAGGATTCTCCCTCTCTCTCCCTCTACCCCTCCCCTGCTCGTGCTCACTTTCTCTCTCAAAATAAATAAATAAACATAAAAAATAAAGTATTTATTGATTGACTAATAAATTGGTTCTAATATTTGGTAGACTTATGAAAGATCTCTATTTATAACTATTTAGGAAATAACATTTTCAAATACTAAACAAGATAGGATGTAAGAGGTATAAAATTGTACAATATTGGGCAACACAGACTATCTAGTCACCTTAATGCAAGACCTTTGACAAATGAGCTCAATCTTCCTCTCCAGCTTTACTTTCCATTGTTCTGGATTCTTACACATCAGTTAATCTGGATTCCTCATGCTGTCCATGGGGACTTCTTACCTCTTCACTTTTATTAATGTCATACTCTCTGCTTGAATTTTTTTTAATCCAACAAAATCTCTCCAATTCCTTAATGTACAATGTAAATGCGACCTTACTGACATCTCTTTTCTCAAAATCCCTACAGGCAACGATCCCTTCTGAAATTCTCTCATGCTTAGTTTAAGCAGCTAGCATGACTCATTACATTGGCTTTGTTGCAGCTATTTACGCAATTAAGTTCTAAATTTAATCAAGGAATGCTGGAGAATAAGAACTTTTTATGGGTTTAGTGTATCAAGACATTCTTGTTATCCATATGGTATCTTGTATTCTAGGTGCTAAATATTTGATTTTTGAATGTGTTAGTATATGAATAAATGAATGAATGAATGAACTCAGAAGTTCAAATGAATATTAGAACTGAATTATGCCTTATTGAACTGAATGACGGCTTGTTATTGATATCCACAGTTCCAATCTTTAGGTGTTAGGATGAGGTTAAGGAAAAGAATGGGACAATTTTAGAAACATAGTTTTAAAAAGGAGGTAAACTGAATAACAGACATATAGATGGATCATTGTCATATTTGTATAGTACCAAGTATTCATGAATAAATCAAAAACGCAGTCCACTCTCTGCATGTTGACTTGAAGTGTTTATTATACAAGATCCATTTGGTCACAGTTTTTGTTTGCTTGACTTTAAACTATTGCTGTTAACTAGACTAAGTCTACATTTAAAAACCCATAGCATCCAAAAGACATGCTGTAAGGAGGTATCACCTGTTGGTTTTGCACTAACACGTTCTTTGTTTTTTATTATTTTATTTTTTTTTAATGTTTATTTTTGAGACAGAGAGAGACAGAGCATGAATGGGGGGAGGGTCAGAAAGAGAGGGAGACACAGAATCCAAAGCAGGCTTCAGGCTCCTAGCTGTCAGCACAGAGCCTGATGCTGGGCTCGAACTCACAAACAGTGAGATCATGACTTGAGCCGAAGTCCGACGCTCAACTGACTGAGCCACACAGGCGCTCCACTTACATGTTCTTTCAATACACATGTTAAGTTGCTCTCATTTCCTGCATGGAGCTTTCAGACCAGCAATTATCACAGAAGTAAATGAAAAGAGCTGTTGTGTATAGAATAAGAATTTGTGTAGAAAAGTGGGAGTATATCATCACATTTTTGGCCTGGAGAAGGAAGACAAGTAAAATTTTCCTCCAGCACTTATGTGTATTTAAGACATGAAGAAATAGCAAGAATCAGTTAGCAGAGATTGGAAGGCTGTTGGGAGCACCAGCATGCTGATGAGCATTTGGAGTTTGAGAAGCTGACAAAAGTGAAATGAGGTGCAGAGGTGGAGAGTGGCCTAATCAAGGTCTTCAGGACCATATTATGTCTTTGGGACTCTAGAAACAAAGGGATCATATATAGAATAGTGTTTCCAAAATATCACACCCTCTCAAGAGTGAAGTTGCGAGTATCTCCCAGTCTAATATTTCACCTTGCACATAAAAACCAGTTTTTCATATGTAAGAATGAAGAAATAAAATTACAAAGTTGCAGAACATAGAAAAATGGAGATTCATATATGCTATTTTTTTCTTTTCTCTCTGCGATAAGCTGAGTGTCTTTCAGTAGTGTAAAAGACACATTTGCCTTTTGCAGAGTTTCTTAAATCCTGAAACGTGTATCAGGAAATCGATAATCAGAAATTTTTTCTTGACTTGTGCTGAACCAATTATGTTTTCCTGATAAACTCTCTAAACTCAATAAGTTGTTTCCATTCATTCACTCCCATTCACTGTATTCATGCATGTAGACCTCAACAGGGTGATATCAAACATTCATCCAATTTAGTTTTCTGACAGAAGCTTCCAGATTGAGTATTGGAGGCTCACTTAACTGTGTAGGTTAAGTCCTGTGTTATGTGCTAGGGATATCAGAGGAAAAGTAACAATTTCTCTCCTTTCATGGAGCTTATAAAGATGAAGGAGACAGATATTAAACAAGTTAATAACAAAGAAGATGCTTTCTAAGAGTGAAAGATGTTAAGAAGAGATTAAAATATGATAAAAATGGGGGATTATTGCTTTGGGGATGGCTTCCTTAATTATAATGGTCAGAGTCAAATAAGAAGTGCAGTGTGGAAATACCTTCTTCAAATGCCTCTGTTGAAAGAATATAGTCATAGACATTCATTTCAACAGTTCAATGGGGGATTTTTAATTCTTTTTATTTGGTTTCAGTTTTTATGCTAGCCAAGCAGAATATGTAAGAAGTATTAAATCTTCTAACATATAACCCCAAAATATTAAAACTACCTACTTGAAATGTAATATGTTTTCCAGATGAGGAGCACATATTTTTAAAATGTTAAATTTAAGTTAGGTTATCAAGTTAGCTCATCAGCCCCTGACAGTGCAACTTTCAGGGTCACTTGGTCCTCATTATCCTGCAATCTTTCTGAAGAGATATACCACTGCCGAATGAACCTCACAGTGAGAATGGATTAACCAGATCAGAGCAAGGAAGATTCATTGTGAATACTAACCGAAAATGAAACTCCTCTCAGAAATGGAAAAAGGGAGAGGAGAAGGAGAAAAGGAGAGAAAAGAGACAGAGGAAAAGCAGGAGGCAAGTAGAGGGGAAATGAGGAAAACAGAGAGAGACAGAGAGAGAAAGCGAGCACGAGCAAATGAGAGAGCAGCCTAGAAGGTAGACAGACACCTGCTGTGCCGGGCTACTGCCCTTGGTGGGCTGGCAGGTGCTTCCTCTCCACATGATTGCCCAAAGGTTTCAGGACCTTACTCTCTACTTCGATCACTGCACTCCATGCAAAGCGGGAAAAAAAAATTCTTTCATGTTTATTTAGAACTCAGGCTGGGGACTTTTACCACCAAGCCATACTCAAGAGCAGATTAAAGTCACAATGTTCTTCCTGGAATGTATGTTCAATCCACACTTTTGAGTTAGTGCCTAAACTGAAGGCGGGGTTAGAATTAGTTACTATATTTACCTCTACATCCACTGCATTTCTAAGACAACATCAACTGAAGCAGGAAGGTGGGTTAAGATTTTACCTGAAGTCTCATTTTGATTTCTCTTCTTTCCCCTCTCCCCCTCCAAAAAGTTAATAATTAATCAGTTAAAAAGACCTGTTTTAAAATGTATAATGTAGTTTGACAAAGAATAAATCATCTCCTGTCTCTTTAGGAACATTATGTATTTCCTCTTTACCAAATTATTCTTTTGCTATTTGACCTTAAGCAAATTAATTAATCTTGCTAGATCTCAATTTATTCAGCTCTGAAATAAGGATAATAGAAGTACCTACCTCATAGGATTGTTAAGAATATTAAATGAGATTATTTGTATAAAAAGCTTATACCCTAAAAATATTCAATGGATATTTGTCCCTAGACAAGTCTGGATTGAGCATGTCATGGGAGTGCAGGGAGTGCCTAGGGTGGTGTCAAACAGCTTGCTGGGTTGGGTGGATGGGTCTTAAGTAGAAAACTAAAATGTGTATTTTTTGTCTGCAAAGTTTGGGGAATATGCCATATCATATAAGGTAGCCTAAGAAAGAATCAGGGAAGCCAGAAACATTTAAAACATAAATAGAGGAAGCAATATCCATAATGGAGACAGAGACGGAGCTCAAAGAAAATAGAAAAGTCAAGAGAAAAGGGTATTGCACGCAAGGTGGATTAACAATACCCAATGCCATTATGTAAGAACTAAAAGATGACTCTGATTAATCAGCAAGGAGTTGTTGGTAACACTGAAAGAAACTATTGCAGTTGGAGTGGGGAGCTGATAGTGTGCACCACTTAGGTTTTATAAGTGAATAGGACAGAATGCACTGAATATAGACAACACTTCAGACATTTGGCTATTAAGGAAATGAGAAAGATAGGAAATGTTTGGAGGGAAATATGAAACAAATCATGACAGTTGCAATGGAATGTGTTCTCTAAATGTGTAGTAGACAGCATAGTTGTTTTCCAAAGAGGTCCACACCTTAATCCCTGGAACCTGTAAATATGTCATCTGAACATGACAAAAGCAAGCTAGCAGACATGATGAAGGTTATAAATCTTGAAATTGGAGATTATCCTGGATTATCCAGATGGGCCCAATCTAATTATATGACTCCTTAAAAGCAGACAACTTTCCTGGCTGTGGTCAGTGAGAAAAGGGTCAGAGAGATGCAAAGTTTCTCACTTGTGAAAAAGGAGAAAGGGGTCACAAGCTAAGGAATATGTCACGTCTAGAAACTGGAAAAGTCAAAGTAATAGATTCATACCTAGAGACTTCAGAAAGGAACACAGACCTGCTGTCATCTTGAATTCAGACTAATGAAACCCATGTTGGATTTCTGACCTATAGGGTGGTAAGATAATACATTTATGCTGTTTAAAGGAACAAAGTTGGTGGCAATTAGTTGTGGCCATTATAGAAAACCAGTACAAACCCATCTCGGCTCATAGCCTCCTCTGTGTTTAGGTGGTTCCATGTGACTATACAGTCACTATACAGTCACTATACAGTGGGTTGTATATGAAAATGACATCAGTTTTTGAGGCCTATCTCCTAAATACTCCCATGAGATTCTTCACAATCATTTTCTTCTCTGCTGTCCAGTTGCAAAGGATAGAATGGGGTTCTTCCTGGCCCTACTAAGTAAAATAAACACAGAATGGAAAGTCCCCATGTGGAACTTCATTGCACTGAACCCTGTCATGATAAGAAAGCAAACTTTAATGTGTAAAGCACCCATATAGTGAGATTTGGGGGGGATTTCTATAATAACTATCATCACTTCTTCTGAACAACAGATTTGTTATTAGTTTTCTTTTTTAAATGATTGTTGAGATTGAATGTATGTCGATGCTCATAAGAAGCAAGTGGCAAGGTGACATAGGGAGGAGAAAGTGGAGAGAGAGAGAGAAGGTAATAAAGCAGTAGAGATAGGATGTAAATTATAAGTAATGGGACTAAACTTGGTGGGGGAGGGAAGGAAGCAAAGAAAAGTAGAATGTGAATGAGGGTAAGTTTTAAAGCTCTGATGATATGATATTTAGAAATCACCCATTCCATCTGATAGTTTCTATTTTCTCTAGAAACAAGATGGTAAAGTCAGTTGTTGAAGAGATAGGGAACCCTTTGGCCAGAGATCTTATGAAAGTGAGAAAGAATGAAAATAGTCACTGAGGAGTATGAGAAAGAGTTTTGACTAGAGTTCCAGATAGTATCAAATACCCAGGTGGGATTGGAGATTAAGATTTTATAAAAACACTAACATGCCCAACTGTGAGTTTATTTCAGTGATAAGCAACACATACTTAAGTTATGAGTAATCGATCAATTTGGTTGAAATAGTGTTGACGTTTTTCTACACAGGTTTACTAGATTATAAAGTGACAAAATATATTTGGCATAAGAATTATTGAGCTGATGATCGCAGCTCATTTTTCATCCCAGGTCATTTACCCATCCCAGGTCCTTTTTCTGCCTTCTCTGCAATGCTCTCAGCCCCCAGAGGCTGACCTCTATGGACTGCCTTATCCAGACTCAAAGCAGGCTTGACTTAAGTTTACCAGAAAGAAGCACTATGGGAGATGGGAGGAAAGAGAGGACAGAGTGTTTCCCTCCTCACTCCTTCCTTACACCTCCTTGATTCTGTCAGTGGCTGCATTCCACTTATATCTTCTATCAGAGGGTCCTTCGGCCGTAGCCCCAAGTTCTCTGGTCTCTGGCAACAGTGTTTTATTCCCATTTCCCTTTATTTTATTTTATATTTTTGAAGTTTATTTATTGAGAGAGAGAGAAAGAGAGTGAGCAGGGGAGGAGCAGAGAGAGAGGGAGAGAGAGAGAGAATTACAAGCAGGCTCCTTGCTGTTAGCACAGAGTCCGATACGGGGCCCAATCTCATGAACTGTGAGATCATAACCTGAGCCAAAGCAAGAGTCCAAAGCTTACCTGACTGAGCCACCCAGGCGTCCTCTCCTTTCCCCCTTTAAATCTAAGAGTGATAATGGCTTCTCACTATTGTTATTTCCTGGATGCTTTACTTACACCATTGGTTTCCTAAACCCTACTCAATGCCTCTGAAAATAGTCCCATTATTATATACACTCTTCAATTAAACCCTTGTGTGTTTCATCAAGTTCTGCAAGGAACACGGCTAACAGTGCTTTGGAAGCCATTGTAAGGCATTTGGTTTTACCCAGGGGAAAATTGAGATAGAAAGTTTTTGGAATATTTTGAGCTCTGCAACTAATTAGATGTGTGACTTTGAACAAGTCACATGGCCTCTCCCCACTTCAATGTATTCAACTGTAAAATAAGATAATTGCTCTATTGAATCACTTCAAAGGTCCTTTATATTTTGAAAAGTATTTAATGTATTAGTCATCTTTACACTGGTTAATCTGATTCTTTATTAACTGGGTGAGTTAAGGATGTGGGTCCAGGGAACTACCTTTGCTCACATCACAAAAAAATCCTACATCTTAAGCAATTATTAAAAATTCATCCCCTGGAGATTATTTTCAATACCATTTTAAGTAGATTTCCATAGATACATACATCTCACTATATGTAAATTCCACGTGTTTCAGTGATTTTAATTTTTATATTTTAAGAATTCTGGATACTTGCTATAATTTTCTAAAGAAATGATTGAAGTTATGAAGATGGAAATACCAAGATTATTCCCTAAGTACAGATTTGATTTGGGTGAACAATAAGTAACCACCAACTTTAAAAGGATCATATTTACTTATATACTTTTAATACATATTTAAAGTAATTAATACAAGGTAAAAAGACCAAAAGAGATTCTGAATATACTTTTGCAAAACTTTTCTGTGTATTGAACATGCGTAATGTATTTCTTATCTACCAGATAGTCATTTTCAGCAATTGGAAATAGTTGTTCCATCTTAAATGTCCTTTTTCCATCATTTTGATCGATCAAATTTAGCTAAGGATTCTCTCGTTTATTGCTCAGTTAATTTGGCTCTTGATTTGGATTGTGAAATTATGAATTCACAAAATTAAGTTACTTTTAAAAGAAAATGTATTAGTCCTCTGAACATTCACTTAACATTCTCATAACTTACTTGATTTATTATTTGCAACAAATTATTTTTGATTTATTAGTCTTTAATATTTCTATGATTGACCTAGAACGTGCACGTTTTTAAAAACCCCATACTCAGTCCATTGCCGTTCCCTATTTCTCAACATTTTAATGAATGCTTATTTCAACATCCGCAGTGGTATTTAAAGAGGGGGAAAAATCACAACAGATCACATTCCATACAGAAAATGTTAACAAAAGAGGAAAGGAATAGTAGCAGCTACTTTTTGTTTCTATAATGATAAGCAGGTTTTATGGACTGATTTTAGAAATTTATAATGTGAATCATGTCATTTTTATTTTTTCTAAGTTTATTTATTTTGAGAGAGACAGAGACAGTGTGAGTAAGGGAAGGGCAGAGAGAGAGAGAAAGAGAGAGAGAGAGAGGCAGAGAATTCCAAGCAGGCTCCACACTGTCAGCGCAGAGCCCGATGCTGGGCTGGAATTCACGAAACCATGAGATCATGACCTGAACCGAAACCAAGAATCTGAAGGCTGCTTCACTGACTGAACCACCCAGGTGCCCCTATGAATCATGTCATTTTTTAAATCAGGTGTGTCTCCTATTGCCTCATTGTTGAATCCTGAACTATTTCTTTGGCCTAGAATTTAAGGTTCCACAACCATAAGGTTTATGGGAGTTGACTCTATTGATACTCTACATCTTATATATAAATGAAGATCTTTCCACACTGATAGGGGCAGTGTAGAACAATAACAGACTGTGGACAGATCTATGCTAACATATTTATTGTATCACTACCTAACTCATTGTTTGTTTACTTGTCCTGTGTCCCACAAGATCACATTCACTTTGGAGATAGGGGTAATTTTATAATCACTGCTGCTTACTTTAAAAATCCTGTCACCTAATATTATTGAAGTCAATATTGAGTGTACCCCTTCCTTCAAAGGATAAAAACCTAAGTGCCAAAAAAATTCAATCATCTTTCAAAGTCTTGCAACTAGTTAGTAGCGGAGTAGAGCATAGAATTCAGGTCTTAACTTTCAGAACAATGTATCTCTTGCTTCTCTCCCACTTTCTTTGAACTTCTTGAAGAACTTCCTATATACTACCAATTGCCTTGAACTAACTTTAACAGTGAATATATTTTCTCTTCCTCTCTCTCTCTTTTTCTTTCTTTCTTTCTTTCTTTCTTTCTTTCTTTCTTTCTTTCTGTAGCTGTCTTGGAAATCTCAAGAACGTTTTTCTGGTTGCATTGTCAGGAAAATGCATTTATGTTATGCTTTTTTATGTTCTTGTTCATTCCTTGTCTGAAGGATGAAATATTGGACTTGTAATGCTGCACATATGTTATGTAAATTATAGTTGCATATTGTATTGCTTTGACCTTTACAACACTCTATAATTTGATTGGCTGACTAGTCAACTTCATAGTGTTTACAGTCTTGCCCTTACTTGGATGGACATGATGAGATATTCCAACCCAGCCAATCAAAATGTAGAATATCAAAAAGGTCAAAGTAGTATAATGTTTTCTTAAACTACAGTCTTCTCTTTACTGGTCAAATAATGAATTCCCATAAAAATAGAGAAATTCTGTGAAGTTAATATGTCTGAGAATAAAACATGTTATGAATATTTTCATATGATTAAGTTGATATCAACTTTTTTATTTTTGAATTTGATTCTGTTATGAGAACTGCTTAGTTTTTATTAAAGCTGTGTCATCACAGACTGTTTTACTTTTCTTTGAATCTCTAGCACTGCTTGTAATATTATATTATAGTATAGCACCTAATTTATATATTTACTGAGTAGATGAATACAATTTTCAAGCTGTACCAAAACTGGCTCATTTTCTCCACTTAACTGTATTATACCACACTTTTCTTGGTCTCCTCTGCAGCTTATCTCATTTTTCTGCAGTCTCTCAAGGCTTAGTACCAGACCCTCTTTTCACTATATTCTTTCTTCCTGGAAAATAAAATATCATTAAGGACAGGGTATTTCACTTATTACCCATAAGCTAATAACTGTCAGATGTATATCTCTAGAACTTTCTTCTGCTTTTTAGATCTTTATATGTAACTGTCTATTCGAATTTCCCATTTAGGGTCCCCCTGGATTCAGTTTCATCATGTCCTAAGCCAAACCATGATCTCTTCATCAAACTTGTTTTTCTCCCAGTGTCCTTATCCTAGTGAATAACACCACCATCCAATATGATTCGGAAGAAATCTAGGAGTCATGGTTATTACTACCATCACTCCCACACAACATATTACTAAGACCAAAAGCTTTTACATCCTAAATAATTCCTCAATGTATTTACCTTTCTCTTTCATCACTGCCACTTTCCTAGACCTTGGGAACACCATCTCTTACCTAGGCCACTGGACACCCACCTGTCATTGTACCTGCATCAGCCATATTTTCAAACTACAAAGTTGACAATGCCATTGCCTTTCCCATTCTCTTCCCCTGGGAAAAACCCATTGTTCTTAGGGTACAGACCAAGTCTTGTCTACAAGATTTTACATGGTCTAAAATCTGTGTCATCTCAAACTGTCCATTTCCCTCTTTATGCCTCAACCATACGTTCTGGTTCTTATAATATTCCCCATTACTCTGTGACTATTTGCTTCTCTATAAGTCTGGCTAAAGTCTTTAAAACATTTTTTTCTAGTTATAAGAGTGGAACTAAGAGAAGATTCTTTGTCCACTAAATAAGTGGGCCAGCTCCTAGAAGATATATACTCACCAGCTATGAGAAAAGCAAAAGCAAGTGTAATATGTTGTCCCATTTTCCCCAGATCTACTGAGAAATATCAAGAATATTTGTAATCCAAACAAAGAGTAGAATCACTCTAGGCAAACATGGACACACTGAGTTTGTAGCTAAATATATGTTCTATGAAAATCACTGCCTGATGAATCTGGCCATCTAGCAACAAATGGGAAGAAGAAAATCAGAAGATCAGTGCCGTCTATATCTGTATCCTTGACCTCCAGACCAGTGTTGATTTGCTTTTTCCTCTAAGATGACTATCCTTCCTGATGATAACTCAGGTGGAAGAAGAAGGAATGAATTTAACTACATTTCTTGTTATTTTCAATGTCTATGCAATATTCAATATTCGTAATTCCTAGAATTCTAAATTATTTAATTCTTTTATTTGAATATTTATTCATTTATTAATTTGTAGTTCATATAGTCATGCATATACTGAACGGATCCTTACTGAGAGCATTGTGATAAGAATAGCATTATACAAGATGAAAAAGAAAAAAGTTCCTAACTTCACGAAACTCAAAGTCTACTAGGGAAGAGAGATTTAAACAAATAAGCAGATAAATACATCAAATGCTCTGGCATGCCCAATGCAATTGAGGAAATTATCACAGTGCTATGAATAAGTCTAACAGAGGATCCTAGTTGACCGAAGAAGGCTCCCTAGAAGAACTGAGATTTGAATGTAAGATCTGACTGATGAGTAGAGATATCTGATTACACATGTCACTCTTCTGCCTAAATTCCTCCAGCAGCTTCCCACCTCACAAACAGAAATCTAAACTTCTGATTGCAGCCTTCAAGGCTCCTTTCTGGGAACTCTCCCTCTCACCTTTTTACAAGCTTTGTTTCCCTTTGTCATTCCATTACTGACATAAATATCACCTTCACAAAGTTAAAAGTTAAAGAAATAGAGCTTTTTCCAAATTATTTTCTTTGTTTTTGCAAATATTGTTTTCTGAAATTACTTTTTTGTTGTTGTTGTTTACCATCTGTCTCTCTCAAAAAGAATACAAACTCCATGAAAGAATATAATTGTTTATTTTGTTTCTCACTGTGTCTAAACTACCTACAACAGGGCCCAACACATAGAAAGAGCTTGCTAAATACTCCTTCAATGAATGCACAATGAATCCATATGTGCATTATAGTACCTTTTAAATTTGGTGTGGCCTTTGCTTGGGAATTATACCAAATTTAATTTTCAAAAATTAAAATTCATCTTAATTTAAATTTGAAGCTGAAACATTCCAAAATGATTAACCAAATAAGAAGACCACATATATTTAATATAACTAAGACAATATAGGCCATGTGTTACTTTTCCTCATTCTTGTGTTCCTCTCAATCATAAAAGAATAGATTTTTTAAAAAACTGAATTGAATTTCTGTTCATATCTTAAAATTGATTCTCAGTGTACCAAGATTAAGGTCAAACTTAACTTTCTGGAAATATATGGGCTTTTTTTTTGTCCCTTGATCAAGTCAGAGTCATTTAGCATCCTTATAAGACCTTTTTCTGATGGTCGGTTCTAGCATGTGGAGGAAGAGACCAGAAACTTTGCATTCAGGCATTGGTATATTGTTTGATGAAATGACTAGCAGAATGGTCAAAGAAAAACAACTTGTGGTTAAAAGACAGATAAATTCCATTCTTTAGTCCCCTCTTTCTTCCTATGGGCTCAATGCAAAAACTGTGGTTTTGACCGATTGAGGAAAACATTAAATTAACAAGTTTCTTGTTTTCATTAGCATTAAGAATCTCTCTAAAAACATAGGCTCTGGGTTTTAATGGAAAGCCAGTAATTTTGTGGGAAATTGAAATGGGTTAAACAACTTAAATAAAGCTAACCAAAAAGTATTTATCAACTAAAATTTTGTAGAATATAACTGACAACCATGGGTGATCAGAATGTTTTTTTTTTTTTTCTTAAGAAACAGACTTAGTTCCAGAAAATCTTAACATTTTCTGCCTAAATTATCTTAATGATGAAGGAATTAGACATTCAAAGATTTGGGGGTTAGAACCCCAAACCACCTACCATAATCACACAAGTCTTATGAAATCTTATAGTTTATCATAAAATTAATGGAGATTCTGCTTTGTCAACCAGAAAATTCCCTTCTGGATTCTCAGTAGCTAATTTCCAAAATCTATGAGTAAGACTACATTTCAGGAAAATGTGATACTTCAATGCCAGTCTACAGCATTGGCAGTTTAAGAGGTATGATTTAAATGTTGATGGAAAACTTGAATTATCACAGGATGTTGGACATAGAAGGCAACTTGGAGACTATGGATCCACCCCTTTTGTTTTAGGGAGGGTAAATGATATTTCAGCACATGGCCTAATCATTTATGGGAACCAGAGATCACCCTTGAATTCTAACTTCCTGTCATGCCATCTGGTCAACTTCCCACTTAGCCCGACGCTGCTTTGCCACTACTGTTACTGCATTGTTGTTCAACAGAATCTCATATTTTTATGCACTTCATTTAATAACATCATAATATATAAATCAAAGCATTTTAGCAGGTGAAGTTCATGACTGATTTTAAAAGATGGGAGTGCATACTACATAATCCTCTGAACACCTTTCAACTATCTCTAAGAAGATGCTAAGCAATATAGAAGCTACACTGAGATGGTACGTGATAAAATTTGCAAAAGTGAGTGGACTGTGGAAAATAAATAAAAAATAGCAAAGTCTCTCCACCTCTGGAAATTTTCAATACTGGATTTATATCCCTGTTGGAAAGCCATGGCAAATTTCTTCTGCATTATTACTGTCTATTCTAAGTACCTGCTAGTCAGCACTGTCAAAGCTGTGCTCTTAGAAGCACTGTTATTGAAGAAAAAGAAATTCTTTCTCACTCAGTTTTAAATGCATACTTGCCTGATGATGTATTAGAAAAACCCATTATCATAATTAAATTTAAACAAAGGTTTTGGCTATTTACAAGTATTTGATTTTTCTCTTAACAACAACAACAACAATAAAGGCATGTAGTCCAATATGAGGAAATCACTATATCAAAGGAGAAGACTGGTTTTATTGGAAGATGGATTGAAACCTAGGAAATTTATCCATCAATATTTTTTCTGAATTTTACAGTAGATCAGATATTATGTATTCAATAATTTAGCAAGATAAGGGTTTTCCCTCCTCTCCCCACCCCCCCCCCCCCCCACCGCCGCCCCGACACACACTAATATACACAGATACCAGATCCTTGCTTTGTAACCCATGGGAATCTGCCCAAAGGCCAGAGGTATATAAGATTAAAATCTAGCCTACAGCTTCTAAATAGCGTATGTTGGATCTGTTTAGGGATTTATAAGTCAAAACACTCCTTGTAAAATGCAACAATTTTGGTAGAGGAGAAGCATTTCTACCAAGAGAAGCTAAACAATAGTTTCCTCAGATTTTGAAACCACTCCCCCACCACGTGACAATTCTCTAATTCCCTGGCTGAACAAGTAACCATTTTAATTAGAATCTGAGGCAAGCAACATTGTGTCCATGGTAACAGGTATAAAAAGAACTTTAAAAAAAAAAAGGAAAAAAAAAGGAAAAATGTGATAACTGAAAATGTGTTTAAATCATGATAAAAGGATTTAAACAGATGTTATTTTTTTCAAAGTGTTATTTTAAAAAAGAATTTTAAAGGGCTCTTGATATGAGAAAAAATCATTTTTGGATGTGTCTTTAGGGAAGTTTCTCACTCCTAAATGCTGTAGTTCATGATTGCTATGGGTGAGTTGGTAAACGAAAGGGATGTCAGGGGGCAGAAATCAAAAAGGAAAACCAAGGTACCTACCTTCAGTTAGCTTCTTAAATTCAAGTGAGTTTCAGTGTCGTTGGTCTGACTCAATAGATAGTGTGTGTAACAGTCCTTTTTATTAAAGTTTGCTTTCCGACAAGTAAATGTGCAGGACCTGAGTTTTGGAGACAGATTGGAGTATGGATAAATCTGGACATATTGCTTAGCGAGGGGAATGAAAGGCAAGGGCATGAAGCAGTGCTTCCTAAAATGGTAGACGCACTTTCTACAGCTTTAGACAGGAACAACCATGCCAAATAATTTTTTTAGACTATGAATTTGACCTTCTCTGTATTGTATGTATTCATACTTTAAAATACACACTCAAAAATATAAATTAATAAAAATAAAATAAAATACACACATACACACTTATCTGTCTATCTATCTATCTATCTATCTATCTATCTATCTATATAACTTTATATCAAAAGGGAAGTGGGTAAGGGATTCTCCTTTCCCTAGAAATTCAGGTTTTCAGAATCGGTAGAAAGCCATTACGAACAAGGACAAGGTAAGAAGGCTTGTTCTTCTTCAGTTCATTTCTTGCTTTTCTTCCAACAACTGCCTTCTCTAGGAACAGTGATTCTGCCACTTTTTTAAAATGAGTAATAACTTGCTAAAGTTAAATGTCCCTCAGAGAGCCCAGGCAAGTTCCATGGACTAAGCGAAGGGTAAAGTTATAAGAGGAAACCCAGAGAGGGTAGGAGGAAAGGAGACTTTGAAGCTGGCAAGAGGATGGCTTATTTTGGCTGGACTCTCCCTGTAGTTTAAATACCTACTGATTGAAGGCAAATTGGACGTTAAGGAAGGCTAGAGTGCCCTTGTAAAGGAAAACAAACAAGCAGTGACCCTAAGTTGGTCTTGGAGGAAGTCAAACCTCTTGTTGCTTTGCCTGAAATGTTGAAAGAACCTAAATATTGCTTTGTGAGCAACATAATTTTCAGTTCTTTGGGTTTTATAAATAAACTGGTTATCTGAGAAAATACCAGCCAATGGAGGTAAACTCTGAGGAGCAGAAGTGAATGTGGGAAAATGAATTTAAAAGAATAGAATTTAAAAGACTTTATTTTCGATGTTTACTTGGATCTGATGTTTAAGTTAATAGGCTCCCTAAGATTGCCTAAGTCTATATTTATCACATGGGATAAAGATTAAAACACCTAGCAGTAATTATAATACCTTTTATATTGAAGAGGAAATTATACTTCATATATCATTCGCAATTTGGTATAGTAGTTACATAAAGAAATACCTAATTTTATACTCACACACATACGAACTCACACACACATATAAACACATTCTCATGCAAACACACATACATATTTATTCACTCCTACATGCAAACAGGCAAAAAAGAAGCTGTACCATAGCCATACATGTGATCTGCATCCTAGAAATATCACAATGTGGGTACAAATAATATCTACATATAATTCCAATTATATATAATGTAAAATTACATTTTACACTCTGAAGTTTCATCCTACTCTATCTCAGTTAACCTAAAAGCAAAATCATATGTTTTGTTGAGACATTAGTAATGAAAGGAAGATCTTTTCTCTATTTTTAGGGAAATTATTTTCAGAATATTAAAAGAATAATATCCCCATGTGGATGAAAGCCCCCATATGTTTAAGAAATGATAGGTTAAATAAAGTCTTTTTTCATGAAAAATGTGCTTCTCAAGATTTGTGACCTGTTTATTATGAATCTTTAAATGAGAATGAGTTCTTCAGTATTTGACAAACAACGTTGTCCATAAAATCTTATTTTTCACAGAATCTTTGCAGAGTAATGTAATAAAAGATGGGGAACACTAACAAAGAGGAAGATACTCTGATTCAAAAGATTACTGCTCAAATACTACATGCTTTAAAAATGAGTACTGGTTATATCTTTGGTATACCTACCAAGCCAAGCATTCTACAACAGCTTGTTTTGTTCTTGGGACAATGTCATGGGATGCCACATTTAGTGGCTAAACAAAGATCCAGAGGGATGTAAAACTTTTCCCCAGTTCATGCAGCTAACAGAAGAGATGCAGTTAACATTTCAAACAGCTTTGTTTTTCTTATAGCCTATGCTCTACCAGAGATGATAAGCAGCTCACTGACATTTTTTGAATCCAAGATTTAATGAGGGTCCAGGCATGCTATGTGAAAGCAAGAACACAATTTTTAGAAAGCAGAGTAAGTACCTCCCTCATGTCATAATTTCAGAGATGCCGGGAAGTTCCGTTTCTTCAAATTCCTTGTCAAGATATCTAGATAATACAAAAATTCTGAATACAAACACTTTGCCTAGATTTATTTTCTCCCTTGAAAATTAAAAATATTCTTGCATATCCTTTAAAGATGTCTTAATACCTTCAAGGCGTTCCCAGATCTGACTCAACAGAAGAACCTAGAGACAACTAACAACAAAGACAGGGGCTCCTGGGTGGCTCAGTCAGTTAAGCGTTCGAATTCAGCTCATGTCATGATCTTACCATTAGTGAGCTCGAGTCCCGCATCAGGCTCTATGCTGACAGCTCAGAGCCTGGAGCCTGCTTCGAATTCTGTGTGCGTCTCTCTCTCTGCCCCTACCCTGCTCGCACTCTGTCTCTCATAAATGAATAAATGTTAAAACAAACAAACAAACAAACAAAAAAAAACAAAAACCAGACACTTTACAAACCCATAGACCTTTTAAAATACAGCATCTAAAACCAGAGTTCAGGAATCTTTATTAATTTTTTTTTAAGTTCTCTAGTTAATTTTAGTAATCACTGTTTAAATCTTTATCAATCTGTTCCCCTCTCAGGATAAATGGATTACTTAGAGAGACATGACTATTGAATAGAAAAATGATAAATTTGGAGCCACAGGATTTGAACTGAGATCTAAGCCTCATCACTTAATCTCTGTGAGACTTTGGATGAAGTAAATCATCACTCTTGACTTCAACATCCTCATTTGGTGATGGGGATATTAATATTCCTCAAAACACCATTACTATTATTAAAATATACAGGCGATACAGAGAGCTATCTGCAGGCTGTATACTTGTTTCATCTTCTTTCTCGAGAGTACAATTCCATGCATGGTGGCACATGGAGGTGTTAAGACACTAGTTGGTTCCATGGTAGGAGGAGTGCGCAAGGGGACGGGCAGGTACAAAGGGGAAAGAGGCAAAGCTAGGAACAGGAGCCTCCTGGACTTTGTCCTTTGCCATTTCCATATTTGGCATTCTCTGGTTGTTTTCCATCAGAACAGGACTAGAGAAACATTTTAGCTCCAGGTGTTTTTCTCTTCATGACAGATTCTGGATCAGATTCAGCTTTTGAGCATTTCCTATCGGTAGCCAGTGCCACTTAAAATAAGGCTGAGTCTGCAAAGCCAACCAGACCAGGCTCAATGGTACATCTACATTCTTGGTTATACCTGATATTTGAGTATATTCACTGCAGAATGTGAGTTTGAAAAAGAAAGGGGTTCATATGAACTATTTCAAATATTTAGAGAGTGGTCATAAGAAAGACTTTCTTAAGGCAAATTCTTTTTAATACTAAAAATGTCTCAAAAGTGAATAATCATATTTGAATATACAAGTAGCGATTTTTTTAATTGACTGATTATTAATTGAATGAGCATAATGTAGTATAGACTGGATTACAGTATAATGTAATATAAAGACTGGGCTTGTTTTTTTAATTTTTTTGAATTTATTTATTTATTTTGAGAAATAGGGAGAGAAAGAGAGCACAAGCGGGAGAGGGGCAGAGATGAGGAGAGACAGAATCCCAAGCAAGCTCTGTGCCTTCATCACAGAGCTCCATGCGAGGCTCAAACTCAGGAACTGTGAGATCGTGGCCTGAGCTGAGATCAAGAGTCAGGTACTTAACCGACTGTGACACCCAGGGACCCCTCTTAATTTTGTTTTGATTGGTTGATTTCCTGGGCCTGTTGACTTGATTCAACCTAGAAACCCGAAATCATTTATATCCCGTTAAGTGGCTAGCTTATGATGACTCACATTCATTGATCTGTTTTAGAAGATATCATTTGGGGTGCCTGGGTAGCTTAGTAGGTTAAGCATCCGACTTCAGCTCAGGTCATAACTTCACGGTCCGGAAGTTCAAGCACCGCATCAGGCTCTGTGCTGACAGCTAGGAGCCTGGAACCTATTTCAGATAATGTGTCTCCCTCTCTCTGTGCCCCACCCCTACTCGCACTCTGTCTCCCTTTCTCTCAAAAATAAGCATTTAAAAAAATTTTTTTTAAAAAGAAGATAACTTTCTCCTTGTGTTTTAAATATTTTCCAATTTCTAAGTGCAAAATCTCTGTTTCATATAATAGTGTAAGAATTCATCAAAGTGCAATTTTTCACATAAAATGAAAAAACCTAAATCACTATAATATTTTAAAACCAAAATTATTTTCTCTATTTTTTCCAATGGCAGAAACAATTTTAACTTGTATCTAAATAGACTCGTTGAAATCACAACTTTGTTGTTAGAAGGTAAACCAAAGAGAATGATTTTTATAACTTTTATTTTATTTCACTTTTTATGCATTTCTACTATGTTAAATGAAATATGTGTGCTAAAAGAAAATAAAAGAATTACCTTTAACCAAACCATGTTGACAATTACCTCTGAAAAAAACCTGGCAATCATATTAGAAGGTACTATAACAGGGTTCCTGAGTGGCTCAGTTGGTTGAACACCTGACTTTGGCTCAGGTCATGATCTCACTGTTGGTGAGCTCCAGCCCCACCTCAGGCTGTGCTCACTGCTGTCTGCACAGAGCCCGCTTTGGATCCTCTGTCTCCCTCTCTCTCAGTCCCTTTCCAACTCTTGTGCTCTCTCAAAAGTAAAATCAAACAAACAAACAAACATTGAAAAAACGAAGGTCCTATAACAACTCAAGAAAATTATCAGCCAGATTCCATTTTGCTCATTATCCGTGTGTTTCCCTGTTAACAGAAAACCACACAACCCACATATGTTGATCTATATGAAACTGACAATACCTTATCGTGTTTCATCTGCAAAAATGGCAATTTATTATGATCTCATTAAACATTAAGCCAGTTATGTAACAGCAGACAGTCAAGTTAATATTGCTGAGTCTAGCAAAAACCATATCCTCTTCAAAAAACAGAAGAAAAGAAAAGAATCCCAAAGAACAGGTAAACCTAGAGATAAGTAAACAGACTCTTGTAGTTCAATTAATTTTCCTATCGTAATAAAACTATATACTATCTTTTGTTTTCTAGGATGTTAGTGAGAGTGAGCTTTATTCTAATAACTTGCCCCAATATCCAATTTACTGCAATAGCTTCTTCCAAATAGTGTGAGCACTATTTTTGATGGTATGGGGTGTTCTGAGCCCTGGTTGCTACTGTACATAGCACTAATGCTTACGGTACAAATATTATAGGATCCTGAAGTTTTTCCTCTTCATTGAGAAATAAGTTGTTAAAAAGGACTTGAATAAATACTACACACGCTGCTACAAAAATAGAAACATTTTAATAATAAAGAACATCAATATAATACTTTGATCAGGCTCATCATTATCACAATGTTTTAAGATATGGGATATTGAGATAATTCCAGGAGAATATTTCTAAAATCTGAAATTTTAAAATGAAAGCCAATATTTGCATTTGCAAAACCAAGTACCTATTTCGAGTAGAAGTGAATTATAATGTCAAAACAACCAGAGCAAGTCCAATATGCTGGTAAAATGTATTACAATTATGGATGTTATAATCATTCTCTGAAGCAGCCTATTCTATCAGTTAGTAATTCAAAAATTGGGTGGGGGGAAATGGGTAGTCAAGCTTTTAGGTTTTAGAGATGATCCAGATATTTTCATTCTTTAAACCTCCTTACTAGTGAAACTGTTTCACTGCGTGAATCATCTTAAAGCAGAATATCTGCCTACATAACATTTCCATTGTAAAGGTAGATTTTATTTCACAAATTAAGCCCTAAAGCATGTCAAAATACATGTCTGAATAAGAATAAAAAAAAAATTATAGCCCTTTTCATTCTCTTGCTTCCCACTTTCTTTCTTCCTTCTGTTCTTCAGCTTTTACAAAGTTGATGTTCCCTGGGACACACACTATTATTTCTGTCATTTAATGTTGGTAGCCTGTGGGGGTGAGGGAGAGGGAGATCTTACTGAAGTAAGCCTTATATTTTTCAATTTATCAATCAATAACAAATGTTGTTTTAGTAAGTAAGTTTCACTGGCAGCAAGACTAAATTTATGATAGTGACCCGGCCACATAGCCTTAAAACAAAGTGTCTTCACTCTCAAACTACAGAAAAGAAAACAATAACAACAACAACAACAACAACAACAACAACAACAACAATCCTTTTTCTCAACTGATACGATCAAGCATCTGTGTTTAGACCCAAGTGTAGAGCTGCACCGGGAAACTCTTCAGGTCCGTGGCCTGCTCCCATAGAAGGGATGCTTTGGAAGAAATCCCCTAACTTTTTAAGAGATGATGCTTCTCATTCTGCTGTGTTGTTCATCTTTGTGCTTCACGCTTTAACCAGGGATGCTGCATCAGATGAAACTAAAAGTAACCCCATGCAATACAAATTTTAAGTGATGTCTTCCATTACTAAACATGCATCCTCCCATTTTAGGAAGACTTTCTTAAAGTTTATTTATTTATTTTGAGAAAGAGGGAGAGCATGAGCGACGGAGGGGCAGAGAGAGAGGGAGACAGGGAATCAGCACAGAGCCTGACGCGGGGCTAGATCTCATGGACCGTGAGGTTATGACCTGAGCCAAAATCAAGCGTCGGACGGTTAACCAACTGAGCCACCCAGGTGTCCTTAGAAAGATTTCTGGTCATTTAGTTGCCTGCAAATGGATTGTGCCAGAGATACTTGTGCTCACCAGAAAGTGTGCTTCGATGACTTTATTAACCCTAAATAGCATATTTTTTAATCACAAGATTTAGCAAACTATATTCTTGTTCTATTTTGTGTTGAGAAAGAAATTTTCACCGTTACCTTTTCTTTCTAGGTATTTTGATTTTAAATAAATTATAAAAATAGTTCAAAGTTTTGCAAAAATTAAAAAATATGTTAAGGTCTTACAAAATGCAGTGCCCTCCTAGTGATAATACACTGTGGTTATGGTTTAGAGCTGAAGAGTTTCTATTTAATGTAACTCAGTGTTGCTTTTCTAAATGTAGGAAATATTTACCCTTATTATTTTTTTGGTTTATCTAGACACCAATCACAGAGAAGTTGGATTTCAAGTCAAAGTTATTCTCTCACAGTGATTCCAGTCAAAGTCTTGTTATATTTCTTGCTTGTGTCAAAAATGTTGTATCTAAACTTAAATGGAAGTCACATATGCAGCCTTATGAGATCCCGAGTACCCTTTAAATGTTCCATGGGCCTCAGCCAAATGAATAATTGTCCATCAGCTTATGGTTCATTAGGGACCACAAATCAGTTGAGTGGGAGGTGTTTCATAGGAAACTATTCAAACCTACATTTTGCTAGATTCCTGATGAATAGAACTGCCTAGGATAAGAAACTTTCATCTAGGAGCTCCAAGGTAGTTAGGCTGGTGATAGCTGAGGCCTATAAAGCTAATTGGGCAGATAAGAAAGGGGTAGCAATCTGTTCTGGACATAGAGAGGAGACATTCCTTGGTGTTTATTGGCAAGTAGAAAACTTCGCTAGAATGGTCATCTATAAATGAAATTCACTAAAGAATTAAACTTTCGGAAGCATTCTCCACAGTGAAATACATGGCAATAAGCCTTGTAATTTTGATTTGTGTTTCATTTTAATGGGAAGATTATTTTTAGTGTGTATTAATTTTAAATTATTTTATTTTTAGTATATGTTAATTTTGAATTCTTTTAATTTCATTAGCATTAACTTACATCGTAATTGATATTTACTTTTGTAATCTTTTTATAGTTCAGTTTGACTGAATTTATTTTTAAGTAGTATGTTCAATTAGGCTACTATTTTAAAGGAAAGAAAACTGTAGCATGTCTCTAAATAGATGATTCCTCTACTTCTCCACCATTTTTACCCTATGCACATATGCTGAGAATTATTTTATGGCGAGTTTTCTCTTTAGTCCCATGGAAATAGAAATACATATTGCAAGTTTCAGAAATTCATGAAGGAAACAAGGTGCCTGTGTTAAGGTTACAAGATATTAAGAAAAGCTTTGAAAGTACTGAATCTTACTCAAACCAAAGGAAACAAACAAAGCAAAAATAACTTCCTGCAGCAGTCCAGGGAAGATTAGGGAAATAGTCTGCAAAGGTTTTCAGCTCCTAGTGATTTTGCTACTTGAAAAATGAAAAGCAACCTAAGCCCTAATTCAAATGGTAAGCTAGCCTTTCAGAATCTTATGCACATACTATATTGTTAATTAAGACATGCTTTGATTGAGTAGATTAATCAGGTAACTGTAAAGCAAACCATCTAGCCTTGCTTCCTACGTATTAGAGAATTCCATTAACCCAGAGAAATATAATGTCCTCCATTTCCTTTGGAAGAACTCTAAAAGGCACATGTTACCTAGGAAGAAAAAGAGAGCTCTGGGAAATCTGTTAAAACACAGGCTACCTAATGAAAGAAGCTAATTATAATTTTAGAATGTGAAAGGAACAGGTGTCCCTGATGGCAAGAGAAACGGGACACAACATTTCATGTGTGAAGGATGGGACGGATGGGCCCTTCAACATGCCTTCCCAGTGGCTAGTCTGGGCAGGCAATATCTAGGAACTGGCTGCAAAGACAATGCAGATATTTCACAATTTTCTCTCATGTATCTTCAATTCTAAGTGAAACATACATTATATATTTATATAACTAGGAGTTTTATTTATTACATAAGTTTGGAATTGTTAAATATCTGTGTTTAGCAAATTGATTCATATCTACGTGGTATCTGAACCCAATTTTGTATACATAAGATTGACATTAGAATTGAAGGTCCCTCATTTATAGGTCATAAAAGCCTGACTGACTTTTAATCCACTGACACTCCATCTCTTATTTTACACATTAATATACTCCTATGTAAGGGTAATAATAGAGAATTTTGTGCTATATGGAAGCTCAATACATGATTGAGTGCTCTTTCTCTTAAGAAGTGCTACCATTCAACTTTGAAAAAAAAATTTCATTGAATCACATGGCAAAATTTTGAGTTATTATTGAGAGTAATTGTTCACCTTGCCATCTTTGGCATCAAAATGCGTAGATCTCAGAATTTCTCCAAGAATTCACACATCTAGGAAGAAAAAAAAAAAGCAAACTACACAGAACAGTTCTTCCACTGTGAAAAATAGCAAAATTCCACACCTACAACAAATTGCAAATTTTCACATATTTGCTCCAGGCAAACATTTGCAATTTTCACAGCAAATAAGGCTTTGGGCTCCAATACACATTTTTTTGTCTTCTCCCCCCTTGGAAAAAAATCACTCTCCCTATTTTCAGAAAACCAGACAAACACATGAGGCAAAATTTCTGATAATATCATACTTATTCTAGGTGTTTAATTTTGATATCTACCCACTTAGATGAAAAATATTCGTTCAACATGACTGTACTTGCTTCCAAGAATCCATGAGTTTATACAGGGACCCTGAAAATGACACTAAACTCTTATTGTGGCCTGTTAATATTGATGGGATTCCCAATTCCATTCTGATCAGAGGGATTGTTCCTAAAATGATGTTTTCTAGTACTTTAAGGAAATAACATTTTTTCCCAGTAGTCAAATAAAAACAGAAGTTGAGTTTCCCTTAAAAGACTTTTTTTTCATTTTAGTACTATAAGGCAATGGTCCGCAGGCAAGGGACATCGGTGTTTCCCAATCAGCTATGAAGTGCAGAGAATATCTTTTTTAATAATATTGACATAAGCATTTGTTTACATTAACAACAAACAACAACACAACATTCTAATATAGTCTATGGAATGGGAATGACAGTTGTACCATTATGACAATAAGTGCATTGAAAAATTGTGCATAACCTACTCAGGAGAGAATCTTTCTTAGGACACCAGTCACAGCCTTTTGTCCTATGGTCAAAACAAAACAAAAACAAAACACAAAGAAAAGGTTGAGCATTGCCTTCATGTTATAGAGAGAAAGCAGGTCATTTAACCAATGTTGGTTTCAGTTTTCAAACTTACAAATCCTCTTCTATGTTATTCTGTTGATTTACTGTGAAACACTTTATTTTATCCAGTAATGTAGGTATGTGTTGTGGGGTGCGTGTGTGTGTGTGTGTGTGTGTGTGTGTGTGTGTGTTATGATGGAGAACTTTCCATTGCACATCCATCTGCTTGAATCCTGGCTTCTATACAGGATCTGTAAGCTATTTTGAGGAAAGTCATCTTAAAGTACAGAACAGATTAGGTCCTGTTTTTCTTCAAAAAAAAAAAAAAAACTTTTTTTCAAAAGTCCAATCTCTTTTGCTTGGATTTTTTTGTTTGTTTGGGGTTTTTTTGTTTTGTTTTCAAGATTCTTAATGTTTTTATTTTGGTGTCAGAAGTTGAAAATATCAAACAGAAAGCACTAAACTGCAGCAACCTGTCTGATTTATAGTTACCTTCTTACCTAATGTAGGAATGTCTCACATTTTACAACTTGTTATTCAGTTATGTGTGGATCAATATCTCAGATGTCAAACCCTAAACATACCAAAAGGCTTTCTATGTAAAAAAAAAAAAAAAAAAAAAAGTCAAATTTTAAGTAAGAAATCTTCTGGTAATGCAACTTACCATTCCTCTAAAGTATTTGGTTGGAATTAAGAATGCCTTCCTTGAGGGGCGCCTGGGCGGCTCAGTCGGTTAAGCGTCCGACTTCAGCTCAGGTCATGATCTCGTGGTCTGCGAGTTCGAGCCCCACGTCGGGCTCTGGGCTGATGGCTCGGAGCCTGCTTCCAATTCTGTGTCTTCTTCTCTCTCTGCCCCCACCCGTTCATGCTCTGCCTCTCTCTGTCTCAAAAATAAACAAACGTTAAAAAAAAAATTAAAAAAAAAAAAAAAGAATGCCCTACTAGATAGATCAGAGAGAGTTTTTGCCTGTATTGTCTCATTTGGTAGTAGTAGCAGCCAATACTTACTGCACTCTCACCATGTTCCATGCACTGTCCTGAGTGCTTTACTTAGATAATATTATTTAACCCTCATAACACTTCGGTGAAGCGGCTCCTACTATTGCTCCCACTCTGCAAATAACAGAGGAAAGTCTGCCCAGGTTAGTTAAGTATGAAGCCAGGATTTGAACCAGTCTGTCTCTAAAAGCTATGCTCCTTTAACATCTGTCTAGAATCTTTAAATTGCTCTACAAAGTGGGCAGAGCAGTAAGTCTTTAGGGAGTAACTGATTACTTTAGGGAGTAATCCAAATACACCCAGCGGGCAAGAATACTAAACCCAGGTGTTCTGATTCAGCTTTTAAATTTAGTATCCTTTCGACTGCATTTTGATCTCTGACTACATTACCAAGTCCATTTTCATATCTCTCTTCCATCTGGTTTTTGGGGTACCAACACCTGAACATTACAACATATGTAATCCCACATAGGTGTCTTTTCATGTGCTAGTCTGACACATCCTCTCCTCATGCAGTTTCCCTGCTGGATTCCTCCCCAGTCAAGGCAGCTCATATGCCCTTTCTTCCCTAAAACTTTCACAGTGTCCTTATTTGGAACTCTTTCCTATCTTTGTACCTCTACCCCAAAGACAACTACTTTCCTCAATACCTCATAATCATTTATTTGTCAAATTTCATTATCTATTATTACCAACATCTGATAAATAAAAAGTTTATTAAACATAGTTCTTGATTTTTAAGAGTTCACCATGTGGAACATTGTCCCAGTCCAGGTATATAAGCAACTTACAGGGCAGAATATTTCTTTATCATTTCCAAGTGCTTTAAAATGGCAAATCTTACGATATTTTTTCAATGAATTGCAATGTGTCACTATGGGAGGAATACACACAGGCAATTTGTTTCAAATTTGACTTATGGAAAAGTGAGGGCATAAAGAACCCAGATTATGAGAATTATTCATACCGATGTAGTTTTTAAAAGCACAATTATCTGCTTCCCAACTGAAAGTACAGTGAATTTACAGAGGAAAATACCCTGCTGGTGTGTTTGGGGAACTTCTCCCTCACCTTGTCAGTGCTTCAGCAATAGTTTCCTATCCCGACTTACTTCGTCGTTTAGAGAGGAGATGAAAGGATTTGACCACTTATTTATACATTTTCTATTCCTATTGATTCACAGCACATCTTAAATGTACAGTATAAAGTTTAAATATCTTTTTAAACTCTATTCTTTTTCTTTTTCAAATTTTTACTTAAATTCTAGTTAGTTAACATACAGTGTAACATTGTTTCAGGAGTAAGATTTAGTGATTCATCACTTACATAAAACACCCGGTGCTCATCCCAAGGGCCTCCTTAGTACCCATCATCCATTTAACCCTTCCCCCACCCACCTCCCTCCATCAGCCCTGTTTGTTCTCTATAGTTAAGAGCCTCTCATGGTTTGCTTTCCTCTCTTGTTTTCTTCCCTCCCCTGTTCATCTGTTTTGTTTCTTAAATTCCACATATACACATGAAGTCATAGATATTTATCTTTCTCTGGCTGACTTCTTTTGCTCAGCATTATATTCTCTAGTTCTATCTACATAGCTGCAAATGGCACGATTTCATTCTTTTTTGATTGCTGAATAATATTCCTATATACATATACCACATCTTCTTCATTCTTCTCTATCCTTTCATCAGTAGATGGACATTTGGCCTCTTCCCATAATTTGGCTATTGTTGATAACACTGCTATAAATACTTGGGTGCATGTGCCCTTTCAAATCAACCTCTACTTTCTGCACCTCTTAAATCTTAGGCTAATTGCAATAAACATAGTTGGACCAAAGCTTTCAGATGCTAACATATCAGTTAATCTCGTGGAGAAAGCAAAAAAATCAAAGTTGATGTTTTTTTTTTTCTTTTTGTCTAGCTATGGGCCAATTGTGTAGTTACTTTTATAAAAAAAGAAGCACTTTAATTATATAAGTATGTTATATGATTACCACATATCTAATATTATATCTATATTATGCATTATGTAACATGCATTGAAATCCAATTGTTTGCCTGACCCAAATGCCAGACATTTCTCTCCATCCTTGCACTAATTTAGGCCTTCATCTCTCATATGAACTTGTGGCATCATCTCCTAAGTGAACTCTTTTGGTTTAAAGACAATATCAATAATAATAGCATTTACTGAGTGCTTACTATGGGATGCTTTAGTATATCAGCTTATTAACTCTTTGCGGGATCCCAGTTAGAGATAGATAATATTAACTATTACTTAGAGTTTCCAAATAATAGAACTAATGCTCCTAGGGATTAACTAAATTGCTTTTCAAATATCCTGGCTAGAAAGAGTGGGAGTCAGAGTTTGAACTCAGGTGATCAACACAGAAACCACACTTACAGTCATGACAGCCCAATTCTTCACTTTAAGCTCTATTCATGTGTGTTCCTCACCAGCTTCTTCAAGGATCTAGCCACCACTAGTACCAACAGATTATGCTCTTACTTGCAGAGGACAAAAGGTAAGCTCATAGGGCCTCCGTAGCTTAGTACACTTCTTCTTTTGCATACCTATTTTTGGCTAGTGTCTATTTCTCATTTGTTTTCACATAATAAAGGATTGCTTGTAGATTCACTTACACTCTGTACTTAGCCACACTTCTCTGCCTGTGTTCTTATGCACCTGCTGCCTGGAAAATACTTCCTACTAATCTCCATCATAACTCTATTAGTCAACAATTCAACACAGTTGTCATTTTTAGGAAACTCCTCTAATCATAAGATAAGTGAAATGCGACCCTGCCCTGCTCTACACATCTAACACACTGTGCATCAAACTATTTTAGCTCTTATTTTATTTTGATTAACTTCTCATGTGCCCCTCTTCTACTAGACTATATGCATCTGAAGGAAAACACTGCTTATTATTATTATTATTATTATTATTATGCTTGGCATATAAAATGCATTCACCAACTGAATGTGTTGAACTGGGATGAACTTTTGGGTGTAGGAGGAGATAGAGATGGACAAGAGGCCTATAATCTCATTCAATTTTACTTCTGTACTTTGCCATAACAAATATAAGATGAGAGATTATTAATATCTAACAATTCTGAAAGTAACTGCTAAAGATGCACTTTCATCAGACACTTGAGTGGCTCTTTTTGTTTTGCCTCTTCTATACATTATTTCATTTGATCCTCACAATGAAAGTGTGAGGTAGACATTACTATTATCCCCAGATTAGAGAAGAGAAAATTCAGAGTTAGAGAACTTGGATGACTTCCCTAAGATCACACTGCCAGATGGAAGCCAGAGAACTGAAACCAGGCTATCAAACTCTAAAACCCTTTGTCTAATATTAAACATTAAGGTTATTAAAAAAATAGCAAAAGAAAAAAAAATGCATTCACTGAACCCTCCTGCAGCATCAGTGACACTCCACTGGTGGTAATTGAGGTATTTCATTGGGGAAGGGACAGTCACAATATGTGTTTGTCCCTTGTGTGATAGAGGAGAGCCCTAATTTGGAATTAATATACAGTAGTCCCCCTTATCCACAGTTTTGTTCTCTGTGATTTCGGTTACCCACAGTCAATGTGGTCCAGAAGCAGATGACCCTCCTTCTGACATATGGTCAGAAGGTCAGTAAAGCCTAAGGCTACATCACAGTGCCTGCATCATTCACCTCACTGTATTTCCTCATGTGGGCATTTTATTATCTCACATCATCTCAAGAAGAACTGTGAGTACAGTACAATAAGACATTTAGAGAGAGAGAGAGAGAGAGAAAGAGAGAGAAAGATACCACAGTCACATAACTTTTTGTATCATTTATTGTTACAACTGTTCTATTTGTTTATTATTATTGTTTATATAAAACTATACAAATATCAAAATATATACATTTATAAATTAAATTTTATCATAGATATGTATGTATAGGAAAAAAATAATACGTACAGGGTTTGGTACTATCTGCAGTTTCAGGAATCCACCAGGGTTCTTGGAACATATCACCCACAGTTAAGGGGAGACTACTGTATCTATGAAATTATTTTCTAACAAGATATATATGTTCAATAAAAGGTACTTAATAATTATTCACTAATTTCACTTCTACCATTTAATCAATGGAACATATATTGATATATAGCATATGGAAAATTCAATGGACATCTTCAATATAACTATAATATTGGGTTTTCTATATACTTTCAGGTATAAATTTTTTAGTAAAAATATATTACTTAAAGCTCAAAATTATATGTTTTAATTCTTATGTTTTCACTTGCATTTTGATGGGTCTCCAATTGAAAAAGTTGAGGTCATATTTGAAGAAGTTGTGAATTTTGGAAAAGAAGTTCAGAAGTTATTTTGTAGATGGAATAAAGTCAGAAAATGAAATTGGTACTTCTGACTTGTTAAATATTTTTGATATTATTATGAGATTAAGAAAGGTTAATAGTATAAAACTCCCCAACAGGAGGTTATTTTATATATATATATATATATATATATATATATATATATATATATATGCATATATATATGATAAAATATATATGTATATAAAATATATATGTGTATATGTGTGTGTGTGTGTGTGTGTGTGTGTGTGTGTGTACATACACAAAAAGGAAAGAAAGCCTTGAAAAGAAATGACTGATGACAGAGACACAGCCATACTAAAACTGCCATTTGGTCACTCACTGGCTAGATATGGTGAAAATAAACCAGGAAGCTATACAGAAATATTTAAAAGTTGTCAACTGGAAATATGTTATCTCATCAATACATGCACACCTACATCCACTCACCCATACGTGCAAAATTTCCTGCCCCTGTCCAAGGGTTTATTGTTCCTCTAATGCATACTTCTTATTTCATGAAAAATATCCCACTAGACTTATATCAAAAAGCCCTGATTTTGCTCCATGATAATTACAGTTTCTTACACATGGACTGCTGAAAATATGTGACCTGAATGAAATGTGCATGTCTTTGTAGGACAAAAGATGTAGAAACACTTTAAAAAATAAAATGTTATAATGACAATGCCAAATTAAAAAAAAATTAAGTGCAGAGTTCAAAATAAACACCTAAAAATTCACACTCAAGTACCCAACTTACGATGTGTCTGTGAATAATAGTAATCCATTATACTTGTTTACCATTTTTATTCCCAAAACTCTTTCAACTCTAATTTTTTGAAGGACATGAATTTAATACATATGAAAAGGGTGCTTAGGTTTTACTTAAGCAAAATCTCTAGGTGTCATGGGAAGTTCAAATGCCAGCATACAATTTTGGTGACATTCTGACTTGCATTTCCCCAGACAGGAACTGAAAAATCAATGCAGCATTCCGTTTTAATTATCTTCCTCCGGACACTGATTATAGTACTACTTCATCACCTGTTGGGAAAGTGTTTACTGAGCATTTCCTATGGGCAAAGCACTCAGGTAGGTGTTGATGGCCATATAAAATGAGTATTCTGGCTCCAACATCCCAGAGTCACTCTTTTCTCAAATAAACTTACTACTATACTTGCCTGCTACATTCTATATTATTACAATTTCCAGCTTTTTAATGTATTTGTGTTATGTTCACTCTGTTATGAATTAGCTGTTTTTAACAATTTTAAAAACCTTGATGAAGCCACTGTGCTTTAGTATGCTGAGTAACAAAAGCTTTTATGATCTGCTGCTTTGTAAATTTTACTATGATCCAATTCTCCTGAGAGGGTTGAGGCCATATTCGTTACATGGTGGTCAATAAGCAAGTGCTCAAAATCCTTTGAAAATGGTATTAATGTCACCTAATGACAGTTAATCCTGTGAAATAATGCTTCGTAGCCAAGTTTTTGAAGCCATTGAAATAAAGAGCTAAGAAGCCTTGAGATTTTATAAAATCAGTCTTTAAGTTGTATCTCTCTAATATTCTTTTCTCATCAAGGTTTTTGAAAGGACTTGGATATCAAACAATTTGGAGGTCATGCCTTTTAGAATGTCATGATTTCAAGTTTTCCTACATTGTTAAAAAGGAAAGAGAGAAAGAGATCTATGACGTCAGAGAAACTGGTAATTGAGTGCCTATTCTTTTGTGCATTCTGGGAAAGATGATTTTTGTGTACTTGGTCCTCTACCTTTACACTTCAAAGAGATCAGTGAGAATGGCTAGTAGAACATAAAATGGAGGGAACTGGTCAGTGGTGACAAAATAGAAAGGATAATAGTCTCATACCTTCAAGTTCAAAGGACTTTAATTAAATAATTAATGAGGAAATTACTAATTGAGTAAGAATGTCAGTTGCATCCAGACTCTTCACTCAATAGCTTCATGGTTTAGGAGGAAATATTAAAAATCCCTATCCCTCACTTTTCTCATATACAAAATGGGAAGGGATTATATTTACATCTACCTCACAGACTTGTGAGATTGAAATGACAAAGAAATGATCAGCTTGGTCCTTCGTCTATGGTAAGCCATCAAAAAGTGTTACTTAGCAAACTCATCTGCCCCACCTTCCTCACCCTCATTACACATCAGGGAATCGAGGTCAGATTCTGACCCTCTCCCACCAACAAAGTTTTCCCAAAAGAGCAATGCGGCCAGGATCTGAGTGGAGAAAATGCTGAGAGAACTCCGTTCACAGTTTCAGTGAGGGAAAAGGACAGGATGTGGTCTCAATGAACATTTTAGAAACCCAATATGGCAGGATTTCTTCCTTCTCTAGCAGCCAGAACAAACAGAAAGTTTCTAACTGAGTATCAGAGAAAAAATACTACCAGTTCTATAAAAAGACGCATTATGTCAAAACAAGAGGACATTCCTGAATACTTAGAGGAATTGATTCAACGAAATAGATATACTGTAAAAACACAACAAAGCAATCTAAAAACCACACAATAGAATGTTTAAAAAAGCACTATATTAGGAGCTTTGTGATTTATGATCTCATTAAGATTTTAGAGGATATTTTATTTATTTACATGGAGGAGGGAAATGTGAAAGAAACAATTTAAAATCAAAAAACATTGCATGAGAAAGAGAAATATGATAGCTTAATTGAAACTATAACGGGTTTCAAAGATATGACAGAAAACTGATGTATAGAAGTCAAATTCAAGGAATTTGACCAAGACTCAGAGGAAAACCAAAACAGGAAGAGAAAAAAAAATAGAAAAATCAAATACCGATAGAGGTAATAAAATATAAAACAAAAGCCCAAATATGAACAAAAATCAGGAGCAATGACCAAATTATTTTTTAAAAACAAACTTTATTGGAATGATAAAAAATTCAGGGTTACAGACTGATACATCTCAACAAATATTAAGATCAAGAAAATCCAAGAAACTCTGTTTTGAAGAAATGTTTAATCATAATGGTAAAAAAAAATGTATAAGCAGCCAGCAGTAGTTTAGTTGTAGCAAATTAAACAAATGCTGGAAATAATAATGTAATAATTGTCACCTGGATCAAAAACATATTTTATCATCAAATATTGGCATCATTTGAGCCAAGAGATGGGGGGGAAATTTATGGTGAATTTCTCTTGTTACTCAAGATGGTTGCATTATTTTTTCTTTCAGCCATTATAGGTTGAATGTTGAACATAAATGGCAAGCATTATGTACTGAGATGGATTGATTAGTAATTTGCTTCTTACAAATTTTACAGTATTTTCCAAACCTTCACATAAAAATTTTACAAGAAGAAAATAAAAGTGAAAAGAAAATGCCGAAGAAAGTAAAGGGAGAGAAGGAGAGACAAGACAAGGGCAATTTAAGAACTTAGCTCATATTCCTATGAGTTAAGCTCCTCTCTTCGTGGAGCTAGATCATATGAATTCCAAAGGCAAGACTTTCTCATCTTCACCAGACGTCTCTCAAGGGCATGGAGCCCAGGGGAAAGGGCTCACAGCAATGATACCATTCAAAACCTTTGAAACCTCCTCACATAGTCTCTTCCCGTTCTGTACCATTTTTTCACACCACCACCATTCTGAAGAGCGCATGGGTACTCATCAGCTCTTACTTCCTCTCAGAAAAGTCTGCTGTGGTCATTTACTCTGTATCCTTGGGCAAACCATTTCCTTCCTCTGGGCTCCAATTTTCTCCCCTGAGCAATAGTTGGAACTGGAGAAGGTGCGATAATATTCTCTGTATTTCTTTTTTTTTAATACGAAATTTATTGTCAAATTGGTTTCCATACAACGCCCAGTGCTCATCCCAACAGGTGCCCTTCTCAATACCCATCACCCACCCTCCCCTCCCTCCCACCCCCCCTTCAACCTTCAGTTTGTTCTCAGTTTTTAAGAGTCTCTTATGGTTTGGCTCCCTCCCTCTCTAACTTTTTTTTTCCCTTACCCTCCCCCATGGTTCTCTGTTAAGTTTCTCAGGATCCACATAAGAGTGAAAACATATGGTATCTGTCATTCTCTGTATGACTTATTTCACTTAGCATAACACTATCCAGTTCCATCCACATCGTTACAGAAGGCTGTATTTCATTCTTTCTCATTGCCACATAGTATTCTCTGTATTTCTAACTTGCAGGTGGTTTATGTAATATAGCAGTGACTCTCAACCTCGACTAATACTGGAGTAATGTGGCAAATTTTAGTTTCGTTGTGTTTTGTTTTGCCCTATTGTGTTTTAACACCAAGGCCTGTTTCTTATCCCCAGATTCTAATATAAATGGTTTTAAAATAAGGCCTGGCCATCAAAATTTTAGAAGCTGCAAGGTAGAGAACCATGGAATGTAATTAATTTATTGGACATAAAGAAAGTATATTTATGTGAAAACATTGTGTATTGGTGCAAAGTTGAATTACAGTAAAACACAAACCTAGTTCATTTGCTATCGGGGCCGGGAGGGGGGAAACATCTGTCAATAAAAAATAGAAGCCTGAAACATTAAGATATTTTACAAAATAGTCTGGTCCTTGAAATGAGTCTTTTGTGCCGAAGAAGACAGCTGTCTTGAGATAATTTCTTCTGTCCATACTAATGACAGGGCCCAACATCTTTTCATACAGTAGATAAGAAAAGATGCTTCATGTGAAGGATGGAGCATTTATTTACTCTGGGAGAAGGGGACAAGAAGAACAGGTGGGATTCTGAAACTAGCAAGCTTTGCAGGAAACTGAAAATTCTGCCGCAACAGGACAAGACCCTTGGCCTTGAGTTCTCTTCCAGATGACCCTTATGTCTTTTTCACTGTTTTTCATCTCTACTAAAAGTATCTCTTACCAGAGAGGCACTCCCTGATCATTCTATCTATATACTTCATCCCTTCTGTCCACTCCTCTGTACTTTGTGTTCTTTTATTTTTCTTCACAGGACCACTTGACTCATTACACACGTAATTGTGCGTGTGTGTGTGTGCACTGATGTAGCTCCACTCTACGACAGTTTCTGGTTTATAGAATGCAGTCAATTAACACTCATTGACAGTGTTACAAAGCTGGAGTTCTCAGAAAGAATAAATTTAAATCTACTCCAAGAACTGTTCTACTTTTCCATTGAAAAGCTACTTCTTAGTCTATAGAAAATCTTCATAGCATATAACCTAAATGTTATTAATAGAGAAGGTGTTAATAAATGATTAGACCATCAGTAATGTTATGAGATGAATGTAATTAACCAAATCTAACAGCAACAAAAAATTTAACCACCAATTAGATACATATAAACTCTTGACGAGCAAGGGCCTAATATTATTTTTCATATTTTAGAGTTCTCTCTTCTATTTCTTCTCTCTTCCCTCCCAGCTAGAGTTGTCAGGTTTAGTAAATGCAGGATACTGAGTTAAATGTGAATTTCAGATAGATAATGAATAGTTTTTAGGATAAGTATGTCCTAGGCATTTCAAACCCTCACTAGAGGTTGCTAAACTGGGGGGTAGTGGAGGGGTTAAGCACACAAAACAAAAAAGTTTCTTTTTTGAGAGAGAGCGAGCACACTTGTGCTAGTGGGGGAAGGGCAGAGACAATGTGAGCAGGGGAGAGGCAAAGAGAGGGAGATACAGAATCCAAAACAGGTTTCACACGCGTGGGGGAGGGGCATAGAGAGAGGGGACAGAGGATCAGAAGCGATTCCATGACGACAGCAGAGCCCAATACCGGGCTCAAACCCACGAACCATGAGATCATGACCTGAACCCAAGTCAGACGCTTAACTGACTGAGCCACCCAGGTGCCACAGTAATGTTTCTAAAGAACATTTCCATTTATTTATTACTTTTAAATGTTTTATATCTTTTTGCAAGGAGAGTGCAAACGGGGAGGGGCAGAGAGAGGGAGACAGAGGATCCAAAGCAGCCTCCAAGCTGACAGCAGTGAGCCCCATGAGGTGCTCGAACTCAGGAACCATTAGATCATGACCTGAGCCAAAGTCAGACGCTCAACAGAATGAGCCACCCAGGCGCCCCAAAGAACATTTTCATTTAATGCTTCATCATCTTCTCCTAATAGACTTCCATCTGCTAATAGACTTCCACCCAAACCTCCGGTTGATTTAACTATATTCATAAGAATCTTCGTGGTTAATTTTGTAGCTAATATTTATTAAATATTTAAAAATGAACAAATTGGATGAAATAATTTTACCTCGATCAAATATCTGTTGAAAATTATCTGTCGCCATACAAAACACACTCTGAAGGACAAAGAATGTTATTGCTGGGTTTTATAATAAGCTCTGCTTCTTTTTATTGGTTACCAGTTATCAGAACCATTATCTCAAAACTACTCAAAGTTCTTGATAATCAAATGATATGATCATTTATTGATTTTCTTTTGAAGTGAGAGCAAAGTTTACTAAAAGTATAGACAAAGTGCAGGTACAGACAGAACATCTGGGAGACTCAGAAAGAAGAGTGAGTCTCATTTTTGCTAGGGGTCTGAGATTTTAACTGACCATTGTGTGTAGTGCCATCACCCTCTCAAGCATGGGGAACTGGTCAGAACAAGGACAGGGTTCAGGTGTCCTGCACAAGTCACTTATTCCCTGAAGCCAGGGGGTCTTGGCATCAAGATGTCTAGCACCAGTGGTAGATCAGGTTTCTGAGCCAATTTAATGTCTTATGGTTCCAGTTATACTGATAAATACACAGTCAAATGTATGTGCCATAGCTTGTGCTGCTAAAGTTGGTTCCTACCCTCCTAAGGAGTCTAGGTAAATCTCTGACTATGGTAAGCTGCAAGTGTCCATTTTATGTAAATGTCATAGAATCATATTCAATAGGAAAACCTGAAATTTACTAGTTTCTTCTGTAAAATATTGAACCCAGAGACCCAAATCTATAACTTATTAAGAACAAATAATGGTTTACACTTCATTTTAATAAAAAAGACTGCAAAGTGATGGGAAATCTTGAGACAGTAAAAAAAAATCTAAAAAAAAAAATTGTATAAGCTCCGCTTCGAATCCGTACAGAGGGAGCCATCTCTGAGGAAATAGTTTAAGTTAATTTGGCAAAGAATGGGGCTCACCATGAGAAAAAATCTTTAATTTTATCAGTGTATCATATTTACCCATATTTTACATGGTATGGATCAAAAAATAGGAAATTTTTTTATCAAAGAAAATACTGCCAAGTATGTGGATCTTCAGAATTTAGGAAAAATTTCCTAATTATAGAGTTATTGTCAAAAGATCTATCCTTATCTACTCAGTCCTCTACCACCTTCCCTAAAATTATTGCTATAATAATAATAAGGAGAAGAAGAAGAAGAAGGAGAAGAAGGAGGAGGAGGAAAAGTTGGGGAAGAGGAGGAGGAGGAGGAGAAGGTGGTGGAAGACAAGAGATTTAGTGTTAGAATCAAAATTTGTGGTAGTTTTAAACGATGTCCACAACTTGTTTGACCTCCCATTGAGAGGGAGGTTTTATGCCCCTTCTCTTTAATCAGGATCCACCTTAGTGACTTACTTGTGACAAATAAAACACAACAGATGAGATCGTACGTGACTCTATCTTGAGATGTTTGATCGGGGAAGGCCAGCCTTTATATAAGAAACCTGACCACTCTATCACTGCCATGCTAAAGAAGCCCCATATAAGTGCTCCAAATCATACCTCACCTGAGCTCCCAGCCAATGTCAGCACCAACTGCCAGCCACATGAGTGAGCCATCTTAGATGTTCCACCCAGCTGAGCCTTCAAATAACTGCATTCCCAATAATTATACAAGTGACCCATGCAAGAACTGTCCGGTGAGTACATCTGAATTGTCTGACCACCGTCTATGAAATTATGACCAAAAATAAAATCATTTTTTAAGCAACTAAGAATTGACATCATTAATTTCACAGGTATATTAACTAGTACAGATTAGAAGCCATATCTCTATATGATCAAAACTATCTGATCAAAAACTATACCATGAACAATTCACTTCCTAAATTGTCTTTTTATACCCACCAGCAAATATTTGTTGTTCTCAGAGGAACATTTTAACCTGACTTTTTTTTTTAATTTTTAAGTTGCTTGTAATTGCCTTAAAGTTAGGTAAATTCTCATTTTCAGATAAGCTCTTTGATATTCTACTTTATAGGTCAAATATCTGTCATTTTTGCTTTCCCTTCCCCTGTCTTTTTGATAATCTTTGGTACTTGTGGTATCCCAGGGAAAATCTCCCTCAGATTTTATTTAACTAATAATGATTAAATTTATGTCACTAACAAAATTTTCCCATGGGTTTGTCCCTTAAACCACCATCTATGGGTGTTAAATACTGTTATTAAATCTGGTCAACTGTTTTTCTTCATGGATTTAGTCAAATATCCTTGGAAGACTGGAAGAAATACCTTGTCAGTAGTTAAATAATATAATTATTATTATACAGTCACAAATAGTTATTCAGGGTGCAGATAGAGTTTTGACAAAGGCATCACCAATCCTTTCCATTAGATATTCAGAACAATTTATGCCAGATATTTGCTGTGTAAATACATGAGGAACAAAAAGCTGTCAAATTGAATCCAAACATTAAAAAATACAATGTGTATTTATTTTAGCAGCAAACATATAGCAGTATATAGCATACTGAAAGTGGGGGCCTAGGTAGTTCAGTCAATCAAGCACCTGACTCTTGATTTCGGCTGAGGTCATGATCTCATGGGGTTTGTGAATTCAACCCCCACATTAGTTAGTACAGAGCCTACTTGGGATTCTCTCTCTCCCTCTCTTTCTGCCCCTTCCCCTGCTTATGCTCTCTCTCTCTCTCAAAATAAATAAATAAACTTAAAAAAAAAGACATACTAAATGCATCTAATTAGAATATGAATTAAGTAGGCATCACACATTCCAGAAAATGTTTGATAGAGTCTTAAGGGTTGGACTCCGGAGTCAGGCTGTCTGGGTTCAAACCTAGCCTCAGCACCCATTGCAGAGAGTGCAAACCACTCACCAAGCACCATGTGCTTTTTTTTTTTTATCCTGAGCATATTTCTCCGTGTCCTTTGCTATTAGGATGACCACATACCTGAGTTCTTGACATCTACATCTATCCCATACAGGTTTATCCTTTCATTGTCTGGATGTCATCTTTTAAAATCATCATGGAAAACGTATTTAAGTTTAGCAGAACTTTGATCAGCCTCGTTTCATGAAGAGAGTTCTCCCATCCTCAACTCACCACTGACCTGGAACTGTGGTAAGATATTTCAAAATTTAAAATACATGTCTTGTATAGAAAGCCTTTCAAAATGTTGGGTTTGTATATTACTGTAGCCACTGAACCCTAATATAAGCACTTACTAGCTATCTGACCTTGAGAAAAACTAAACATTCAGTGCCTCAGCATCCTCGTGTGTAAAATGGCCATATTAACACCTCCTTATGGAGTTGTTGAAAAGATGAAATGCTTATGTTTATGAAATGTGGCTAAGAACTGCAGACATAACATTGATTATGGCAGATGCCTTTACAACCCTCACAGAGCATATTGTTTAATGGAGAAAACAAATTATTCCACAATTTCAATACATGGATTAAGTCTCATATTCGAGGTAGAAAACGATGAAATAGAAGCAAGTAAATGAGGGATCTAACAAAATCTAAAGAAATCTAGATTTTACCTGGGGCTTATCTAATTGAAGGAATGAATTTGGGGATTAGACAGAGAGAAGAGAGTTCCTACCAAAGGAAAAGCATGTGCCAAAGCTAGGAAGTAAGAAAAAGCATGGTAGAATTTTCTCATTTTCCCACTCCTCCTCCTCCTCCTCCTCCTCCTCCTCCTCCCCCTCCTCCTCCCTCTTCTCCTCCTCCTCCTTTCCCTCCTCATCCCTTCTTCTCCTTCTCCCTCCTTCTCCCTACTTCTCCTTCCTTCTCCTTCCCTTTCTTCTTTTTCTTCTTTTCCTTCTCTTTCTTCTTTTCTCCTCCTCCTTCTTCTTCTTCTTCTTCTTCTTCTTCTTCTTCTTCTTCTTCTTCTGCAGGTTTTTTAAAGTTTCATTCAAGTATATTTGACATACTATGTTATATTAGTTCTCCATACATTAGGAAGCAATGTGAGCCCAAGAAGGAACAAAGGGGTATGAAGAAAGATAAGCTGAGAGAGAGGAGTGGAGAAAGGTCACAAAGCAACTTTGATGCTGTGCTAAGACCTTTGGGTTTATCTTAAAGACTGTGGGTTTGATGTGGTGGGAGGATGACGTGACAAGATTAGAGTTTTAGAAATGTGACTCTGTCTGCAATGGGAAAATGGATTGACAGAAACAAGTCTCTTCACCCTGAGTGCTGAGAGAACGATTACAAGGCTGGTGACAGATGGTGGTGGCCAGAGCTAGGACAGCAGTAGAAATTATGGGGAGCAATGAATGTATGAAAGACCTAGTAGGTGGTAAACCTACAGGACTGAGAGATTGTCATTTATGAGGATAAAGAGGAGGAGTCACAAATAATATTCCAGTTTATAATTAGGCTATGAATTGCTGGCAGCCTTTGGAGGGACTCCTAAAGAGAGTGTGGTCGATTTTAACTTTGCAGCATGTAGTGGATTTCAAAATGTGGCTGATGAGTAGACACTTGAGTACTAATGTTCAGAAGTCGAGTCTGCATTTATTATCCACCAATATGTGTGGAAGAATGGTGTAAAAAGGAAAAAGGAGCCTGTTCTTGGTCTAACTCAATAGTCTTGAGTTGACCTGAGGCAAATTTAAAGTCAAGAAATATGACTAATGTAATGTTTATATGTTTATCTAGCTGACAGAGTGATGTGAAGTAACTGAGACTTGAATGAATATTTACTGGGATGATTTAATAAAAGAAATATTCCTGCATTCTAAAATGCATTTTAGTGATAATTCTATATTGGAAAATCTCTCCTTACCTCTCATTTTCACCGCATAGAAATAGGAAGCTCCAAGAGGACTCCTTAATGAAACCCTGCTATAAAAGAAAGAAAATCAATGTAACTGATCTGAAGATAGATTGAAGAGAGATCCTAGTTACCTTGAAATGGCTTTTGATCACTACTTTATTGAAGGAGTCCTTCAATTTTTTTTATTTAGAAAATATGATAAATTAAAATTTTGTCCTTATTATGCAAGGAATTTTTGATAAAATTTTAAAATAAGGAAAATTTAATAGAAAAAAATCCCAAATACATAAATGAAGCCATTGTTAATATATTTTTGTATTTCCTTATAACATTTTTAATACAGATACATATATTTTCTACAAAATTAGCAATACAACTCTGTCCTTGTATCTTGTCCTTATTATTTTATTTTATTTTATTATTTTAAAGTACATTTTTTATTTTATAATAAATAAAATATTTTATTTTATTATTTTAAAGTACACCCCTAAGTCATTAAATATTCTTTGAAAATTCAAAGTATTAGAGCTGATAACACTTTAAACATTAAAGTATTTAAATGGACATAATATGGGTTCTAATTTTTTTTCATTACATATAACTCAGATGATCTTTACACAAGATATAGGAATCATGTGTTCTTAGTAGTGGAATTACTTGATTAAAAAGCATGCCTAAGGGATGCTTAAGATCACTTGGTTATTTATTAGGGTCACTATGAGGAAATCACATTCCAGAACCTAAGCAAAATGGAACATTTCTACTACCTCCCTCTCTCGTAGTGTCATTTTCTGTTTATTAAGTATGCCTTATAACCAATGATTGTTTAAGATAGATATAATGGTTTTTTTTATGTTGGTTAAATGATACATTTCCCCTAAAGTTTGCATTGAGTGCCGTTGTAAAGCATGTTTGTAATTTTCTAAAATGGCACTAT